>NC_057800.1:112597973-112959941 GCF_018294505.1 Triticum aestivum
TCCGCCGGAGGGTAAACGTGCTCCTGCCCAAGTTTCGCCTCGAGGCAGCAGCGCTATGTCCCAAAAGTCTTCTCCTCATTTTTTCTAGGTCAAAATCACTTATGTACCAGAAGATGGGCACCGGAGGTGGGCCGAAGAGGCCACAATCCACCAGGGCACGCCTGGGGGGGGGGCTGGCGCGCCTAGGTGGGTTGTGCCCACTGATAACCCACAAGTATAGGGGATCGCAATAGTTTTTGATAAGTAAGAGTGTCGAACCCAACGAGGAGCTAAATGTAGAACAAATATTCCCTCAAGTTCTATCGACCACCGATACAAATCTACGCACGCTTGACGTTCGCTTTACCTACAACAAGTATGAAACTAGAAGTACTTTGTAGGTGTTGTTGGATAAGTTTGCAAGATAATAAAGAGCATGTAAATAAAAAGTAGGGGCTGTTTATATAAAGACACAACTAAGTTAGTTTTAGTAAAGAGCTTGTTGTTACGAGAAAGTTATTTGTCCCTAGGCAATCGATAACTAGACTGGTAATCATTATTGCAATTTTATTTGAGGGAGAGGCATAAGCTAACATACTTTCTCTACTTGGATCATATGCACTTATGATTGTAACTCTAGCAAGCATACGCAACTACTAAAGATCATTAAGGTAAAACCCAACCATAGCATTAAAGTATCAAGTCCTCTTTATCCCATACGCAAACAACCTACTTACTCGGGCATGTGCTTCTGTCACTCACGCCACCCACCATAAGCAAATCATGAACATATTGCAAACCCTACAGCTGGAATCCCTCACGCTTGCACGACACGGAGAGCACCATAGGACAGCACCAATAATAAAACATGCAACTCAAACCAATCACGATCATCAAATAACCCATAGGACAAAACAGATCTACTCAAACATCATAGGATAGCCATACATCATTGGGAAATAATATATAGTGTTGAGCACCATGTTTAAGTAGAGATTACAGCGGGTAAAAGAGGGGTTACACCGCTGCATAGAGGGGGGAAGAGTTGGTGATGACGGCGGTGAAGTTTTTTGTGAAGATTGTGGTGATGATGATGGCCCCCGGTGGCACTCCGGCGCCACCGGAAGCGAGGGGGAGAGAGTCCCCCTCCTTCTTCTTCTTCCTTGACCTCCTGCCTAGATGGGAGAAGGGTTTACCCTCTGGTCCGTGGTCTCCATGGCGTGGGAGGGGCGAGAGCCCCTCCGAGATTGGATCCGTCTCTCTGTCTCTCTCCGTTTCTGCGTTCCCAGATTCTTCCCTTTCACCGTTACTTATATTCCCGGAGATCCGTAACTCCGATTGGGCTGAAATTTTAACACGATCTCTATCCAGATATTAGCTTTCTTGCGGCGAAAGAAGGGCATAAACCACCTTACGGGGTGGCCACGAGGGTCAGGGGCGCCCCCCCTGCCTCGTGCCCCCCCCCGGGCATCATCTCGCATGGATTTTTCTTCCCAAAAATCAATATGTTAGTCCCAAAAATCAATATATTCCAAAAAAAAACTCCGTCAGTTTTTATCCCGTTTGGACTCCGTTTGATATGGATGTTCCGCGAAACAAAAAACATGCAAAAACAGGAACTGGCACTGGGTGCTGGATCAATATGTTAGTCCCAAAAATAGTATAAAAAGTTGCCAAAAGTATATGAAAGTTGTAGAATATTGGCATGGAACAATCGAAAATTATAGATACGACGGAGACGTATCAGCATCCCCAAGCTTAATTCCTGCTCGTCCTCGAGTAGGTAAATGTTAAAAAGATAATTTTTAATGTGGAATGCTACCTAGCATAATCTTGATCACATATCTAATTATGGCATGAATATTAAGATACGAGTGATTCAAAGCAATAGTCTATCATTTGACATAAAAACAATAATACTTCAAGCCTACTAATAAAGCAATCATGTCTTTTCAAAATAACAAGGCCAAAGAAAGTTATCCCTACAAAATCATATAGTATGGATATGCTCCATCTTCACCACACAAAATATTCACATCAAGCACAACCCCGATGACAAGCCGAGCAATTGGTTCATACTTTTTAACGCGCTTCAACATTTTCAACCCTCACGCAATACATGAGAGTGAGCCATGGATATAGCACTATAGGTGGGATAGAATGGTGGTTGTGGAGAATACAAAAAGGAGAAGATAGTCTCACATCAACTAGGCGTATCAACGGGCTATGGAGATGCCCATCAATAGATATCAATGTGAGTGAGTAGGGATTGCCATGCAACAGATGCACTAGATCTATACGTGTATGAAAGCTCCAACTAAAACTAAGTGGGTGCGCATCCAACTTGCTTGCTCATGAAAACCTCGGGCATTTGAGGAAGCCCATCATCGGAATATACAAGCCAAGTTCTATAATGAAAATTCCCACTAGTATATGAAAGTGATAACTCGAGAGACTCTCTATATGAAGAACATGGTGCTACTCTAAAGCACAAGTGTGGTAAAAGGATAGTAAGATTGCCCCTTCTCTCTTTTTCTCTCATTTTTTTTATTTTTTTCTCTTTTTTTTGGGCCTTCTCTTTTTTTGGCCTTTCTCTTTTTTTATTTTTTTTATTTTTTTCGTCTGGAGTCTCATCCCGACTTGTGGGGGAACCATAGTCTCCATCATCCTTTCCTCACTGGGGCAATGCTCTAATAATGATGATCATCACACTTTTATTTAGTTACAACTCAATATTACAACTCGATACTAGAACAAAGATATGACTATATGAATGCCTCTGGCGGTGTACCGGTATGTGCAATGATCTAGCGTAGCAATGGCATCAAAAAACGAACAAGCCATGAAAACATCATGCTAGCTATCTTACGATCATGCAAAGCAATATGACAATGAATGCTCAAGTCATGTATATGATGATGATGGAAGTTGCATGGCAATATATCTCGGAATGGCTATGGAAATGACATAATAGGTAGGTATGGTGGCTGTTTTGAGGAAGGTATATGGTGGGTTTATGGTACCGGCGGAAGTTGCGCGGTACTAGAGAGGCTAGCAATGGTGGAAGGGTGAGAGTACGTATAATCCATGGACTCAACATTAGTCATAAAGAACTCATATACTTATTGCAAAAGTTTATTAGCCCTCGAAGCAAAGTACTACTACGCATGCCCCTAGGGGCGATAGATTGGTAGGAAAAGACCATTGCTCGTCCCCGACCGCCACTCATAAGGAAGACAATCAATAAATACCTCATGCTCCGACTTCGTTACATAACAGTTCACCATACGTGCATGCTACGGGAATCACAAACCTCAACACAAGTATTTCTACTAATCCACAACTACCCACTAGCATGACTCTAATATCACCATCTTTATATCACAAAACTATTGCAAGGAATCAAACATATCATATTCAATGATCTACAAGTTTTATGTAGGATTTTATGACTAACCATGTGAATGACCAGTTCCTGTCATCTCCCTAAATAGATATAAGTGAAGCAAGAGAGTTTAATTCTTTCTACAAAAGATATGCCCACGCTCTAACAAATATAAGTGAAGCGAAAGAGCATTCTACAAATGGCGGTTTTCTATGTAAAGAGAAACAGGCAATCCAAACTTCAAATGATATAAGTGAAGCACATGAAGCATTCTATAAAGCCATACTCAAAAGATATAGGTGAAGTGCATAGAGCATTCTATAAATCAACCAAGGACTATCTCATACCAGCATGGTGCATAAAAGAAAAATGAAAACTAAATGCAAAAGACGCTCCAAGATTGCACATATCGCATGAACGAAACGAATCCGAAAACATACCGATACTTGTTGAAGAAAGAGGGGATGCCTTCCGGGGCATCCCCAAGCTTAGATGCTTGAGTCTCCTTGAATATTTACTTGGGGTGCCTTGGGCATCCCCAAGCTTGATCTCTTGCCTCTCTTCCTTCTTCTTATATCGAGACCTTCTCGATCATCGAACACTTCATCCACACAAAACTTCAACAGAAAACTCAGTAAGATCCGTTAGTATAATAAAGCAAATCACTACTCTAAGTACTGTTGCAAACCAATTCATATTTTGTTTTTGCATTGTGTCTACTGTAATATAACTTTTTCATGGCTTAATCCACTGATATAAATCAATAGTTTCATCAAAACAAGCAAACTATGCATCAAAAACAGAATCTGTCTAAAACAAAACAGTCTGTAATAATATGAACATTCACCATACTTCTGATACTTGAAAAATTCTGCCAAAATTAGGAAAAATAAACAATTTGTATAGAAAGACAGTGTAGAAAGAATCAGAACCATTTGACGTTCCAATAAAAAAATGTAAAATCGCGCACTACAGCCAAAGTTTCTGTCCTGCACCGCACAAACCAACAAGCAAAGTAAACATACTAAAGTCAAACCTTGGCACATTATTTTTATAATAGAATGGAATTGTAAAAGGGGATAATTATTTTTATTGAAACGTTTTTGTAATCAAGCTTCACAAAGTTTCCGTTAGCATGAACAAAGTTCAAGGCTAGCTCCCACTTCAACAATGCTTGTCTCTCTCACTTTCACTTTCCTTTTTGAAAAAAGATTTAGGTTCCCCTCTTTATTTTTGTTGTTTTTAAACTATATGAAAGCAATCAACAGAAATAAATGACTCTCTAAAACTTCCAGGTTGTCTCCCTGGCAGCGCTTCCTTTAAAGCTATTAAGCTAGGCATATAGTGCTCAAGTAATGAATTCACCCGGATCCCAAGGTATATCAAAGCCAATTTTAATTAGCAATGATTTGTAATTTAGTAGTGAGCACAAAGCAACATATATCATGTAATGACGAAGTCTAACTCTCTTCCTATGCATCGGCAGGTCATAAAAGAACAATTCATGCACACATAGTAAAGGCCAATGCATATTATAAACAGTTTCTTGCAATTCTATCGTATTGGAAACATAGAGAGGTGGAGACATAGTTCCTCTCTTATAATAATTGCAAGTAGGAGAAGCAAGAACATGCATATTATATTCATCAAAATCATCATGTTTAATAGTAAAACGCAACCCATCAATATAATCCTTAATAAGTGCAAACTTCTCCGATATAGTGTAGTCGGGAGAATTCAAAAACATAATAGGACTATCACGCGTGGGTGCAATAGCAACAATCTCATGTTTAACATAAGGAACTATAGCAAGTTCATCTCCATAAGCATAATTCATATTGGCATCTTGGCCACAAGCATAGCAGGCATCGTCAAAAAGGGATATTTCAAAAGAATCAACGGGATCATAACAATTATCATAGCATTCATCATTCAGTACGCATGAAGGGAAATTAAACAATGTATGAGTTGAAGAGTTACTCTCATTAGAAGGTGAGCACGGGTGATCAATCCGTTCTTCCTCCTTTTGTTCTTCGCTCTCCTCCTCATCTTTTTCATCCAGTGATCTCACAATTTCATCAATTTCTTCTTCCATAGACTCCTGCAAAATATTAGTCTCTTCTTGGACAGCGGAGACTTTCTCAATAAACGCATCAATATAGTCATTGAATTCATAATTCTCATAGAAATATTTAAGGATAGCTAAATTTTCAGGTCTATAAACTGAATCATCAAAATTTCACACTCCTTAGACAAAGATTCAATTTCATAAGCACCCATAAAAGCAACAAATTCTTCTATTTGTTCCACATCATAGTAATCATATATACCATTAGCATAAGAAGCCAAGGTTTCATTATAATTAAATTTGCATAAAAAGGGAAGGTGTGGAGCCTTCATCCTAGAGCAACAAGTATAATCATATCTCAAGCATAGTTGCCTAGCATACCATTTCAACATATAAATTTGATCCCATAATAGTTTCCCTTTTTGAGTCAAGCGATAATCCCTAAAGTATTCACGTTGGTCCAACGTGTCTCCCATAACATAATTGAATGGGGTTTTCTCAGGATTATCAAAGTAGTACATAATATCTTTCACATAATGAGCATCGAGGGTTTTAGGAGGTTCCCCATCTCCATGAGTAGTAGGTACACCTAATTTTTTTTGGTATTTCGTGTTCCATATCCATGACTAAAGATAGAGAACAACTAAGAACGACAAATAAAAATTACTTAGTGATAAAGCAAACAAGCACACACGAGAATATTCACCCCATGCTATGACTCCCCGGCAACGGCGCCAGAAAAAGGTATTGATAACCCACAAGTATAGGGGATCGCAACAGTTTTCGATAAGTAAGAGTGTCGAACCCAACGAGGAGCTAAAAGTAGAACAAATATTCCCTCAAGTTCTATCGACCACCGATACAACTCTACGCACGATTGACGTTCACTTTACCTACAACAAGTATGAAACTAGAAGTACTTTGTAGGTGTTGTTGGATAGGTTTGCAAGATAATAAAGAGCATGTAAATAAAAAGTAGGGGCTGTTTACATAAAGACACAACTAAGTTAGTTTTAGTAAAGAGCTTGTTGTTACGAGAAAGTTATTTGTCCCTAGGCAATCGATAACTAGACCGGTAATCATTATTGCAATTTTATTTGAGGGGGAGGCATAAGCTAACATACTTTCTCTACTTGGATCATACGCACTTATGATTGGAACTCTAGCAAGCATCCACAACTACTAAAGATCATTAAGGTAAAACCCAACCATAGCATTAAAGTATCAAGTCTTCTTTATCCCATACGCAAACAACCTACTTACTCGGGTCTGTGCTTCTGTCACTCACGCCACCCACCATAAGCAAATCATGAACATATTGCAAACCCTATAGCTGGAATCCCTCACGCTTGCGTGACACGGAGAGCACCATAGGACAACACCAATAATAAAACATGCAACTCAAACCAATCACGATCATCAAATAACCCATAGGACAAAACGGATCTACTCAAACATCATAGGATAGCCATACATCATTGGGAAATAACATATAGCGTTGAGCACCATGTTTAAGTAGAGATTACAGCGGGTAAAAGAGGGGTTACACCACTGCATAGAGGGGGGAAGAGTTGGTGATGATGGCGGTGAAGTTTTTGGTGAAGATTGCGGTGATGATTATGGCCCCCGGTGGCACTCCGGCGCCACCGGAAGCGAGGGGGAGAGAGTCCCCCTCCTTCTTCTTCTTCCTTGACTTCCTGCCTAGATGGGAGAAGGGTTTCCCCGGTGTTCCTTGGTCTCCATGGCGTGGGAGGGGCGAGAGCCCCTCCAAGATTGGATCTGTCTCTCTGTCTCTCTCTGTTTCTGCTTTCCCAGATTCTTCCCTTTCACTGTTTCTTATATTCCTGGAGATCCGTAACTCTGATTGGGCTGAAATTTTAACACGATCTCTATCCGGATATTAGCTTTCTTGCGGTGAAAGAAGGGCATCAACCACCTTACAGGGTAGCCACGAGGGTCAGGGGCGCGCCCCCTGCCTCATGGCCCCCTCGGGCATCGTCTCGCGTGGATTTTTCTTCCCAAAAATCATATATATTCCAAAAAACAATCTCCGTCAGTTTTTATCCCGTTTAGACTCCGTTTGATATGTATATTCTGCGAAACAAAAAACATGCAACAAACAGGAACTGGTACTGGGCACTGGATCAGTATGTTAGTCCCAAAAATAGTATAAAAAGTTGCCAAAAGTATATGAAAGTTGTAGAATATTGGCATGGAACAATAAAAAATTATAGATACGACGGAGACGTATCACCCACTTGGTGGCCCCCTCTGGTGGTTATTGGCTCCAATATTTCTTAAATATTCCATAAAAAATCTCCGTGAAGTTTCAGCTTATTTGGAGTTGTGCAGAATAGGTAGCCTGACGTACCTTTTTCAGGTCCAGATTTCCGGCTGCCTGAATTCTCCCTCTTGGTGTGTTCCTTGCAAATTATGAGAGAAAAGGCATTAGAATTACTCCAAAAAGCATTATTATGGATAAAATAATTTATAAAGAACATTAAGAGAACATGATGCAAAATGGACGTATCACTCCACTTCAGTCAGCCGCTCCTCATACTTACGGCGGGTGACCTGCTCGGCCTCTAAATCCGCAGCTGCTCTGTCAGCGGCTGGTTGGCTCACTCGCGCCCGCTCCTTGGCTTGGGCAAGGGTGCACTTCAGGTCTTTGACCTCGGTCGCCCTATTTACAAATATAATTGGCAACACAGGAGATTAGACTCTGTATTGACATATTCCTTTAAGTGTGTCAATTTTTTTCAACCATACCTTGCGTTTCCTCAAAACGCTTGTTGGTGCGAACGAGTTCTTCATCATCCCGCTCCAACTTCTACTTAAGTTCGGACACTTCGGCGGCCTTGGTTGTTGCCGCCAACAGTGAAGCCTGTTTATCAAAATAGACATGTTTATTATCTCCTGCGAATACTACTTGATCCTCTGTTCGGCCCCTCTTCACAAAAGCCGAACAGTGTCTCAGGGGCTACTATCTATAAACTGGCATACTTTGGCATATACAAAGCATCTAAGAATATTACATCACATACCTCAAAGCCTGTTAGTAGGTTGGTAAAGGCTTCATTCAACCCGCTTTTAGCGGACTGAACCTTCTCAACCACCGTACCCATGAGGGTACGGTGCTCATCCACAATGGAAGCACGCTGAAGCACTTCCACCAGTGTGTCTGACGCCTCTGGATTGATAGAGGTCACCGGTGGAGTCGAACCCCCCTCTTTCAAAGGAGGTTGCTCGCTCGATTCCGGAGCCATATGGGTCTCCGGAATGATATTCGGACGGGGGCTGGATTGGGCATGGCCCCTGTAACCAGTCTCCATGGGGGTTGGTTCCACCATGTTCTCGGTAGCCGAGGTGTTGCCCTCCGGCGCCGTCTGGGCGGCCTCCCGCACCTCCGTGTGGCCCGGAGAGGTTCTTTGGGATAACACTTCGGTGTTGTCCATGGCAGTGGGTGATATGTCTCCAACGTATCTATAATTTTTTATTGCTCCATGCTATTATATATTCTATTTTGGATGTTTAATGGGCTTATTTATACACTTTTATATTATTTTTGGGACTAACCTATTAACCGGAGGCCCAGCCCAAATTGCTGTTTTTTTGCCTATTTCGGTGTTTCGCAGAAAAGGAATATCAAATGGAGTCCAAACGGAATGAAACCTTTGGGAGCGTTATTTTTGGAACAAATGTGATCCAGAGGACTTGGAGTGGACGTCAAGAAATCAATAAGGCGGCCACGAGGCAGGGGGTGCGCCTACCCCCCTGGGCGCGCCCTCCACCCTCGTGGGCCCCTCGTGGCTCCACCGACCTACTTCTTCCTCCTATATATACCTACGTACCTCAAAAACATCAAGGAGCACCATGAAACCTATTTCCACCGCTGCAACCTTTTGTACCAAAGAGATCCCATCTTGGGGCCTTTTCTGGAGCTCCGCCGAAGGGCGCATTGGTCACGGAGGGCCTCTACATCAACTCCATGGCCCCTACGATGATATGTGAGTAGTTTACCTCAGACCTTCGGATCCATAGATAGTAGCTAGATGGCTTCTTCTCTCTCTTTGGATCTCAATACAAAGTTCTCCTTGATTCTCTTGGAGATCTATTCGATGTAATCTCTTTTTGCGATGTGTTTGTCAAGATCCGATGAATTGTGGGTTTATGATCAAGATTATCTATGAACAATATTTGAATCTTCTCTGAATTCTTTTATGTATGATTGGTTGATGACCCACACGTATAGGGTATCTATCATAGTCCTTTTGATAAGTAAGAGTGTCGAACCCAACGAGGAGCAAAAGGAAATGATAAGCGGTTTTCAGCAAGGTATTCTCTGCAAGCACTGAAATTATCGGTAACAGATAGATTTGTGATAAGGTAATTGGTAACGAGTAACAAGTAACAAGTGTAAATAAAGTGCAGAAAGATGGCACAATCCTTTTGTAGCAAAGGAAAAGCCTGGACAATTTCTTATGTAGAGAAAGCGCTCCTGAGGACACATGGGAATTATCGTCAAGCTAGTTTTCATCACGATTATATGATTCGCGTTCGATACTTTGATACTTTGATATGTGAGTGGACCGGTGCTTGGGTGCTGTCCTTACTTGGACAAACATCCCACTTATGGTTAACTCCTATTACAAGCATCCGCAACTACAAAAGAAGTATTAAGGTAAACCTAACCATAGCATATAACATACGGATCCAAATCAGCCCCTTACGAAGCAACGCATAAACTAGGGTTTAAGCTTCTGTCACTCTAGCAACCCATCATCTACTTATTACTTCCCAATGCCTCCCTCTAGGCCCAAACAATGGTGAAGTGTCATGTAGTAGACGTTCACATGACACCACTAAAGGGATGACAACATACATCTCATCAAAATATCGAACGAATACCAAATTCACATGACTACTAATAGCAAGACTTCTCCCATGTCCTCAGGAACAAACGTAACTACTCACAAAGCATATTCATGTTCATAATCAGAGGGGTATTAATATGCATAATGGATCTGAACATATGATCTTCCACCAAGTAAACCAACTAGCATCAACTACAAGGAGTAATCGACACTACTAGTAACCCACAGGTACCAATCTGAGGTTTGGATACAAAGATTGGATACAAGAGATGTACTAGGGTTTGATATGAGATGGTGCTGGTGAAGATGTTGATGGAGATTGACCCCCTCCCGACGAGAGGATCGTTCGTGATGACGATGGTGATGATTTCCCCCTCCCGGAGGGAAGTTTCCCCGGCAGAACAGCTCCGCTGGAGCCCTAGATTGGTTTCACCAATGTTCCGCCTCGTGGCGGCGGAGTCTCATCCCGAAAGCTTGCCTATGATTTTTTATCGGACGAAAGACCTCATATAGCAGAAGATGGGAATCAGAGGGCCACCAGGGGGCCCACGAGGCAGGGGGGCGCGCCTAGGGGGTAGGGCTCGCCCCCACCCTCATGGCTGGTGGGTGGCCCCCTCTAGTACTTCTTGCGCTTAGTATTTTTTATATAATATGGAAATAACTTCCGTGAAGTTTCAGGACTTTTGGAGCTGTGCAGAATAGGTCTCTAATATTTGCTCCTTTTCCAGCCCAAAATTCCAGCTGCCGGCGTTCTCCCTCTTTATGTAAACCTTGTAAAATAAAAGAGAATAAGCATAAGTATTGTGACATAATGCGTAATAACATCCCATAATGCAATAAATATCGATATAAAAGCATGATGCAAAATGGACGTATCAACTCCCCCAAGCTTAGACCTCGCTTGTCCTCAAGGGAAAGCCAAAATCGAAAAATATGTCCACATGTTTAGAGATAGAGGTGTTGATAAAAATAAAATACAGACATGAGGGCATCATGATCATTCTTAGAACATCAACATATATATATATATATATATATTGTCATATGATCTCTTATGCTAAAGTAACAATTCAATCACAATTTCAAGTATGAATCATAAACTTCATTGAGAACCAACAAACTCTAATCTCAGTCATTGAGGCAATTGCAATTTATCATAACATAGGAAAGAGTCAATATAAGAGATTTTCAGCAACTCCACATACTCAACCATATTTTAGTCTTTCACAATTGCTAACACTCACACAATATTTATGGGTATGAAGTTTTAATTGGACACAGAGAAAGATAGGGGCTTATAGTTTTGCCTCCCAACGTTTTACCTCAAGGGTAATGTCAACAATAATAGTTCATCAAGACTCACATCCAATTAGCTATATATATCCGGATCTTTCCAACATATTGTGCTTGCCAAAGGATAAAATGTAAAAAGGAAAGGTGAAGATCACCATGACTCTTATGTAACGTAGAAGATAAAAGTAAAAGATAGGCCCTTCGCAGAGGGAAGCAGAGGTTGTCATGCGCTTTTATAGTTGGATGCAGAAAATCTTAATGTGAAAGAACGTCACTTTATATTGCCACTTGCGATATGGACCTTTATTATGCAGTCCGTCGCTTTTATTTCTTCCATATCACAAGATCGTATAAAGCTTATTTTCTCCCACACTAATATGTCATACATATTTAGAGAACAAATTTTATTGCTTGCACCGATGACAACTTACTTGAAGGATCATACTCAATCCATAGGTAGATATGGTGGACTCTCATGGCAAAACTGGGTTTAGGGATATTTGGAAGCACAAGTAGTATCTCTACTTGGTGCATAGAAATTGGCTATCATGAGAGGGAAAGGCAAGCTCAACATGTTGGATGATCCATGACAATATGATTTATCTCAGATGTAAGAAAACATAACCCATACGTTGTCTTCCTTGTCCAATGTCAACTCTTAGCATGTCATACTTTAATGAGTGCTCACAATAATAAAAGATGTCCAAGATAGTATATTTATATGTGAACCTCTCTTTCTTTATTACTTCCTATTCATTGCAACGATGACCAAAACTATGTTTGTCAACTCTCAACAACTTTTATTCGTCATACTCTTTATATGTGAGCTCATTACTCTCCATAAGATCCATATGATCTCTTTGTTTCTTTTTATTTCTTCTCTTTTATTTTATTCCTCAAGATCATAGGAAAATAATAAAGCCCTTGACTCAACACTAATCTTTATTATATATAGCTCACGGACTTGATTACATAGAAGGATCATAAAGCAAAACTCACAACTAGATCATACTAAAACTTTATTCTACTAGATCAAGATATTATCAAAAGGATCGAACTAAGAAAAACGGTAACGATAAAAGTGATGGTGAAATGATACCGGGGCACTCCCCCTAGCTTGGCAGTTGCCAAGGGGAGTGCCCATACCCGTGTGATTATGTCTCCTTCTTCGGGGGTGGTGATGTGATATTCTTGGCGATGATGCCCTTAAGGATACGATTCTCTTCCTCGAGCTTATTGACTTGCTGCTTGAGGTTCATTATTTCTTTACGGAGCTCACCAGTGACGGCTAAAGCTCCTTTCACCCAAGGATGTTGCATAGCTGCAGGAGAACAAGTAACACTCTTTTTCTTATTTTCATAAGAAAGAAATCTAACATTGGAAGGGATGACCGAGTTTGGAATAGCTGAGCTTTGTAGTTCCCCCATCGTGATTCCTGCCCGGAAACGAGAAGTAACTTCTTGGTCCTCCTCCATGGCATCTATCCTTTTCAAGTCAGCTTCCATCTCTTCCTCTGTTGAGGGCCCAAAGTGATAGGCATCGCTGTTTGCCCCTGGACCTGGTGTCGGATGAGACACCCGACTCTCCCCGACTGACTCTTGAGAAGACATCTTGCGCTAATCTGCGGCAGAAACAAGTCGAAACAAGAACATGAGATTTTTGTGTGATACGGTGGTCAAAACCTTCGGGATATTATATAATGAATTTTTACCAACCAAAAGAAAGTATTGTGCAAGAAAACAGAGTTTGGAGAGCACACGAGGTGCCTACGAGGCAGGGGGCGCGCCCTCCACCCTCGTGGAAGCCTCGTGTCATTTCCGGTCTGCTTCTTATTTTCCTATTTTCTTAATATTCCAAAACGGAGAAAAATTGCCATTAGAACTGTTTTGGGGTTGGTTTACTTACCGTACCACATACCTATTCCTTTTCGGAGTATGAAACATCCTGGAAAGTGTCCCTTATGTATTCCTCCGGGGTTACGGTTTCAATAATATTGGTTTCAACATTTATGGGATTACCTGAGATATAATGTTTGATTCTTTGACCGTTCACCACCTTTGGATTTGAGCCTTCGAAGTTGTTGATTTTTATGGCACCAGAATGATAGACCTCCTCGATAACGTAATTACCTTCCCATTTAGGGAGAAGTTTTCCTGCAAAAAATCTTAAACGAGAGTTGTATAACAATAAATAATCACCTACATTAAACTCACGCTTTTGTATCCTTTTATCATGCCATCTTTTAACTTTTTCTTCAAACAATTTGGAATTTTCATAGGCTTGGGTTCTCCATTCATCAAGTGAGCTAATGTCTAATAACCTCTTCTCACCGGCAAGTTTGAAGTCATAGTTGAGCTCCTTAATAGCCCAATATGCCTTATGTTCTAGCTCAAGAGGTAAGTGAAATGCTTTGCCATAAACCATTTTATACGGAGACATACCCATAGGATTTTTATATGCAGTTCTATAGGCCCATAATGCATCATCAAGTTTCTTGGACCAATTCTTTCTGGATCTATTAACAGTCTTTTGCAAAATTAATTTGAGCTCTCTGTTACTCAATTCTACTTGACCACTAGACTGTGGGTGATAAGGAGATGCAATTCTATGATTAACGTCATACTTAGCAAGCATTTTACGAAAGGCACCATGAATAAAATGTGAACCACCATCAGTCATTAAATATCTAGGGACTCCAAAACCTCAGGAAAATAACTTCTTTAAGCATCTTAATAGAGGTGTTATGATCAGCACTACTAGTTGGAATAGCTTCTACCCACTTAGTAACGTAATCAACAGCGACTAAATTATGTGTATACCCGTTAGAGGAAGGAAAAGGTCCCATATAATCAAAGCCCCAAACATCAAATGGTTCAATAACAAGTGAATAATTCATAGGCATTTCTTGACGTCTACTAACATTACCAATTCTTTGACATTCATCACAAGACAAGACAAACTTATGGGCATCCTTGAAGAGAGTAGGCCAATAAAAACTGGATTGCAATACCTTATGTGCAGTTCTATCTCCAGCATGGTGTCCTCTGTAAGCCTCGGAGTGACACTTGCGTAGGATCTGTTCCTGTTCATGCTCAGGAACACAACATCTAATAATACCATCTACTCCTTCTTTATAAAGATGTGGGTCATCCCCAAAGTAATGTCTCAAATCATAGAAGAACTTTTTCTTTTGCTGGTATGTGAAACTAGGTGGTATAAATTTAGCAACAATATAATTAGCATAATCAGCATACCATGGAGCAGTACGAGAGGCATTTATGACATTAATTGTTCATCGGGAAAGCTATCATCAGTAGGTAGTGGGTCATCAAGAACATTCTCTAACCTAGACAAGTAATTTGCAACGGGGTTCTTAGCTCCCTTTCTATCAATGATATGCAAATCAAATTCTGGTAGCAGGAGACCCATCTAATAAGTCTAGGTTTAGCATCTTTCTTTTCCATAAGGTATTTAATAGTAGCATGATCAGTGTGAATAGTTACTTTAGAATCAACAATATAAGGTTTGAACTTATCACAAGCAAAAGGGACTGCTAAAAATTCTTTTTCAGTAGTAGCATAATTTCTTTGGGCACCATCTACGGTTTTACTAGCATATTGGATAACATTTTATTTCTTCTCAACTCTTTGTCCTTGAATAACTTC
The DNA here is from genome assembly GCF_018294505.1 of Triticum aestivum. Taxonomy (NCBI): domain Eukaryota; kingdom Viridiplantae; phylum Streptophyta; class Magnoliopsida; order Poales; family Poaceae; genus Triticum; species Triticum aestivum. The sequence goes on from NC_057800.1 coordinate 112,613,238, forward strand.
TATAGCATAATCACTAGCATCACACATAATTTCAAAGGGTAAATTCCAATTAGGTGGCTGAACAATAGGTGCAGAAATCAATGCTTTCTTAAGTATTTCAAATGCTTCTACACAATCATCATCAAAGACAAAAGGAATATCTTTATATAATAGATTAGTCAGAGGCCGAGAAATTTTTGAGAAGTCCTTAATGAACCTCCTATACAAACCGACATGACCAAGGAAACTTCTTATACCTTTGATGTCCTTGGGACATGGCATCTTTTCTATAGCATCAACTTTAGCTTTATTGACTTCAATGCATCTTTCAGAAATTTTATGCCCCAAGACAATACCTTCATTAACCATAAAGTGGCATTTCTCCCAATTCAGAACAAGATTAGTTTCTTCACATATCTGCAAAACTCGATCAAGGTTGCTCAAGCAATCATCAAAAGACGATCCATAAACGGAGAAATCGTCCATGAAAACCTCACATATCTTTTCACAAATGTCAGAAAATATAGCCATCATGCATCTTTGAAAGGTAGCAGGTGCATTACTTAAACCAAAAGGCATATGTCTATAAGCAAAAGTACCGAAAGGCAAGTAAAAGTGGTCTTTGCTTGATCATCAGCTGACACGGGTATTTGAGAGAAGTCAGAGTAACCATCTAGAAAGCAAAAATGTGTATGTTTGGATAATCTTTCTAGCATTTGATCAATAAAAGGTAAGGGGTAATGATCTTTTTTAGTAGCTTTATTTAATTTGCGGAAATCAATTACCATCCTATAACCTGTAATAATTCTTTGCAAGATCAGTTCATCTTTATCATTAGGAACAACAGTAATACCTCCCTTCTTAGGGACACAATGGACAGGACTTACCCACTGACTATCAGCAACGGGATAAATTATATCTGCTTCAAGGAGCTTTAATATTTCCTTTCTTACCATTTCTTTCGTCTTAGGATTCAGCCGTCGTTGGTGATCAATAACTGGTTTGGCATCTTTCTCCAAATTTATTTTGTGTTGACATAGAGTGGGACTAATGCCCTTAAGATCATCAAGAGTATATCCAATAGCAGCACGGTGCTTCTTCAGAGTTTTCAATAATTTTTCTTCTTCATGCTCTGAAAGGTTAGAACTAATAATAACATGATATATCTTCTTTTCATCAAGATAAGCATATTTAAGAGTATCAGGTAATGGTTTAAGCTCAAACACGGGATCACCCTTGGGTGGAGGAGGATCCCCCAGGATTTCAACAGGCAAATTGTGTTTCAGAACGGGTCCTTGTTTAAAGAATACTTCATCTATTTCCCTTCTTTCATTCATAAACATATCATTCTCATGGTCTAGCAAATATTGTTCTAAAGGATCATTAGGAGGCACAACAATAGAAGCAAGACCAATAATTTCATCTTTAATAGGCAATTCTTCGTCACGGGGTTGTCTACAAAATTTAGAAAAATTAAACTCATGAGACATATCCCCTAAACCAACAGAAACAATATCCTTATTGCAGTCTATCTTAGCATTAACAGTATTCAAGAAGGGTCTACCAAATATAATGGGACAAAAGCTATCTTGAGGGGAACCAAGAACAAGAAAATCAGCAGGATATTTAACTTTCCCACACAAGACTTCAACATCTCTAACAATCCCAACTGGTGAAATAGTGTCTCTATTGACAAGCTTAATTGTGACATCAATCTCTTCTATCTCAGGAGGTGCAATATCATGCATAATTTCTTTGTATAAGGAATGAGGTATTGCACTTGCACTAGCACCCATATCACTTATGCCATGATAGCAATGATCTCCTATTTTAACAGAAATAACAGGCATGCCTACAAGAGGTCTATGTTTATTTTTAGTATCAGGCCTAGCAATTCTAGCAACTTCATCACAGAAGTAAATAACATGCCCATCAATATTATCGGCCAAGAGATCTTTAACCATAACAATATTAGATTCAACTTTAACTTGCTCAGGGGGTTTCTGTGTCCTAATATTACTTTTGTTGACTACAGTTGAAACTTTAGCATGATCTTTTATTCTAACAGGGAAAGGTGGTTTCTGAACATAATCAGTAGGAACAATAGGATCATTATAAGTGATAGTATTTTCTTCAACTTTAATAGGTGAACTACTTTTACTTCAATGGGAGGATTATATTTAAACCACTTCTCCTTAGGGAGATCAACATGAGTAGCAAAGGATTCACAGAAAGAAGCTACTATCTCAGAGTCAAGTCCATATTTAGTGCTAAATTTACGGAAAACATCGGTATCCATAAAAGATTTAACACAATCAAACTTAGGTGTTATACCTAACTCCTTACCTTCGTCGAGATCCCAATCTTCAGAGTTGCGTTTAATTCTCTCCAATAAATTCCATTTGAATTCAATAGTCTTCATCATAAAGGTACCAATACAAGAAGTATCGAGCATGGAGCGATTATCGTCAGAAAGCCGAGCATAATTTTTTTGAATAATCATTTCTCTTGAGAGCTCATGATTGGGGCATGAATATAATATTGACTTAAGCCTCCCCCATGCTTGAGCGATGCTTTCTCCTTCACGAGGCCAAAAATTATATATATATAATTACGATCATGATGAACAAGATGCATAGGATAAAACTTCTGGTGAAATTCCAATTTCAATCGCTTATAGTCCCATGATCCCATATCATCACATAGCCTATACCATGTCAATGCATCTCCCTTCAAAGATAAAGGGAAGACCTTTTTCTTGATAACATCATCGGGCATACCTGCAAGCTTAAATAATCCACAAACTTCATCCACATAGATTAAGTGTAAGTCGGGATGCAATGTTCCATCTCCTGCAAAAGGATTAGCTAGCAGTTTCTCTATCATACCCGAAAGAATTTCGAAGTAAACATTTTAATTTTCAGTAGGTTCAGTAGGTTGAGGAGAAACTCTTTGCTCCACTGGTCGGGGTGAAGATACCCTGAAGAAGCCCCTCAAAGGATTACTTTCCATAGTAACAAGTGATAGTAAATTTCAGCACACTATATAAAATTTTCCTTACCAAATTCCACCTACCAAAGGCGCTTCACTCCCAGGCAACGGTGCCAGAAAAGAGTCTTAATGACCCACAAGTATATGGGATCTATCATAGTCCTTTTGATAAGTAAGAGTGTCGAACCCAACGAGGAGCAGAAGGAAATGATAAGCGGTTTTCAGCAAGGTATTCTCTGCAAGCACTGAAATTATCGGTAACAAATAGATTTGTGATAAGGTAATTGGTAACGAGTAACAAGTAACAAGTGTAAATAAAGTGCAGCAAGATGGCCCAATACTTTTTATCACAAAGGACAAGCCTGATCAATTTCTTATATAGAGAAAGCGCTCCTGAGGACACATGGGAATTATCGTCAAGCTAGTTTTCATCACGATTATATGATTCGCGTTCGGTACTTTGATAATTTGATATGTGGGTGGACCGGTGCTTGGGTGATGTCCTTACATGGAAAAACATCCCACTTATGATTAACTCCTATTGCAAGCATCCACAACTATAAAAGAAGTATTAAGGTAAACCTAACCATAGCATGAAACATATGGATCCAAATCAGCCCCTTACGAAGCAACGCATAAACTAGGGTTTAAGCTTCTGTCACTCTAGCAACCCATCATCTACTTATTACTTCCCAATGCCTCCCTCTAGGCCCAAACAATGGTGAAGTGTCATGTAGTCGACATTCACATGACACCACTAGACGGATGACAACATACATCTCATCAAAATATCGAACGAATACTAAATTCACATGACTACTAATAGCAAGACTTCTCCCATGTCCTCAGGAACAAACGTAACTACTCACAAAGCATATTAATATTCATAATCAGAGGGGTATTAATATGCATAATGGATCTGAACATATGATCTTCCACCAAGTAAACCAACTAGCATCAACTACAAGGAGTAATCAACACTACTAGTAACCCACAGGTACCAATCTGAGGTTTGGATACAAAGATTGGATACAAGAGATGAACTAGGGTTTGAGATGAGATGGTGCTAGTGAAGATGTTGATGGAGATTGACCCCCTCCCGATGAGAGGATCGTTGGTGATGATGATGGTGATGATTTCCCCCTCCCGGAGTGAAGTTTCCCCAGCAGAACAGCTCCGCCGGAGCCCTAGATTGGTTCCGCCAAGGTTCCGCCTCGTGGCGGCGGAGTTTCGTCCCGAAAGTTTGCCTATGATTTTTTCTCGGACGAAAGACCTCATATAGCAGAATATGGGCATTGGAGGCCACCAGGGGCCCCACGAGGCAGGGGGTAGGGCGCGCCCCCCACCCTCATGGCTGGTGGGTGGCCCCCTCTAGTACTTCTTGCGCTCAGTATTTTTTATATAATATGGAAATAACTTCCGTGAAGTTTTAGGACTTTTGGAGCTGTGCAGAACAGGTCTATAGTATCTGCTCCTTTTCCAGCCCAGAATTCCAGCTGCCGGCGTTCTCCCTCTTTATGTAAACCTTGTAAAATAAGAGAGAATATGCATAAGTATTGTGACATAATGCATAATAACAGCCCATAATGCAATAAATATCGATATAAAAGCATGATGCAAAATGGACGTATCATTGGTTATCTTTGCAAGTCTCTTCGAATTTTCAGTTTGGTTTGGCCTACTAGATTGATCTTTCTTGCAATGGGGGAAGTGCTTAGCTTTGGGTTCAATTTTGCGGTGCTCGATCGCAGTGACAAAAAGGGAAACGACACGTATTGTATTGTTGTCATCGAGGATAAAAAGATGGGGTTTATATCATATTGCATGAGTTTACCCTCTACATCATGTCATGTTGCTTAAAGTGTTACTATATTCTTATGAACTTAATGCTCTAGATGCATGCTGGATAGCGGTCGGTGTGTGGAGTAATAGTAGTAGATGCATGCAGGAGTCTGTCTACTTGTCTCGGACGTGATGCCTATATACATGATCATACCTAGATATTCTCATAATTATTCGCTTTTCTATCAATTGCTTGACAGTAATTTGTTCACCCACCATAATACTTATGCTATCTTGAGAGAAGCCACTAGTGGAACTTATGGCCCCGGGTCTATTTTCCATCATACAAGTTTCCAATCTATCTTATTTTGCAATCTTTACTTTCAAACTATATCATAAAAATACCAAAAATATTTATCTTATTATTATCATCTCTATCAGATCTCATGCAAGTGGCCGTGAAGGGATTGACAACCCCTTTATCACATTTGTTGCGAGGTTCTTATTTGTTTGTGTAGGTACGAGCTGACTCGCGCATGGTCTCCTACTGGATTGATACCTTGGTTCTAAAAAACCGAGGGAAATACTTACGCTGCTTTGCTGCATCACCCTTTCCTCTTCAAGGGAAAACCAACACATGCTCAAGAGGTAGCAAGAAGGATTTCTGGCGCCGTTGCCGGGGAGAGCTACGCCAAGTCAAGACATACCAAGTACCCATCACAACTCTTACCCTTAGCATTACATTATTTGCCATTTGCCTCTCATTTTCCTGTCCCCCACTTCACCCTTGCCGTTTTATTCGCCCTCTTTTCCGTTCGCCTCTTTTTCCCTCCTGCCTTCTGTGTGCTCGTTCTTTCTGCGATTTGCTGCCAGCATGTCTGAAACTGGGGAGGTTATCATTGATAAGGATAATAATATGGAAAACTTTGATGCTATTGATGATCCTCTTGAAAATCCTATTATTTTGCACACTAAAAAGTTTCGTATTGGTAGAGGTAATATTATTGGGAAGGGAGTTATTCAAGATTTCTTTACTTGTGTCGGTGCTTTCCCACCATGAGTGGATCTATCCTTCATAAAACTAGTAGTCTCGCAGATGCTATATCCATGCTCATAGTTGAAATCCAAAGACAATTTTTACATATGCATCCTTCCATACAAAGGATCTTCCTAGAATTTTATAATATTGAGCATTCTTGTGTTAAGCGATCAGCAACCATCTTTTTAGCTCACGAGTTCAGATTTATAATAAAAGAAGCCAATGAAATCTTTGCGCATTATAGGGTGGATGCTGGCCGTCCTCCCATAGAAGCAATCCTTTTCTATCAAGAAGACATTATGCATTTACGATCTTTAGATCATGTTGCTTTTAATGAAAACCTTAGAAAAAAGGTTCCTACCGATGCTCTTGTTAATAGGATCTCTGAACTTAATGATAATTTTGCCATCCAGAACAATGGGCTAGGTTTTTCCCTTGAACAAAGGCTCATGACTTTTTGCCAAAAGAATGCTTATAATGATGAATTGATTGTGCAATATGAGGGGCCAAAGGAGGAACCAACACCCCCCGAGCTTGATCTTGGGACTATTGTTCCATTAAATCTAGCCCTTTTGATTACTTTTGCTTGCCACAAAGAAAGCTTGCTGCTGAACATAGGGAGTATGAGATGAGCTTTCGCGATTTACCTTATCATTTCATGGCAATACCTAGATCTATCTTCGCTTTTATGGGGGGTAAACCAACGCATGCTCAAGAGGTAGTAGTGGGTGGTGAGGCTTGCGGAGGCGTCTCGCTCTCCACCATATTCGGCCCCAGCGAATTCCCAGAAGACGATGATAGCTGGGGGAGATCGCGGGCCGGGCTGTAGCATGAAATTTCAATATGTTAAAACCACAATCGTAAATACTTGATATATATTAAGTATCCTTGGACATTTACGATGCAGCCAGGGGCTTCGACCTGGGCGCCACTCGGGGATGACTTCGGCGTCTGAGTCCGAGTCATCCGAAAGGGAAATCTTCGCCTTCTTGGACGCTTACGCTTCTAGGTCCATGGAGGCCGCTCTTTTCTTCTCCCCCCCTTAAGGGGAGAATTGATCTCCTCCTCTTCCTCTTCGTCTTCATCTTTCTCATGGGAGGAGGGAGCTTCGGTATCTTCGGACGCAGCGTCCAAAGTACCTTTACGGTGAAGGCCACTTTTGGCCTCCTTGCCCTTCTTCTTGGCCTTCTTCTCCGGCGCCTGGTACGGCACCGGGACCAACATCCTTGTCAGCAGAGGACTGGCTGTGTCTTTGGGTAGCAGAGCCGGACACTGGATTCGCTCTGCCTTCTTTGTCCATCCCTGAGGGAAGAATGGAAAGCTCAGCATACTCATTGGATTAGCAAGATGAAGTTATGTTCGGAAATCATAAAACTTACTGGAGTGGCCGGATGAGCGCAGTCGAGGCCGATATCTTCGGTCGTCTCCGGCCACGACCTCTGGGCCTTGAAAAGCAGCTTCCAGATCTCTTCGTGCATCGTGCTGAGGAATCGCTGCAAGGTCCGAGGGCCAGCTGGATTGAATTCCCACATGTGGAGAGGCCGCGCTGGCAGGGGAGAATCTGGCGAAAAAGCATCACCTGGATCACATCAGCAAGACTAGTGTTCTTCTCCATCATATTCTTGATGCGCTTCTGCAGCATCATCACCTCGCCGGAAGATGCCCAATCCAGGCCCTTGTTAATCCATGACGTGAGCCGCATTGGGGGTCCAGACTTGAACTCAGGAGTGGCTGCCCATGTGGCGCCGCGAGGTTCGGTGATGTAGAACGACTCCTATTGCCATCCCTTCACGGTTTCCAAAAAGGCCCCTTTGGGCCAGGTGACGTTGGGGAGCTTGCTCACCATGGCTCCGTCGCAGTCTGCATGTTGCCCGTCGACCACTTTCGGCTTCACGTTGAAGACCTTAAGCCATAGGCTGAAGTGGGGGGAATGCGGAGGAGAGCCTCACACACGACGATGAACGCCGAAATGTGGAGGAAGGAATTTGGGGCTAGATCGTGGAAATCTAGCCCGTAATAGAACATGAGGCCACAGACGAAAGGGTGGAATGGAAACACTAGTCCGCGGAGGAAGTGGGGGATGAATATCACCTCTCATTGGGCTCCGGAGTAGGAATAATCTGTTTTTTGGTGGGGAGCCGATGCACGATGTTCGCGGCCAGGTATGGTGGACACTTGAAAAAGATTTGGGTTTAAGGGTTTTTGGATGCACAAGTAGTATCTCTACTTAGTGCGGAATTTTTGGCTAGCAAAGATAGGGGGCAAGCATCACATGTTAAAGGATCCATGATAATATGACTTCTATGTGAATATGAACAAGCATAAATCATTACGCTGTCTTCCTTGTCCAACGTCAACAATTTTGGCATATAATATTTTGATGAGGGCTCACAATCACAAAAGATTTCTAGGATAGTATATCTATATGTGAATCTTCTCTTCCCTTATTAATTCTTTCACGAGTTGCATCATTGACTAATGCTATGTTTGTCAATCTCTAATAAAATTTTCTACTTATACTTTTCCTTATGTGGTGCTATCACCTAGCATAGGATTAGTATATAATCTTATTGATTTATTTCCTTCCTCCTTTTATTTCTTATTTCTTCTCTTTATTTGCAACATGAAAGTAAATAAAGCAAAAAGTCAAACTAACTTTATTATATAACTTGCACACGATTACAAGGATAGATCACTAAGCAAACTCTCAAATAAGAAAGGATCGAACTAAACTTTATTTCATCTAAAAGCAAAATATTGAACTAAGATAAGTAAAAGCAAAAAGATAGTGGGATGATACGATACCGGGGCACCTCCCCCAAGCTTGGCGGAAGCCAAGGGGAGTGACCATACCCGATACTCAGTTCTCCTTTGGTGGTGAAGATGGTGATGGTGGTGATGACAATTGTGCCTTTACCTTTTTCATATTGTAGTTGAGGAGAGCAATTTCCTCTTTTAAATCATCGACCTCCAACTCCAGATTCAAGATCTTGTCACATAAATCTCCTTTGCTTTTCTGTCGTAAACGAGAAGGAATAGATCGGTTGTTAGACCGGTTAGCTCTCTTAGGGAGACTGGACTTCTTGAACTCTATGTGCATATCCCCAGGTTGAGGTAGAGGAAGATCCTCCTCCTCCGAGCTTGAATCATCAACCCTCATCAAGTGAGCATCCTCCTCGTCATCTGTAGTTTGACCATAAGGACATAGGTCCCTATAGGTCTTTGGGTCAGCAACGAGATGTGAGACATAGCTCTCACCGCCAGAGTCTTGGGACGACATATTTTCAAAATTGTGCAGGAAACAAACAGAAAATGTTGGAGAACGTAGTAATTTCAAAAAATTTCCTACGCACACACAGGATCATGGTGATGCATAGCAACAAGAGGGGAGAGTGTGTCTATGTACCCTCGTAGACCGAATGCGGAGGCGTTAGCACAATGCGGTTGATGTAGTCGTACGTGTTCACGATCCGACCGATCCAAGTACCGAACGCATGGCACCTCCGAGTTCTGCACACGTTCAACCCGATGATGCCCCACGAGCTCCGATCCAGCGAAGCTTCACGGGAGAGTTTCGTCAGCACGATGGTGTGGTGATGGTGATGATGATGCTACCGACGCAGGGTTCACCTAAGCACCGCTACGATATAATCGAGGTGGATTATGGTGGAGGGGGGCACCGCACACCGCTAAGAGATCATTGATCAATTGTTGTGTCTTCGGGGTGCCCCCTGCCCCCGTATATAAAGGAGCAAGGGGGAGGAGGCGGCCGTCCAGGGAGAGGCGCGCCAAGGGGGAGTCCTACTCCCACTAGGAGTAGGACTCCTCCTATTCCTAGTCGGAGTAGGAGAGGGGGAAGGAAAGGGAGAGGAGGAGAAGGAAAGAGGGGGCCGGCCCCCCTTGCCCTAAACCAATTCGGTTTGGGCCTTGGGGGCGAGTCCCACACTTCCCTTGCTGCCCTCTATTTCCACTAAGGCCCATGTAGGCCCATTAAGCCCCCAGGGGGTTCCGATAACCCCCCGGTACTCCGGTATATGTCCAAAACCTTCGGGAACCTTTCCGGTGTCCAAACATAGTCGTCCAATATATCGATCTTTATGTCTTGATCATTTAGAGACTCCTCATCATGTTAGTGATCTTATACGGGACTCCGAACTACCTTTGGTACATCAAAGCACAAAAACTCATAATACCGATTGTCACCGAACTTTAAGCGTGCGGACCCTACGGGTTCGAGAACTATGTAGACATGACCGAGACACGTCTTCGGTCAATAACCAATAGCGGAATCCTGATGCTCATATTGGCTCCCACATATTATATGAAGATCTTTATCGGTCAAACCGCATAACAACATACATTGTTCCCTTTGTCATCGGTATGTTACTTGCCCGAGATTCGATCATTGGTATCTCAATACCTAGTTCAGTCTTGTTACTGGCAAGTCTCTTTACTCGTTCCGTAATACATCATCCCGCAACTAACTCATTAGTTACAATCCTTGCAAGGCTTATAGTGACGTGCATTACTGAGTGGGCCCGGAGATACCTCTCCGACAATCGGAGTGACAAATCCTAATCTCAAAATATGCCAACTCAACAAGTACCTTCAGAGACACCTGTAGAGCACCTTTATAATCAACCAGTTACGTTGTGACGTTTGGTAGCACATAAAGTGTTCCTCCGGTAAACGGGAGTTGCATAATCTCATAGTCATAGGAACATATATAAGTCATGAAGAAAGCAATAGCAACATACTAAATGATGAAGTGCTAAGTTAACGGAATGGGTCAAGTCAATCACATCATTCTCCTAATGATGTGATCCCGTTAATCAAATGACAACTCATGACTATGGCTAGTAAACTTAACCATCTTTGATCAACGAGCTAGTCAAGTAGAGGAATACTAGTGACACTCTGTTCTGTCTATGTATTCACACATGTATTATGTTTCCGGTTAATACAATTCTAGCATGAATAATAAAAATTTATCATGAAATAAGGAAATAAATAATAACTTTATTATTGCCTCTAGGGCATATTTCCTTCAGTCTCCGACTTGCACTAGAGTCAATAATCTAGTTCACATCGCCATGTGATTTATCACCAATAGTTCTCATCACCATGTGATTAGTTCACATCGCCATGTGACTAATATACAAAGGGTTTTACTAGAGTCAATAATCTAGTTCACAGAGCTATGTGATTAAGACCCAAAGAATACTAAGGTGTGATCATGTTTTGCTTGTGAGAGAAGCTTAGTCAACGGGTCTGTCACATTCAGACCCGTATGTATTTTGCAAATTTGTATGTCAACAATGCTCTGCATGGAGCTACTCTAGCTAATTTTTCCACTTTCAATATGTATCCAGATTGAGACTTAGAGTCATCTGGATCAGTGTCAAAACTTGCATCGACGTAACCCTTTACGACGAACCTTTTGTCACCTCCATAATCGAGAAACATATCCTTATTCCACTAAGGATAATTTTGACCGTTGTCCAGTGATCTACTCCTAGATCACTATTGTACTCCCTTGCTAAACTCAGTGTAGGGTATACAATAGATGTAGTAAATAGAATGACATACTTTATAGAACCTATGGCTGAGGCATAGGGAATGACTTTCATTCTCTTTCTATCTTCTGCCGTGGTCGGGCTTTGAGTCTTACTCAATTTCACACCTTGTAACACATGCAAGAACTCTTTCTTTGACTGTTCCATTTTGAACTACTTCAAAATCTTGTCAAGGTATGTACTCATTGAAAAAACTTATCAAGCGTCTTGGTCTATCTCTATAGATCTTGATGCTCAATATGTAAGCAGCTTCTCCGAGGTCTTTATTTGAAAAACTCCTTTCAAATACTCCTTTACGCTTTCCAGAAAATTCTACATTATTTCCGATCAACAATATGTCATTCACATATGTTCATCAGAAATGTTGTAGTGCTCCCACTCACTTTCTTGTAAATACAGGATTCACCACAAGTCTGTATAAAACTTATGCTTTGATCAACTCATGAAAGCATATATTCCATCTCCGAGATGCTTGCACCAGTCCATAGATGGATCGCTGGAGCTTGCACATTTTGGTAGCACCTTTAGGATCGACAAAACCTACTTGTTGCATCGTATACTGCTCTTCTTTAAGAGATCCATTAAGGAATGTAGTTTTGACATCCATTTGCCAGATTTCATAAAATGTGGCAATTTGCTAACATGATTCGTACGGACTTAAGCATCGCTACGATTGAGAAAATCTCATTGTAGTCAACACCTTGAACTTTCTCAAAACCTTTTTCGACAAGTCTAGCTTTGTAGATAGTAACACTACTATCAGCGTCCGTCTTCCTCTTGAAGATCCATTTATATTCTATGGCTTGCCGATCATCGAGCAAGTCAACAAAAGTCCACACTTTGTTTTGATACATGAATCCCACTCAGATTTCATGGCCTCAAGCCATTTCGCGGAATCTGGGCTCATCATCGCTTCCTCATAGTTCGCAGGTTCATCATGGTCAAATAACATGACCTCCAGAACAGGATTACCATACCACACTGGTGCGGATCTCACTCCGGTTGACCTACGAGGTTTGGTAGTAACTTGATCTAAAGTTATATGATCAACATCATTAGCTTCCTCACTAATTGGTGTAGGAATCACATGAACCGATTTCTGTGATGAACTACTTTCCAATAAGGGAGCAGGTACAGTTACCTCATCAAGTTCTACTTTCCTCCCACTCACTTCTTTCGAGAGAAACTCCTTCTCTAGAAAGGATCCATTCTTAGCAACGAATGTCTTGCCTTCGGATATGTGATAGAAGGTGTACCCAAATGTCTCCTTTGGGTATCCTAGGAAGACACATTTCTCCGATTTGGTTTTGAGCTTATCAGGATGAAACTTTTTCACATAAGCATCGCAACCCCAAACTTTAAGAAATGACAACTTTGGTTTCTTGCCAAACCAAAGTTCATATGGTGTCATCTCAACAGATTTAGATGGTGCCCTACTTAACGTGAATGCAGCTGTCTCTAATGCATAACCCCAAAACGATAGTGGTAAATCGGTAAGAGACATCATAGATTGTACTATATCCAATAAAGTACGCTTATGATGTTCGGACACACCATTATGTTGTGGTGTTCCAGGTGGCATGAGTTTGTGAAACTATTCCACATTGTTTAAATTGAAGACCAAACTCGTAACTCAAATATTCGCCTCTGCGATCAGATCGTGGAAACTTTATTTTCTTGTTACGATGATTTTCCACTTCACTCTGAAATTCTTTGAACTTTTCAAATGTTTCAGACTTATGGTTCATCAAGTAGATATACCCATATTTGCTCAAATCATCTGTGAAGATCAGAAAATAACGATACCTGCCGCGAGCCTCAACACTCATCGGACTTCATACATCAGTATGTATTATTTCCAACAAGTCTGTTGCTCGCTCCATGTTTCCGGAGAACGGAGTTTTTAGTCATCTTGACCATGAGGCATGGTTTGCAAGCATCAATTGATTCATAATCAAGTGATTCCAAAAGCCCATCAGCATGGATTTTCTTCATGCACTTTACACCAGTATGACCTAAACGGCAGTGCCACAAATAAGTTGCACTATCATTATTAACTTTGCATCTTTTGGCTTTAATATTATGAATATGTGTATCACTATGATCGAGATCCAACAAACCATTTTCATTGGGTGTATAACCATAGAAGGTTTTATTCATGTAAGCAGAATAACAATTATTCTCTGACTTAAATAAATAAACGTATTGCAATAAACATGATCAAATCGTATTCTTGCTCAATGCAAACACCAAATAAAATTTATTTAGGTTCAACACTAATCCCGAAAGTATAGGGAGTGTGCGATGATGATCAAATCATTCTTGGAACCACTTCCAACACACATCGTCACTTCACCCTTAACTAGTCTTTGTTTATTCTGCAACTCCCGTTTCAAGTTACTACTCTTAGAAATTGAACTAGTATCAAATACCGAGGGCTTGCTATAAACACTAGTAAAGTACACATCAATAACATGTATATCCAATATACCTTTGTTCACCTTGCCATCCTTCTTATCCGCTAAATACTTGGGGCAGTTCTGCTTCCAGTGACCAGTCCCTTTGCAGTAGAAGCACTCAGTCTTAGGCTTAGGTCCAGACTTGGGTTTCTTCACTTGAGCGGCAACTTTCTTGCCATTCTTCTTGAAGTTCCCTTTCTATCCATTTTCCCTTTTCTTGAAACTAGTGGTCTTGTTAACAATCAACACTTGATGCTCTTTCTTGATTTCTACCTTCGTCGATTTCAGCATCACGAAGAGCTTGGGAATCGTTTCCGTTATCCCTTGCATATTATAGTACATCACGAAGTTCTAGTAACTTGGTGATAGTGACTAGAGAACTTTGTCAATCACTATATTATCTGGAAAATTAACTCCCACTTGATTCAAGCGATTGTTGTACTTAGACATTCTGAACACATGCTCACTAGTTGAGCTATTCTCCTCCATCTTGTAGGCAAAGTACTTGTCAAAGGTCTTAAGCCTTTCGACATGGGCATGAGTCTGAAATACTAATTTCAACTCTTGGAACATCCCCGTGGCGTTCAAAACGTCTTTGAAGCCCCGATTCTAAGCCGTAAAGCATGGTGCACTAGACTACCAAGTAGTCATCATATCAAGGTCGCCAAACGTTCATAACGTTTGCATCTGCTCCTACAATCGGCCAGGACATAATTCTTCTGTGCAGCAATGAGGATAATCCTCAGATCACGGATCCAATCCGCATCATTGCTACTAACATCTTTCAACTTAGTTTTTCTCTAGGAACATATCAAAATAAACAGGGAGCTACATCGCGAGCTATTGATCTACAACATAGTTATGCAAATACTGTCAGGACTAAGTTCATGATAAATTAAAGTTCAATTAATCATATTACTTAAGAACTCCCACTTAGATAGACATCCCTCTAGTCATCTAAATGATCACGTGATCCAAATCAACTAAACCATGTGCGATCATCACATGAGATGGAGTAGTTTTTAGTGGTGAACATCACTATGTTGATCATATCTACTATATGATTCATGCTCGACCTTTCGGTTTCCAGTGTTCCGAGGCCATATCTACATATGCTAGGCTCGTCAAGTTTAACCCGAGTGTTCTGCGTGTGCAAAACTGTCTTACACCTATTGTAGATGAACGTTGAGCTTATCACACCCGATCATCACGTGGTGTCTCGACACGACGAACTTTGGCAACGGTGCATACTCAGGGAGAACACTTATACCTTGAAATTTTAGTAAGGGGTCATATTATAAAGCTACCATCGAATTAAGCAAAATAAGATGCATAAAAGATAAACATCACATGCAATCAAAATATGTGACATGATATGGCCATCATCATCTTGTGCCTTTGATCTCCATCTCCAAAGCATCGTCATGATCTCCATCGTCACCGGCATGACACCATGATCTCCATCATCTTGATCTATATCAATGTGTCGTCAGATGGTCATCTCCAAAGAAATTATTTGGCGCTTGCATCTTATGCAATAAAGAGACAACCATAAGGCTTCTGCCAGTTGCCGATAACTCCGTTACAAAACATGATAATCTCATACAATAAATATAGCATCATGCCTTGACCATATCACATCAAAACATGCCCTGCAAAAACAAGTTAGACATCCTCTACTTTGTTGTTGCAAGTTTTACGTGGCTGCTATGGGCTGAGCAAGAATCGTTCTTACCTACGCATCAAAACAACAACGATATTCGTCAAGTTAGTGTTGTTTTAACCTTCACAAGGACCGGGCGTAGGCACATTCGATTCAACTAAAATTGGAGAAACTGACACCCGCCAGCCACCTATGTGCAAAGCATGTCGGTAGAACCTGTCTCGCGTAAGCGTACGCGTAATGTCGGTCCGGGCTGCTTCATCCAATAATACCGCCGAATCAAAGTGTGACATGCTGGTAAGCAGTATGACTTGTATCGTCCACAACTCACTTGTGTTCTACTCGTGCATATAACATCTATGCATAAACCTGGCTCGGATGCCACTGTTGGAGAACGTAGTAATTTCAAAAAAAATTCCTACGCACAGACAGGATCATGGTGATGCATAGCAACGAGAGGGGAGAGTGTGTCTACGTACCCTCATAGACCGAAAGCGGAAGCGTTAGCACAACGCGGTTGATGTAGTCGTACGTCTTCACGATCCGACCGATCGAAGTACCGAACGCACGGCACCTCCGAGTTCTGCACACGTTCAACTCGATGACGTCCCGCGAGCTCCGATCTAGCGAAGCTTCACGGGAGAGTTTCGTCAGCACGATGGCATGGTGACGGTGATGATGATGCTACCGATGCAGGGCTTCACCTAAGCACCGCTACGATATAATCGAGGTGGATTACAGTGGAGGGGGGCACCGCACACGGCTAAGAGATCAATGATCAATTGTTGTGTGTTTGGGGTTCCGGTAACACCCCGGTACTCCGGTATATGTCCAAAACCTTCCGGAACCTTTCCGGTGTCCAAATATAGTCGTCCAATATATCGATCTTTATATCAATCTAGGGCTCCGACGGAGCTGTTCTGCCGGGGAAACTTCCCTCCAGGAGGGGGAAATCATCACCATCGTCATCACGAACGATCCTCTCATCGGGAGGGGGTCAATATCCATCAACATCTTCACCAGCACCATCTCATATCAAACCCCAGTTCATCTCTTGTATCCAATCTTTGTCCCAAAGCCTCAGATTGGTACATGTGGGTTGCTAGTAGTCTCGATTACTCCTTGTAGTTGATGCTAGTTGGTTTATTCGGTGGAAGATCATATGTTTAGATCCTTTATGCATATTAATACCCCTTTGATTATGAACAAGAATATGATTTGTGAGTAGTTACGTTTGTTCCCGAGGACATGGGAGAAGTCTTGCTATAAGTAGTCATGTGAATTTGGTATTCGTTCGATATTTTGATGAGATGTATGTTGTCTTTCCTCTAGTGGTGTCATGTGAACGTTGACTACATGACACTTCACCATTGTTTGGGCCTAGAGGAAGGCATTGGTGGGTAATAAGTAGATGATGGGTTGCTAGAGTGACAGAAGCTTAAACCCTAGTTTATGAGTTGCTTCGTAAGGGGATGATTTGGATCCATATGTTTCATGCTATGGTTAGGTTTACCTTAATACTTCTTTTGTAGTTGCAGATGCTTGCAATAGGGGTTAATCATAAGTGGGATGCTTGTCCAAGGAAGGGCAGCACCCAAGCACCAGTCCACCCACATATCAAATTATCAAAGTACCAAACACGAATCATATGAGCGTGATGAAAACTAGCTTGACGATAATTCCAATGTGTCCTCGAGAGCGCTTCCCTTTATATAAGTGTTTGTCCAGGCTTGTCCTTTGCTACAAAAAGGATTGGGCCATCTTGCTGCACCTTATTAACTTTTATTACTTGTTACCTGTTACAAATTACCTTATCACAAAACTATCCGTTATCGAAAATTTTAGTGCTTGCAGAGAATACCTTACCGAAAACTGCTTATCATTTCCTTCTGCTCCTCGTTGGGTTCGACACTCTTACTTATCGAAAGGACTACGATAGACCCCCTATACTTGTGGGTCATCAAAACTCTTTTCTGGCGCCGTTGCCGGGGAGTGAAGCGCCTTTGGTAGGTGGAATTTGGTAATGAAAAATTTATATATTGTGCTAAAATTTACTATCACTTGTTACTATGGAACATAATCCTTTAAGGGGCTTGTTTGGGGTATCTTCACCCCTACCAGTAGAGCAAAGAGTTGCTCCTCAACCTACTGAACCTACTGAGAAAGTTTACTTTGAAATTCTTCGGGTATGATAGAAAAACTGCTAGCTAATCCTTTCACAGGTGATGGAACATTACATCCCGATTTGCATGTAATTTATTTGGACGAAGTCTGAGGATTATTTAAGCTTGTAGGTATGCCCGAGGATGTTATCAAGAAGAAGGTCTTCCCTTTATCTTTGAAGGGAAAGGCATTGACATGGTTTAGGCTATGCGATGATATGGGATCATGGAACTACAACCGATTGAAATTGGAATTTCATCAGAAGTTTTATCCTGTGCGTCTTGTTCATGTTAATCGTGATCGTAATTTTATATATATATATATATATATATATATATATAATTTTTTGCCTCGCAAAGGAGAAAGCATCGCTCAATCTTTGGGGAGGCTTAATCAATGTTATATTCATGCCCCAATCATGAGCTTTCAAGAGAAATTATTATTCAAAAAATTTATGCTCGGCTTTCTCTCGATAATCGCTCCATGCTCGATACTTATTGTACTAGCTCTTTTGTGATGAAGACTATTGAATTCAAATGGGATTTATTAGAGAGAATTAAACGCAACTCTGAAGATTGAGATCTCGATGAAGGTAAGGAGTCAGGTATAACACCTAAGTTTGATTCTGTTAAATCTTTTATAGATACCAATGCTTTTCGTGAATTTAGCACTAAATATGGACTTGCCTCTACGATAGTAGCTTCTTTCTATGAATCCTTTGCTACTCATGTTGATCTCCCTAAGGATAAGTGGTTTAAATATAATCCTCCCATTGAAGTAAAAGTAGTTGCACCTATTAAAGTTGAAGAAAAGACTATCACTTATAATGATCCTATTGTTCCTACTACTTATATTGAGAAACCACCTTTCCCTGTTAGAATAAAGGATCATGCTAAAGCTTGAACTGTAGTTCGTAAGAGTAATACTAGAACACCTACTCCCTCTGAGCAAATTAAAGTTAAACCTAGTGTTGCTATGGTTAAAGATCTCTTGGCCGATAATATTGATGGGCATGTTATTTACTTCTGTGATGAAGCTGCTAGAATTGCTAGGCCCGATACTAAAAATAAACATAGACCTGTTGTAGGCATGCCTGTTATTTCTGTTAAAATAGGAGATCATTGCTATCATGGCTTATGTGATATGGGTGCTAGTGCAAGTGCAATACCTCATTCCTTATATAAAGAAGTTATGCATGATATTGCACGTGCTGAGATAGAGGAAATTGATGTTACAATTAAGCTGGCCAATAGAGACACTATTTCACCAATTGGGGTTGTTAGAGATGTTGAAGTATTGTGTGGGAAAGTTAAATATCCTGTTGATTTTCTTGTTCTTGGTTCCCCACAAGATAACTTTTGTCCCATTATATTTTGTAGACCCTTCTTGAATACTGTCAATGCTAAGATAGACTGCTAAAAGGATGTAGTTACTATTGGTTTGGGGGATATGTCTCATGAGTTTAATTTTGCTAAATTTCGTAGATAAACCCATGATAAAGAATTGCCTAGTAAAGATGAAATTATTGGTCTTGCTTCTATTGTCGTGCCTCCTAGTGATCCTTTAGAACAATATTTGCTAGACCATGAAAATGATATGTTTATGAATGAAAGAAGGGAATTAGATGAAGTATTCTTTAAATAGGGACCTATTTTGAAACATAACTTGCCTGTTGAAATTCTAGGGGATCCTCCTCCATCCAAGGGTGACCCCGTGTTTGAGCTTAAACCTTTACCTGATACTCTTAAATATGCTTATCTTGATGAGAAAGAGATATATCCTATTATTATTAGTGTCAACCTTTCAGAGCATGAAGAAAAGAAATTATCAAAAACTCTGAAGAAGCACCGTGCTACTATTGGATATACTCTTGATGATCTTAAGGGCATTACTCCTACTCTATGCCAGCACAAAATAAAATTGGAGAAAGACGCGAAACCGGTTGTTGATCACCAATGACGGTTAAATCCTAAGATGAAAGAAGTGGTAAGAAAAGAAATACTAAAGTTTCTGGAGGCAGGTATAATTTATCCTGTTGCTGATAGTCAGTGGGTAAGTCATGTCCATTGTGCCCTAAGAAGGGAGGTATTACTATTGTCCCTAATGATAAAGATGAATTGATCCCACAAAGAATTATTACAGGTTATAGAATGGTAATTGATTTCCACAAATTAAATAAAGCTACTAAAAAGGATCATTACCCTTTACCTTTTATTGATGAAATGCTCGAAAGATTATCCAAACATAGACATTTTTGTTTTCTAGATGGTTATTCTGGTTTCTCTCAAATACCTGTGTCAAAAGAGGATCAAGAAAAGACAACTTTTACTTGCCCTTTCGATACCTTTGCTTATAGACATATGCCTTTTGGTTTACGCAATTGTAGCAACCAGACCTCAAACGGTCCGATCTCTGTGCTCCGGTGTCATCCCTGGATCAGTAATGCTGACAGCACACAGTACTTGAAGGATTTATAACAGAGTAGCAATCACACACTTATTACATCGAGGATCTCAAAAGAGAACTTATTACAATAAATATGGCTTAAGGCCATCTAATAACGATAACAGCGGAAGGCTTGGAAGATAAGTGGGTCCATCAACTCCAACGGCATCACTGAGTATAGAACCACGACCTAAAACTCCTTAATCGTCATCTGAAAAGTCTGCAACATTAACGTTGCAGCCCGAAACGGGTCAGCACATGGAATATGCTAGCAATGTAACACATAGAGAGTAATGGAATGAAACAGCTATACTATATGCATATTTGGCTGGTGGAAAGCTCTATGGTTACAGTTTTGTGTAAAGCCAATTTTTCCCTACTACAAAGGAATAAATTTAATTTACTATCATGGTGGTTGTTAAACATTGAGAATGGTTGAAAACATTCTCAATCCCAATTAAGCATCATCATTAAACAAACCCGTCAAAATTAATTTAGAGTAACATGTTGAGATTCACATGATAATCCAGGTACTAGATACTCAAGATGTCCATAACCGGGGACACGGCTAACCATGATTAGTTTATACACTCTGCAGAGGTTTGCGCACTTTTCCCCACAAGACTCGATCGCCTCCGTTTGGTTTCTCGCACTACAAGGTGTTTGAGAAGACGGATGACCGAGACATAGTCTTTCAGAAGCGCTAGCACCTTACGATGGGTAGACCGTACCACCTACATCCCCTACATCTGCTAGTCTACCACTGTAAGAGTTCGCACGACTTAGTCAACTATGCTAGAGCCCATAATAGCTTGTGGCTGCACACGGAAGTTTCTAGCATGAATAATCTCATGATCCCTTTGAGCCTGGGTGGCGGTCCATAAAGAAAAACAGGCAATCCTGGAATACCCAGGTACCTCAATCCACCCAGATGTGTGTTTAAGTTGCCACCTTAAATAAACCATTAATTAACAATCTCACATCTGTCATGGATACACTCACCCAATCCACGTCTACTAGCATAGCATGGCATAATAAGCAAACGTAGAAGTGACTCCCAAAGGTTTGACAGTAAACAGGTAATAGGTACTACCTCAACTACTTCCCAAACCCACAATTTAATTAGATCCTAATCATGCAATGTGTAAGGATTGATCTAATGCAATAAAACTGGGTAGTAGGAGGTATGATCAAAGTGTTACTTGCCTTGCTGATGATCCGGGAAACCTAGCGATTCGAAGTAGCAGGCGGCGCACTCCGGGTACTCTATCGCAAACAAACAAGCATAAAAGCACTCAACTAATGCACAGGTAAAACTCAAATAAGAGATCTAACCATAAGGTTCAACTTAAGAACTCCGGTTGGCAAAAAGAATCAAATCGAACGAAGCAACGAAAGACAAAACGACAAAAAAACAAGCTTCGTTTACTAGTCTGGATCTAGGGCAATTTTTACAGTGGCAAAAACTTGTTTGAGTTGGTTAAACGGAAAGAGGGTTTTGAGACAAAACTCCAGGCGCTTGAATTGCCTGATTCCGATAAACGAGCGAAAAGTTAAAATAAAACGAAAATCGGATCAAAAATCACGATCAGAAAAATCGCGGATTTAGTCCGAAAAAAAGAAAAATGATGAACGTTCGTTAAAACGAACGAATGGACGAACGCTCACTAATTATATAAACCGGAAAACCGATCTATTTAAAAAAACTGAAACTAAAAAACGAACAAAACCGTCGGAAAACCGAACGGTTTTTCAAAAAAAAAACTGCGGCGGGATCGAGGTAAACCTCGGGCGGCGGGTCCGGCGGCGGCGGCGGCTTGGGGCAGCGGCGGCGGCGGCGGCTTGGGGCGGCTAGTGTTTGGGGTGGGGTTCCGGCTGGGCCTCCCTAGCTTTTAAAGCCGGACGGGCCTTAGTGTCAGGGTCAGACACGGCCCGTAGGTCGGTTGCGCGTTTTTTTTAAATAGTTACACTCAGAAAAAAAACAAAAGGACTACTAAACGGACTCCAAAAATCCCGAGATAAATTTTCCCCGGCTTCTAAAATCAAGCCGCACAAGATGAACATTTATTTGGGGCCTAAGTGCAATTTTGGAAAACACACATTTTTCCTAAATTCAAATAAAATAGCAAACAAAACCAGATAAAATCTTGTTTGATTTTTTTATTAAATCCTCAATATTTCTTTATTTTGGGAAAGTCATTTTATTCCCTCTCTCATATTTTTATATTAGAAATAATTGAAGATAAAATAAATAAAATCAATTGATCCTATTTTCAAAATTTGAGACAACTCAAATATGAAAATAACAAAATCTCCAACTCTCTCCGAGGGTCCTTGAGTTGCGAAAATTTCTAGGATCAAACAAAATGCAATAAATATGATATGCAATGATGATCTAGTGTATAACATTCCAAATTGAAAATTTGGGATGTTACAAACCTACCCCCCTTAAGATGAATCTCGCCCTCGAGATTTGGGTTGGCTAGAAAATAGGTGAGGGTGGTCTTTCAGCAATTCTTCCTCTCGTTCCCAGGTGGCTTCATCCTCCGTGTGGTGGCTCCACTGAACCTTGCAAAACTTGATAACCTTGCTGCGGGTGACTCGACTGGCATATTCTAGAATCTTAACTGGTTTCTCCTCATAGGTCAAATCACTGTCCAACTGAATTGCTTCCAGTGGTACCGTATCTCTCAGCGGTATGTCAGCCATCTCTGCGTGGCACTTCTTCAACTGGGATACATGAAACACGTCGTGAACTCCTGACAGTCCTTCGGGTAATTCCAACTTGTAGGCTACTTCTCCCATACGCTCCAAAACTTTGTATGGGCCTACAAAACGTGGCGCTAGTTTTCCCTTAACTCCAAAGCGCTTAACTCCTCGAAGTGGAGATACTCGAAGATAAACTCGGTCTCCTACTTCGTAAACTGTCTCCTTGCGTTTAGAATCTGCATAACTCTTCTGCCTGGACTGAGCTACCTTCAGCCTGTCGCGAATTAATTTCACTTTCTGTTCAGATTCCTTTATCAGATCCGGTCCAAACAACTGGCGATCTCCAACTTCATCCCAGGACAATGGGGTCCTGCACCTCCTTCCGTACAAGGCTTCGAAAGGGGCCATCTTCAAACTGGATTGATAGCTGTTGTTGTAAGAGAACTCTGCATACGGCAAATTCTCGTCCCAACTAGATCCGTAATCTAGCGCACAAGCTCTTAGCATATCCTCCAAAATCTGATTGACTCTCTCAGTCTGTCCATCTGTCTGCGGGTGAAAAGCTGTGCTAAACTCCAGTCTAGTTCCCAAAGTCTCATGCAACTGATTCCAGAACTTTGAGGTAAACTGGGTTCCTCTATCTGATACAATGCTCCTTGGAACTCCATGCAGACATACGATTCCTGGTCATGTATATCTTTGCCAACTTTGCACTGGTATAGGTAGTCTTCACTGGAATGAAATGAGCTACCTTTGTCAAACGATTGACTACAACCCATATCGATTCATAGCCTGAACGTGTTCTGGGCAATCCTGTAATAAAATCCATGCCTAGCTTATCCCACTTCTATTCGGGTATCGGCAATGGTTGTAGCAATCCTGCTGGCTTCTGATGCTCTGCCTTCACTCTCTGACATACATCACAAACTGCTACATACTCCGCAATATCCTTCTTCATTACGGTCCACCAGAAAATATCCTTCAAATCCAAATACATCTTGGTATTTCCTGGGTGAATCGAGTATGGTGAATCATGGGCCTCTTGTAAAATTAACTTCCTGATCTCCGGATCATTTGGTACGTAGACACGGTCTTCAAACCATAAGGTATCGTGCTCATCCTCACGAAATCCCTTAGCTTTTCCTTTGCTCATTTTCTCCTTAATAGAAGCAATCTCCTTGTCAGTCCTTTGAGCTTCTCTGATCTTATCCATCAAGGTAGACTGAATCTCCAATGCTGCTACATAGCCTCTCGGGACTATTTCCAAACATAGCTCTCGAAGATTTTCGGCTAACTCCCTTGGTAAATCTCCCGTCATTAGGGTGTTGACGTGGCTCTTACGGCTCAACGCGTCAGCTACTATGTTAGCCTTTCCAGGGTGATAATGCAATTTCATATCATAATCCTTGATGAGCTCCAACCATCTCCTTTGTCTGAGATTCAACTCCTTCCTTGTGAAAATATACTTCAAACTCTTATGATCCGTGTACACCTCGCAATGGTTTCCAATCAGAAAATGTCTCCAAGTCTTCAATGCATGCACTACGGCTGCTAACTCCAAATCATGCGTAGCATAATTCAACTCATGAGGCTTAAGCTGTCGTGAGGCATATGAAACAACTCTCCCTTCCTGCATCAGCACTGCTCCAATTCCTCGACGTGAAGCGTCACAATACACCTCATAATCATTGGTCTGATCTGGTAAAATCAACACTAGTGAGGTAACCAAACGTTTCTTCAACTCCTGAAAACTAGCCTCATATTCCTCCGTCCATATGAACTTGGTATCCTTCTTCAACAACTCCGTCATAGGCTTCGCAATCTTTGAGAAATTCTCAATAAACCTCCGGTAGTATCCTGCGAGTCCAAGAAAACTCCGGATCTCTCCCACGGTGGTTGGTGCTTCCCACTTGGTCACGGTATCAAATTTAGTGGGATCTACTGCTATACCTTCTCCGGATATAACGTGTCCGAGAAATCCAACTTCTTTCAACCAAAACTCACATTTGCTAAACTTGACATATAACTGATGTTCTCTGAGCTTTCCAAGAACCAAACGCAAATGTTCCTTATGCTTCTCTTCATTCTTCGAGTAAACCCGGATATCATCAATGAACACTACGACGAACTTATCCAAGAACTCCATAAACACTTTGTTCATCATGTTCATAAAATATGCAGGTGCGTTAGTCAGACCAAATGACATAACGGTATACTCGTACAGCCCATACCTGGTGGTAAAAGCCGTCTTGGGTATATCCTGTTCCCGAATCTTCAACTGGTGGTATCCTGATCGCAGATCGATCTTGGAAAATACCTTAGCTCCTTGCAATCGATCAAACAGATCATTGATCATCGGTAGTGGGTACTTGTTCTTGATGGTTACTTCATTCAATCCTCGATAATCGACAACCATCCTTAACGATCCATCCTTCTTTTCTACTAGAAGTACTGGCGATCCCCAAGGTGAAGAACTTGGGCGAATATAACCTTTATCCAGTAACTCCTTAATTTGCTTCTTAATTTCCACCAAATCCTTTGCAGGCATCCTATATGGTCTCTTTGATATTGGCCCTGTGCCTGGCAAAAGCTCAATCAAAAACTCAATATCTCTATCCGGTGGCATGTCTGGCAACTCTTCTGGAAATACTTCGGGGAAATCCTTCACTACTGGTACTTCCTCCTGCACAACTCCTGTTAAACAATTTACTTGAGTCCTCTTTGGCACATGTCGAGATACATACTTGATCCTTCTCCCTTCTGGGGTGGTAAGCAAAATTGACTTACTGGCACATTCAATATTCCCTTCATACTTTGACAACCAATCCATGCCTAATATCACATCCAATCCTTGAGATTCCAACACTATTAGGTCTGATGGAAATACGTAGTTACCAATCCTTAATGGTAACCGATCACACCATAGGCTAGCCATATATTCTGCTCCAGGCGAGGTTACTAACATGGATGACCTAAGGGCTTGGGTTGGCAGTTTATACTTATCCACAAATCCCCTTGATATGTATGAATGCGATGCACCAGTATCAAAAAGAACGAGTGCCGTAAATGACTTAACCAAAAACTTACCGATTACTGCATCTGGCTGCTCTTCAACCTCCTCCACATTAACGTGGTTCACCTGTCCCCTGTTGAAAGGGTTCGGCTTCTTCCCATAGCTTCCATTGCCATTCCCATTCTGGGATTCAGGACATTAATTAGCATAATGTCTGGTCTTCTGGCATTTAAAGCAAGTGACTTGGCTCAAGTATTTCTTGGCTGGGGTTGATTGGTTGGTGCGGTTCTGGCAGTTGCTTCTTCCATTCCCATTACCATTCCTGGGGCCATTGTGATTGTGCGAGCTACCTCCTCCATGGGTATGCTAAAAATGTCCTCCCGGTCTAGGGGTAAATCGTGGCTTCTGCTGAGCTCCTAAATTGTGCTTTCCTTGAGCATACTTCCTCTTGTGATTCTCAATTTGCTGCTGCTTCCCTTCAATCATGAGAGTACGATCTACCAACTCCTGGTAGTTGTTGAAGGTTGCTACCATCAACTGCATGCTCAACTCATCATTCAGTCCTTCCAGAAACTTCTCCTGCTTTGCTGCATCCGTAGCAACGTCATCTGGGGCATAACATGCTAATTTACTAAAGTCTTCCACATAGTGGCCAACTGTCCGTCCTCCTTGGCGCAAGTTGCGAAACTCTCGCTTC
Organism: Triticum aestivum; assembly: GCF_018294505.1. Classification (NCBI taxonomy): domain Eukaryota; kingdom Viridiplantae; phylum Streptophyta; class Magnoliopsida; order Poales; family Poaceae; genus Triticum; species Triticum aestivum. Next base: position 112,639,754 of record NC_057800.1, read on the forward strand.
TTCATGGCCATAGCTCCTACTGAAACATGGGCAGTACGAAAATCCTGCTGAAACTGGTCCCATGTGATAGTATTGATAGGGAAAGTGGCTGTGAAATTCTCCCACCATGAGGCTGCGGGTCCTTCAAGCTGATGTGCGGCAAACTTCACCTTTTCCGCATTCGTGCATCCTGCTGTGGTCAACTCTCTTGCTGTCTTGCGGAGCCAATCATCTGCTACTATCGGCTCGGTGCTACTGGAAAACACCGGCGGATTCAGCCTAAGAAAATGGGCTAAGTGATCAACAGGTGGTGGTGGTGGGTTGTTGTTGTTGTTCCCTTGATTCTGATTCTGGACTAGCAACTGCATCAATGTGTTCTACTGCTGGATCAACTGAGTGAGCTCCGGTGGAAAGGTAAATCCGGGGTCACGTCTCGGAGGCATCCGAGGGTTTAGAAAAGATGAGATTTAATAATAGAGGGGGTCTAAAGAGAAAACACTACCCATATGCAGATGAGGCAAAAGCAAACAATTCACTTCATTCATTCAATCAAACAAGGGCATACAATCGATCTAACTATCGCAAAAGTGCTCGGACTATAATATTTACATGGTGGACTACTACTACTGATGAGGTGGTCTACTAGAAATATTCTTCGGTTGCAGACTCCATGATATCTGCTCCGGCTTCATCAACATAGTCATCATCGCTATCGTCGGGATCCGAGTCGGTGTCGTCGATGATGATGTAGTCTTCCGGGCGAATCTCCTTGGGTTCTTCGTCTTCTTCTACCGGTGTAGGGCCTCCCATAAATATTCCGATCTTCATTGTTAGGTCGGCATTCTTATCCACTAATACTTCAATTTCTTCTTCATAATCTTCACGTGTAGCCTTGAGTTCTTCCTCCAGTTCCTTGATTCTTGTCTTTGCCTTCTTCAGGTCTATCATGTCGGCGCACATCTGGTTCTCCTGACGTCGAATGTGCTGGTTTAACTCCTGGATAAAAGCTGCAATTGATCTATCCTTTCTGGTGCTGATCATCTCCCAGTGCTCATCTCGGCGCCCACAAATCTGGTAGATAGTATCCTTGAGATCATTGCGGTAGACTTCTCCAATGCGTCCCATGGCGATGTGAGCTGCCATGCTCTTTCCTAGATTCCAAGTTGGTGCATCAAAAGAAAACTCTATGGGCTCAGTGACTGGCATGAACGTCCTTCCTGGAACTTGAACTTGAATCATCCAGCGCTCTTCTTCAGGTAAGGTGGCGTTGTAGGTTCCGGTGAAGCTTGGTACTCCTATGTTCAGGTATCTAGTGACTTCCTTCAAGTGACGTCCAAAGGGTGTGTCTTCATCCGGTTGAGTGAACTTGTTCCTTGCATCTGCCATCCTAAAAGAATAGAAAAGATGAGGAGTCAGAAGAGAAGAGAGTGAGTAGTGATCTAGGTCTTTAGCTTAGTGGTCGTGTCCTACAGTCAGCGTGTGCTCTGATACCATCTTGTAGCGACCAGACCTCAAACGGTCCAATCTCTGTGCTCCGGTGTCATCCCTGGATCAGTAATGCTGACACCACACAGTACTTGAAGGATTTATAACAGAGTAGCAATCACACACTTATTACATCGAGTGTCTCAAAAGAGAACTTATTACAATAATATGGCTTAAGGCCATCTAATAACGATAACAGCGGAAGGCTTGGAAGATAAGTGAGTCCATCAACTCCAACGGCATCACTGAGTATAGAACCACGACCTAAAACTCCTTAATCGTCGTCTGAAAAGTCTGCAACATTAACGTTGCAGCCCGAAACGGGTCAGCACATGGAATATGCTGGCAATGTAACACATAGAGAGTAATGGAATGAAACAGCTATTCTATATGCATATTTGGCTGGTGGAAAGCTCTATGGTTACAGTTTTGCGTAAAGCCAATTTTTCCCTACTGCAAAGGAATAAATTTATTTAACTATCATGGTGGTTGTTAAACATTGAGAATGGTTGACAGCATTCTCAATCCCAATTAAGCATCATCATTAAACAAACCCGTCAAAATTAATTTAGAGTAACATGTTGAGATTCACATGATAATCCAGGTACTAGATACTCAAGATGTCCATAACCGGGGACACGGCTAACCATGATTAGTTTATACACTCTGCAGAGGTTTGCGCACTTTTCCCCACAAGACTCGATCGCCTCCGTTTGGTTTCTCGCACTACAAGGTGTTTGAGAAGATGGATGACCGAGACATAGTCTTTCAGAAGCGCTAGCACCTTACGATGGGTAGACCGTACCACCTACATCCCCTACATCTACTAGTCTACCACTGTAAGAGTTCGCACGACTTAGTCAACTATGCTAGAGCCCATAATAGCTTGTGGCTGCACACGGAAGTTTCTAGCATGAATAATCTCATGATCCCTTTGAGCCTGGGTGGCGGTCCATAAAGAAAAACAGGCAATCCTGGAATACCCAGGTACCTCAATCCACCCAGATGTGTGTTTAAGTTGCCACCTTAAATAAACTATTAATTAAAAATCTCACATCTGTCATGGATACACTCACCCAATCCACGTCTACTAGCATAGCATGGCATAATAAGCAAACGTAGAAGTGACTCCCAAAGGTTTGACAGTAAACAGGTAATAGGTACTACCTCAACTACTTCCCAAACCCACAATTTAATTAGATCCTAATCATGCAATGTGTAAGGATTGATCTAATGCAATAAAACTGGGTAGTAGGAGGTATGATCAAAGTGTTACTTGCCTTCGGGAAACCTAGCGATTCGAAGTAGCAAGCGGCGCACTCCGGGTACTCTATCGCAAACAAACAAGCATACAATAAGCACTCAACTAATGCACAGGTAAAACTCAAATAAGAGATCTAACTAGAAGATTCAACTTAAGAACTCCGGTTGGCAAAAAGAATCAAATCGAACGAAGCAACGAAAGACAAAACGACAAAAGAAACAAGCTTCGTTTACTAGTCTGGATCTAGGGAAATTTTTATAGTGGAAAAAACTTGTTTGAGTTGGTTAAATGGAAAGAGGGTTTCGAGACGAAACTCCAGGCGCTTGAATCGCCTGATTCCAATAAACGAGCGAAAAGTTAAACTAAAACGAAAATCAGATCAGAAATCGCTATCAGAAAAATCGCGGATTTAATCCGAAAAAAAAGAAAAACGATGAACGTTCATTAAAACGAATGAACAGACGAACACTCACTAATTAAATAAACTGGAAAACCAATCTATTTAAAAAACCGAAACTAAAAAAACAAACAAAACCGTCGGAAAACCGAACTGTTTTAAAAAAAATGGCAGCGGGATCGAGGTAAACCTCGGGCGGCGGGCGGCGGCGGCGGCGGCTTGGGGCGGCTAGTGTTTGGGGTGGGGTTCCGGCTGGGCCTCCCCGGCTTTCAAAGCCGGACGGGCCTTAGTGTCCGGGTCGGACACGGCCCGTAGGTCGGTTGCGCGTTTTTTTAAATAGTTACGTTCAGAAAAAAAACAAAAGGACTACTAAACAGACTCCAAAAATCCCGAGAGAAATTTTCCCCGGCTTCTAAAATCAAGCCGCATAGGATGAACATTTATTTGGGGCCTAAATGCAATTTTGGAAAATGCGCATTTTTCCTAAATTCAAATAAAATAGCAAACGAAACCAAATAAAATCTTCTTTGATTTTTCTATTAAATCCTCAATATTTCTTTATTTTGGCAAAGTCATTTTATTCCCTCTCTCATATTTTTATATTAGAAATAATTGAAGATAAAATAAATAAAATCAAATGATCCTATTTTCAAAATTTGAGACAACTCAAATATGAAAATAACGAAATCTCCAACTCTCTCCGAGGGTCCTTGAGTTGCGAAAATTTCTAGGATCAACCAAAATGCAATAAATATGATATGCAATGATGATCTAGTGTATAACATTCCAAATTGAAAATTTGGGATGTTACAGCAATGCACCTACTACCTTTCAAAGATGTATGACTTCTATATTCTCTGACTTTTGTGAAAAGATTGTTGAGGTATTCATGGATGATTTTTCTATATATGGAACTTATTTTGATGATTGCTTAAGCAACCTTGATCAAGTTTTGCAGAGATGTGAAGAAACTAATCTTGTTTTGAATTGGGAGAAGTGCCACTTTATGGTTAATGAAGGTATTGTCTTGGGGCATAAAATTTCTGAAAGAGGTATTGAAGATGATAAAGCTAAGGTTGATGCTATTGAAAAGATGCCGTGTCCTAAGGACATTAAAGGTATAAGAAGTATCCTTGGTCATGTCGGTTTATATAGGAGGTTCCTTAAGGACTTCTCTAAAATTTCTAGGCCTCTAACTAATCTCTTACAAAAAGATGTTCCTTTTGTCTTTGATGATGATTGTGTAGAAGCATTTGAAATACTTAAGAAAGCTTTGATTTCTGCACCTATTTTTCAACCCCTGGTTGGAATTTACCATTTTAAATTATATGTGATGCTAGTGATTATGCTGTAGGGGCTGTTCTAGGACAAAGGGTTGATAAGAAATTAAATGTTATCCAATATGCTAGTAATACTCTGGACAGTGCCCATAGAAATTATGCTACTACTGAAAAATAATTTTTAGCAGTTGTATTTCCTTGTCATAAGTTCAGACCTTATATTGTTGATTCTAAAGTAACTGTACACACTGATCATGCTGCTATTAAATATCTTATGGAAAAGAAAGATGCTAAACCTAGACTTATTAGATGGGTTCTCTTGCTACAAGAATCTGATTTGCATATTATTGATAAAAAGGGAGCTGAGAACCCCGTTGCAGACAACTTGTCTAGGTTAGAGAATGTTCTTGATGACCCACTACCTATTGATGATAGCTTTACTGATGAACAATTAGCTGTCATAAACGCCTCTCGTACTGCTCCATGGTATGCTGATTATGCTAATTACATTGTTGCTAAATTTATACCACCTAGTTTCACATACCAACAAAAGAAAAAGTTTTTATATGATTTAAGACATTACTTTTGGGATGACCCACACCTTTATCAAGAAAGAGTAGATGGTGTTATTAGACGTTGTGTACCTGAGCATGAACAGGAACATATCCTACGCAAGTGTCACTATGAGGCTTATGGGGGACACCATGCTCGAGATAGAACTGCACATAAGGTATTGCAATTCGGTTTTTATTGGCCTACGCTCTTCAAGGATGCCCGTAAATTTGTCTTGTCTTGTGATGAATGTCAAAGAATTGGTAATGTTAGTAGATGTCCAGAAATGCCTATGAATTATTCACTTGTTATTGAACCATTTGATGTTTGGGGCTTTGATTATATGGGACCTTTTCCTTCCTCTAACGGGTATACACATAATTTAGTCGCTGTTGATTACGTTACTAAGTGGGTAGAAGCTATTCCAACTAGTAGTGTTGATCATAACACCTCTATTAAGATGCTTAAAGAAGTTATTTTCCCGAGGTTTGGAGTCCCTAGATATTTGATGACTGATGGTGGTTCACATTTTATTCATGGTGCCTTTCGTAAAATGCTTGCTAAGTATGACGTTAATCATAGAATTGCATCTCCTTATCACCCACAGTCTAGTGGTCAAGTAGAATTGAGTAACAGAGAGCTCAAATTAATTTTGCAAAAGACTGTTAGATCTAGAAAGAATTGGTCCAAGAAACTTGATGATGCATTATGGGCCTATAGAACTGCATATAAAAATCCTATGGGTATGTCTCCATCTAAGATGGTTTATGGAAAAGCATGTCACTTACCTCTCGAACTAGAGCATAAGGAATATTGGGCCATTAAAGAGCTCAATTATGATTTCAAACTTGCCGGTGAGAAGAGGCTTTTTGTCATTAGCTTACTTGATGAATGGAGAATGCAGGCTTATGAGAATGCCAAACTGTTTAAAGAAAAAGTTAAAAGATGGAATGACAAAAGGATACAAAAACGTGAGTTTAATGTAGGTGATTATGTATTGTTATACAACTCTCGTTTAAGATTTTTTTGCAGGCAAAGTCCTTTCTAAATGGGAAGGTCCTTACATGATCGAGGAAGTTTATCGTTCCAGTGCCATAAAAATCAACAACTTTGAAGGCATAAATACAAGGGTGGTGAACGGTCAAAGAATCAAACATTATATCTTAGGTAATCCTATCAATGTTGAAACTAATGTTATGGAAACTGTAACCCCGGAAGAATACATAAAGGACACTTTCTAGAATGTTTCATACTCCAAAAAGGAATAGGTATGAGGTACGGCAAGTAAACCGATTCCAAAACAGTTCAAATAGCAATTTTTCTCCATTTTGGAATATTTAAGAAAAAAGGAAAATAAAAAGCAGTCCGGGAAGGACACGAGGCGCCCACGAGGGTGGAGGGCGCGCCCCTGCCTCGTGGGCACCTCGTGTGCTCTCCGGACTCCATTTTCTTGCACGATACTTCTTTTGGTCGATAAAAATTCATTATATAATCTCCCGAAGGTTTTGACCACCGTATCACGCAAATATCTTCTGTCTTTGTTTCTAGTTGTTTTTCTGACAGATCTAGACCGCCATGGTGTCTTCAAGTGCCCCCAAGGACAAGTTCTTCGAGAAGGTCATCAAACCCTACCTCACAGATGTGCTGCAACACCCTCAAACCATTGAGACACGTGAGGGCCGGGGTTGCTGCACATCCGTGATGTTGAGGGACCAAGGAGGACCGGAAGCATGGAGACAAGACTCGAACCAATGAAGCAACAAGTTTTCAAGTGCCAGGAGATGGTGGAACATGGACTCGACACCAATCACATAATGATCATGGAGTTCACCAACACCACCAAGCAAGATGCCAGGAACATCACGGAGATCATATTCAAGCTTCATGAGAAAATCGAGCATCTCCAAGCCCAGATCTATGACCTGCAAAACCAAAACTGTGAGTATGAATGTAGATTCAATAGGATGAGTTTGGTTGTAGGTTCGAGGATCTCGGAGACTCGATCATCTTTCTAGGATGGTGAGCCTATGCCTTGGAATATGGACGACAAGCCTACATCATCAACAATTCCATCATCAGTACCTCCGAGGAAGGAGGCATAAACACATGGGTATGGGCACTCCCCTTGGCAACTGCCAAGCTTGGGGGAGTGCCCCAGTATCGTATCACCATCACACTTTTATCTTTACCATTTTTCTTAGTTCGATCCTTTTGGTAATATCTTGATCTAGTATAATAAAGTTTTAGTATGATCTAGTTTTGAGTTTTGCTTTATGATTCTACTATGTAATCGAGTCCATGAGCTATATATAATAAAGATCTGTGTTGAGTCAAGGGCTTGATTATCTTGCTATGATCTTGAGGGAATAAAATAAAAGAGAAAGAATAAAAAGAAAGAGATCATATGGATCTTATGGAGAGTAATGACTTCACATATAAAGGGTATGATGAATAAAAGTTGTTGAGAGTTGACAAACATAGTTTTGGTCATTGTTGCAATTAATAGGAAGTAAATAAGAAAGAGAGGTTTTCAAATATAAATATACTATCTTGGACATCTCTTATGATTGTGAGCACTCATTAAAATATGACATGCTAAAAGGTTGAGGTTGGACAAGGAAGACAATGTAATGGGTTATGTTTTCTTACATCTGGAATAAATTATATTGTCATGGATCATCCAACATGTTGAGCTTGCCTTTCCCTCTCATGCTAGCCAAATTATTTGCACCAAGTAGAGATACTACTTGTGCTTCCAAATATCCTTAAACCCAATTTTGCCATGAGAGTCCACCATATCTACCTATGGATTGAGTAAGATCCTTTAAGTAAGTTGTCATTGTTGCAAGCAATAAAAATTGCTCTCTAAATATGTATGATTTATTAGTGTGGAGAAAATAAGCTTTATACAATCTTGTGATGTGGAAGAAATAAAAGCGACGGACTGCATAATAAAGGTCCATATCACAAGTGGCAATATAAAGTGACATTCTTTCGCATTAAGATTTTGTGCAACCAACCATAAAAGCACATGACAACCTCTGCTTCCCTCTGCGAAGGGCCTATCTTTTATTCTTGTCTTATACTTCATGCAAGAGTCACGGTGATTGTTGGTGTCAAAACCGGCGGATCTTGGGTAGGGGTCCCGAACTGTGCGTCTAAGGCGGATGGTAACAGGAGGCAGGGGACACGATGTTTTACCCAGGTTCAGGCCCTCTTGATGGAGGTAAAACCCTACGTCCTGCTTGATTTATTCTTGATGATATGGGTATTACAAGAGTTGATCTACCACGAGATCGGAGAGGCTAAACCCTAGAAGCTAGCCTATGGTATGATTGCATGTTGTCCTACGGACTAAAACCCTTCGGTTTATATAGACACCAGAGGGGGCTAGGGTTACACAAGGTCGGTTACAAAGGAGGGGATATACATATCCACATTGCCTAGCTTGCCTTCCACGCCAAGTAGAGTCCCATCCAGACACGGGACGAAGTCTTCAATCTTGTATCTTCATAGTCCAACAGTCCGGCCAAAGGATATAGTCCGGCTGTCCGGAAACCCCCTAATCCAGGACTCCCTCAGTAGCCCCTAAACCAGGCTTCAATGACGATGAGTCCGGCGCGCAGTGTTGTCTTCGGCATTGCAAGGCGGATTCCTCCTCTGAATACATCACAGAAGAATTTGAATACAAGGATAGTGTCCGACCCTGCAAAATAAGTTCCACATACCACCGTAGAGAGAATAATATTTCCACAAATCCAATCTGTTGATACGTTTTGGCAGCATGACATTACGCCATGGCCCGGTAATTATTCAAACCTTTTTCCTCAACCAGCCCCGCGCATAATGCGAGGCGGTTTCTTGACACGTCTTGTCAAATTAGAGATCGTGTTCCCTTTATTATGGGATTCTCATCAATACGGACGTGGGTAACCCAACCATGCCTAGGACTCCTAGATTTTAGGCAAGTCCCAAACGGCCACGAGGAGGACGCTTGATATTCACCCTCTTTATAAAGGGACAAGGCTTTTACTTCTTTCCTCCTGTGCTCAATCAAATCCTTCCCCCGCCTTGAGTTCTAACACCCAAAGCCTAGGTCAGGTGCTTCGGACTTTCAATCATGTCCAGATCCAGCCTCCAGGGCCGGTGGATGCCCTCCTCTGTCATGGAAGAGCATATCAAGAAATTGAGGGAGGCAAGGTACCTGACCGCCAAAGTCTCACATCGGCTGCCCGCCCGAGGGCAGGTCGTCCCTACTCCTGAACCCAATGAAGACGTCGTGTTCATCTCCCACTTCCTCTGAGGACTAGGCCTCGCTCTCGATCCCTTCGTAAGGGGTTTGATGTTCTATTACGGGCTTGATTTCCACGATCTAGCCCCGGATTCCTTTCTCCACATCTCGGCATTTATTGTCATATGTGAGGCCTTCCTCCGCATTACCCCTCACTTTGGACTGTGGCTCAAGACCTTTGATGTGAAGCCGAAGACGGTCGAGGGGCAGTACGCAGCGTGCGGAGGCGCATTAATAAGCAAGATTGCAGGAGCTCTGTGGCCAAAAGGTTCCTTTCCAGAGGTGTCCGTATTATGGCAACGGGAGTGGTTCTACATCACCGCTCCCAGAAGTGCCAAGTGGGTAGCTCCCCCCGCCTTTCGCTCGGGCCCTCCACCACAACTAATGTCATGGATCAGCAGGGGGCTGAGCTGGGTCTTGCCAAGGATGTGCCCATATTGTAGAGCCGCATCTGAGATCTCTTCGAGGGAGATCTTAGTTTGGTTATGGTAATGCAAGTCATGCTGGTTCGTCGAGTCCAGCCTTGCAAACGTCGGCCCCTCCGCTTGTGGGAATTCAACCTAGAAGGACCACATGCTATTCAGAAATTTCTCGGCCTGACGCACGAGGAGATGTATAAATCATTCTTCGGACTTCAAATAGAGTGTCCGGATACTACCAAGGACGTGGGCCTGAGCAGCAACCGCACCGCCGACCAAGTAAGTAATCCTCTAGCCGAACACACCGTCTTTCATTTATCATGACGTCATTCTGAGAAATCGCTCTTCGACCAGGACTGGCTAACAAAGGCGAAGATGATTCGGTGTTCGGCCCCACTCCCTGAGGGTTTGGACAATCCGGTACTGGAAAAGATGCTCGAACTAGCACCTTGCCCGGAGCCCTCAAAGGAAGATAAAGGGGAGAATAATGAGGGCGAAAGCGGGCCCCCATCGCTACCAATTCGAACCGAGGGAATGAGCGCCTCCGTGAAGGAGGATAACCAAGGGGAAGATTCCGACCTTCCCTCGCTCCGGGGAAGGAAGAGGACTGCCTCTGAGGATCCGGAAGCCAAGGCTTCCAAACGGGAGAAGAAGTCTTCAACAGAGGGTCCTGCCTTGGGGGGTAATCTTGCCGCACAAAGTCCACGCGGGGATCATCCCTCTAACGAGCCGTAAGTGATCAAAAAATACTTAATAGTAAATATATTCTACCTTAATTTCGAGGAAAATAACCGAAGCGTTTGTCTTGCAGTTCGGATCTTAGCGCTTCTCAACAACGCTCATCTTCAGGGGACCTTCTTCCGGAGATGATGGAGAGCGAAACGCCTCCCCCGGACTCCCCTGCTCAAGAAGCAGGCGACCTTGAAGTGTCATCACGGAGGGCCTCTCTAAATCCGGTGAGGCCAGAAGATAATCCTATAGTCGCCCGAAGTTCCCAGCATCTGGCTCTTGAAGAGGGTGAACAAGGGAGTCCGGCGCCGTCTGGTATGCGGTCGGACGCACTGAGGGATCTGTTGAAGCGAGCGACCATCTCGGAAGAACACCGTATGTTAATGAGTATGGTGATGGAAAGGATTTCGTCCACCGAAAGCGGGTTGCATGAAGCCTTTATGTGTCTACTAACGGGCTTTGAGGTACGTAAAATGATACACCTTTGTAATAGTACCGCACATTTTTAGGTGTGCCCTGTGTAGAAAGTAGCCCCTGAGACTCTGGTTGTCAACGAGAATGGCAGCAAACAGAGGATCGTAGTCCCAGGTAATAACCATACCGCTTTAATGTGCAGGTAGTGGAAGCTCCGGTGGCTAGCCAGAATCATGAGTTTGCCGAACTAAAGCGGCAACTGGATGCGGCGGATGCCGACATCGAGCTTGTTAACAAGAGGCTTGACGAGGCACAAGGTAAGTGATATTTTTTGGTGAATGTCACATAGTAAGAGCAGCGTGATGCCAGTATCTTTAATATTTTGTGACTGCAGATGGAGCTGCCACCATGGAAACCCTTCGAGGGGAACTTGGCCGAGCCAAAGAACAAGCAAGGAGTAGTAATGCGTTTGCTTTGAAGGCGGCCGAAGAGTTGAAAGCCAAGAAGGCCGCGCATTGCGAGAGCAAAGAGAAAATGGCCAAGATGGCTGCAAAGTTAAAAGACACTGCCGACCGTTGCCAGTTCCTTGAAGAAGAAAACCGAGAGAAGGCGACGGACCTCGAAAAGTCCTCGATGGCGACCAAAGACACCCGCTCTACCATGAGAGCGAAGAAGGAGGAGCTGCGTGAAGCCGGTGATATTGTGGCTGGGAAGCCCTTTTTGCTGCAGAGGAAGTTCGGAGATCCGCGGTATGCCCCTCTGGATCGGCTGTGGAGTTCGGCAGACGCATATCTGGATTTGACGGCGAGTGCTGTCGATGCGGCCGAATACTTCCGAGATCAAACAGATCGTGAAGTGGACATGCTATTCTGGTCGCAGTTTAACGTTCCAGAGTGTCCGCTTCCACTAACTGATCATTAGTGCAGTAGTTCCTTGGTGCGGTGTCGCGCATCAATGCGATGAAGAGTTCGGCGTGCATAGAAAGCTCGCGGATGGCCCTTGCCCGTGTCAAAGCATACTGGGTGGAGATGGATGCTAGCACTGTTGCGGCGCAGGGTTCGGCCGTAGGCCGAGTTACTGCCGAGCACTATTTTGAAGAAGTTCTTGAGGGTGCTCGTTTGATAGAGGCCCAGTGCTCGAAGAATATTATGTTTGAGTGACATGTATTCCCATTGTAAAAACAATGTTTTATTAAATTTATCAAGGCTGTGTTTATACTTTTGCCCGAAAGTATTGTGATGCCTCCTGTGCGGCCGTTTATGTATACATGTGTATAACCTGAAAGATTGCAGTCGTCGGCTTCAGCCCCCATGCATATAATGTGGGGGTGTTCGCAGAAGACACGTATTCACACTTAATCCAACGTCTTGGTCCTAATAAGGAGGTGATAGCGCAGCGAACTAGGCAACCGGACTATAATGCTTTAAAACTTTCACTTAGCCATAGGAGTTTGATAGTGGGGCTATAATATAGCCCCTGGTGGCTCCGCACTCACCCGAATTCGGGGTGCGTACATGCCCGGCCGGGAAACGGCCCTTCGTTAAGGCGGAGGAATTCTAAGATTCCGATAGGTCATCGAGTGGTTGACCAGTCTCGCGCTATATTATGACAGTCAGTTTTCAGCTTTCTCTACTAAGGTGCTCGTCCGGATGAACCAGGGCACAATCGCAGTAGTTCTCCTAGTGCTGCCTTAGCCGATAGAGCGGAACGTAAGGCACCAAAACATAGGAGCCGGGCAAACCCAACATTTGACCAAAGACATGATTCGGAGCTGATGCATATAAGGCCAAACTCGCGATGCCGAACACTCCCTAAGGTATTCGGTCTTTATGGTGTAAACCGGGCCTAAACAGTGCCCTTTGTAAGAAGCCCCTATTGTCCAGGTACGTGCATTGTTCTGACGTGGCCACATGCCAATACGTCAGCATCCTTCTCAATTGTACTGAGAATCCGAGGGATGTGTATCAACAAGAGAAAGTAAAAAAGGTTGACGCAGGGTCTTAATCTAAAAAGAATCCTTGGAACGGGTCCCTGCTGCACGTCTGCGCCTGTATCTCTGTTGTGTCGTATCCTGGACGGGTGTAGCACGATGGTCATCTATAAAAGAGAGGAACTTAGGTGAAAAGTTGTCGCGCAAAAAGGTAGGTTTAAAGAAACCATGTAGAGTTCAAGATAAGTAAAAATTGCCACTTGTTTGCGCGCGTTGAGCCCCTTGTATTTGTAGTAGGGGTGTGGCCATCAAACCTGTATGAATTACATATAGATGCGCCGGACTCGTCTAACTGTGTCCGTGGTGTTGACGACCTATCGAATGCTTTAGTTGGTGAGGCCGTTTTAGTGTGCGGCTGCCAAGGCAGCCGCACTCTCTTCGGCACGCAGGGATCGCTCAATATTTCCATTTACTGTAATGATGCCACGTGGACCGAGCATCTTAAGCGTGAGGGAAGCATAATGCGGTATTACATTAAAGCGAGCGAAAGCTTCGCGTCCAAGTAGTGCTTGATAGCCACTTTGGAACGGAGCAATGTGGAAGGTTAAATTTTCGCTACGGAAGTTGTCGGGGAAGCCGAATACAACCTCTAGTTGGAGGGAGCCCATGCAATGAACCCCTGGGCCTGGCGTTACTCCTCTAAAGGTAGTATTGCTGCCGCCGTCCATCAGGACTCGTGTGAAGTGGTATCCGTCAATTATTGGATCTAATACCAAGGCGGCCCATCCTGCGCTCCGGATACTTGCTGAGTAGTCCTGATGTCGAAGGTGATTGGTTGAGACGGCCAGTGGCAGAACTCCACGGTGATAGGCCCTTGGGCATGTTTATCTGGGAGTGCCGCTTTGCTTCTCCCCTTTATCACATGTAACACGTTTACTGTTTTGACTTCTGGTGGAAGTTTCTTCTGTTCCCCAGTGTTTTGCGTACGAGGCTCATCCTCGTCTTCGCTTGGTGTATCCTGCCCCTTATGTTCGGTGTTGAGCTTGCCGGACTGCTTGAAGACCCAACATTCTCTGTGGGTATGATTTGCAGGTTTATCGGGGGTGCTATGGATCTGACATATTTGGTCCGGAATTTTGTTTAAGCTGGACAGTTTATCTCTGGCGCTGAGGGAGTCCTGGATTAGGGGGTCTCCGGACAGCCGGACTATATCCATTGGCCGGACTGCTAGACTATGAAGATACAAGATTGAAGACTTCGTCTCGTGTCCGGATGGGACTCTACTTGGCGTGGAAGGCAAGCTAGGCAATACGGATATGTGTATCTCCTCCTTTGTAACCGACCTTGTGTAACCCTAGCCCCTCCGGTGTCTATATAAACCAGAGGGTTTTAGTCCGTAGGACAACATACAATCATACCATAGGCTAGCTTCTAGGGTTTAGCCTCTCTGATCTCGTGGTAGATCTACTCTTGTACTACCCATATCATCAATATTAATCAAGCAGGACGTAGGGTTTTACCTCCATCAAGAGGGCCCGAGCCTGGGTAAAACATTGTGTTCCCTGCCTCCTATTACCATCCACCTTAGACGCACAGTTCGGGACCCCCTACCCGAGATCCGCCGGTTTTGACACCGACATTGGTGCTTTCATTGAGAGTTCCTCTGTGTCGTCGCCGTTAGGCTTGATGGCTCCTACTATCATCGATAGCTATGTAGTCCAGGGTGAGACTTTTCTCCCCAGACAGATCTTTGTGTTCGGCGGCTTTGCACTGCGGGCCAATTCGCTTCGCCATCTCGAGCAGATTGAAAGTTACGCCCCTGGCCACCAGGTCAGGTTTGGAAGCTTAAACTACACGGCCGATATCCGCGGAGACTTGATCTTCAACGGATTCGAGCCTCTGCCTTGTGCGTCATGCGGTCACGATGAGTACGATTTAGTTCTACCATCAGACAGTTTTAAGGCGATCGCACCAACAGCCGCTCCGACCCTCAATTTGGAGCTAGTTGTGCCTTCCGTGGACGGGTGGATGGACCACACCACGGAGGCCTTACCCTCAGCGGCGATCGAGCTGAACATCGACCTTACCTTGCACGAGAGCCGTGTTGTAAAACTGCCGGATCGCTCTCCGGCCACGGACTCTGAACCGCCTGCGCCCGTTCCTATCGAATCTGGCTGGACGCCGATCATGGAGCTTACCTTCGCGGATATCTTTCAGCACTCGCCCTTCGGCGACATACTGAACTCATTAAGGTCTGTCTCCTTGTCTGGCAGGACTGGGATGCGGACGACGAAGAAATTCACGGCCCACCCACCACCCACTTAGTAGCCACTATCGATGATTTAACCGACATGCTCGACTTCGACTCCGAAGATATCGACGGTATGGACGACGATGCCAGAGAAGAAGAGGAACCACTGCCCACAGGGCACTGGACAGCCACCTCATCATACGATATATACATGGTGGATACACCCAAAGAAGGCAATGGCAACGAGACAGCGGAGGATGACCCCTCCAAGAAGGAACCCAAGCGCCAACGTCAGCGGCGCCACTCTAAGTCCTGCGAAAGAAAAAGTGGTGATACCGGCACTGGAGGTAATAACACTCTGGATAGTGCCGAAGACAACAACAACCCCCTCGAGCAAGAGCAGGAGGATGGAGGAGCCAGCCCTCCTGAGAGAGCGGCAGACGGAGAGGCGGAGGATGATAATTACATGCCCCCTCCGAAGACGAGGCAAGCCTCGGCGATGACGAATTCGCCGTGCCAGAGGATCCCGTCGAACAAGAGCGCTTCAAGCGTCGGCTTATGGCCACGGCAAATAGCCTGAAGAAAAAGCAGCAACAGCTTCAAGCTGATCAAGATCTGCTAGCTGACAGATGGGCTGAAGTCCTCGGGGCCGAGGAATATAAACTCGAGCGCCCCTCCAAGAGTTACCCAAAATGCAGGTTGCTACCTCGACTGGAGGAAGAAGCGTATGACGCAGCTGACCGGCCACCTCGTGGCCGTGATAGAGAGGCATTCCAGCCAAAAGCTCAGCCTGCACCCCGACGCCATTCAAATAAAAAAGCATGGGGAAACACGCCAGACCTGCGAGATGTATTGGAGGACAAAGCAAAACACGCAAGATCGATATACGGATCACGAGGGCGTGCCACTATGCGAGATGATACACGTCACACCGGATACAGTAAAAGTAAATCCGGCCGGGCCGAACACAGCGGGCAAGACCCATTCGAGCTGCGTCGCGATATAGCCCAATACAGAGGCACCGCACACCCCTAATGCTTTATAGATGAAGTAATGGATCATCAAATCCCATAAGGTTTCAAACCTATAAATATTGAATCATATGACAACACAACAGATCCTGCGGTATGGATCGAGGATTTCCTCGTCCACATCCACATGGCCCGCAGTGATGACTTACACGCCATCAAATACCTCCCACTAAAGCTCAATGGACCAGCGCAACATTGGCTTAACAACTTGCCAGCAGAGTCCATTAGCTGCTGGGAAGATCTGGAAGCCGCATTCCTCAACAACTTTCAGGGTACTTATGTGCGACCACCAGATGCCAATGACTTGAGCCACATAATTCAGCAGCCAGAAGAATCAGCCAGGCAATTCTGGACTCGGTTCCTAACAAAGAAAAACCAAATCGTCGACTGTCCGGATGCAGAGGCTCTAGCAGCCTTCAAACACAACATCCGTGACGAGTGGCTAGCCCGGCACCTTGGTCAGGAAAAGCCGAAATCTATGGCAGCCCTCACGACACTCATGACCCGTTTTGTGTGGGAGAAGACAACTGGCTGGCTCGCAGTAACAATATGTCAAAGAACCATGGTACTTCGGATACCAAGGACGGCAATAGCAGGTCATGTCGCAACAAACATAAGCGCCGCATTAACAGCGATAATACTGAGGATACGACAGTCAATGCCGGATTCAAAGGCTCTAAACCCGGTCAGCGGAAAAAGCCATTCAAGCAAAGTACGTCGGGCCCATCTAGTTTGGACCGTATACTCGATCACTCGTGTCAAATACACGGCACCCCAGATAAGCCAGCCAATCACACCAACAGGGATTGTTGGGTGTTCAAGTAGGCCGGCAAGTTAATTGCCGAAAACAAGGATAAGGGGCCACATAGCAATGACGAGGAGGAGCCTAGGCAGCCACACAGCGGAGGACAGAAGAGGTTTTCCCCACAAGTGCGGACGGTGAACATGATATACGCAACCCACATCCCCAAGAGGGAGCGGAAGCGTGCGGTCAGGGACGTATATGCGTTGGAGCCAGTCGCCCCAAAGTTCAACCCATGGTCCTCCTATCCGATCACTTTCGATCGCAGGGACCACCCCACTAGTATCCGTCATGGCGGATTCGCCGCACTGGTGCTAGACCCAATCATTGACGGATTTCACCTCACTCGAGTCCTTATGGATGGTGGCAGCAGCCTGAACCTGCTTTATCAGGACACAATGCGCAAAATGGCTATAGACCCCTCAAGGATCAAACCCACAAAAATGACCTTTAAAGGCTTTATTCCAGGCGTTGAGGCCCATTGCACAGGCTCAATTACACTGCAAGTGGTCTTCGGATCCCCAGATAACTTCCGAAGCGAAGAGTTAATCTTAGATATAGTTCCGTTCCGCAGTGGTTATCATGCACTGCTCGGGCGAACCACATTTGTGAGATTCAATGCGATACCGCATTATGCATACCTCAAGCTCAAGATGCCAGGACCTCGTGGGGTTATTACAGTCAGTGGAAACACAGAGCGCTCTCTCCGAATGGAGGAGCAAACTGCGGCCCTTGCAGCAGAAGCGCAAAACAGCCTCTCAAGGCAATCCACCAGTTCGGCGTTTCAAGACCTGGACACCTTCAAGCGCGCTTGGAGCAATCAGCAACTAGACCGCCTGGCGCGATCTGAGCTCGCGTAGCAATGCGGCCCCACCCCAATCCGAGCTAAACAGTGAAACTCGTGCCACGCGTACATAATTACGCATTAAAAATATCATGGGCATAGGTGGGGAGGGGGGCACAACCGCGGCATGCCCCAAGACGCGGCTTAAACCGCACTAGGGGCTTCCCGCTTTGTTATTTTTCT
Organism: Triticum aestivum; assembly: GCF_018294505.1. Classification (NCBI taxonomy): domain Eukaryota; kingdom Viridiplantae; phylum Streptophyta; class Magnoliopsida; order Poales; family Poaceae; genus Triticum; species Triticum aestivum. Next base: position 112,657,605 of record NC_057800.1, read on the forward strand.
CTTTTATAGGACCTTAATCTCCGGAAACCCTGTCCGGCAGCACTATTGCCGAACACATGATGCAGCAACCAAGGAGGCAGAAAGCTATGTCACACCACGGAATTCCCAGGTGGATTACAATAACGAGCGAAATATTTGATTTAATACTATTCCTCAGCTTGCCCTTGGAAGGAATATAGTCCTACTCTTTGCTTATCGCACTATTTGTATCATTCTGCTCTAATGCACCTTTTTGAATAAACAATGCATAACATTACGACTATTATTGCATTTTTGTTATATATATATATATATATATATATGTTCATTAATGATGCCTTGCAACCGTACACTTTGGTATGGCCAATACACCAGGGGCTTACGTACCCCACAATATGGTGTGAAAAGTCCGAACACTTTCACAAGTGCGGCACCCCGAACTTATAGCATTATATGCATCAGCTCCAAATCATGTCTTTGGTCAAATGTTGGGTTTGCCTGGCTCCTATGTTTTGGTACCTTGCGTTCCGCTCTATCGACTAAGGTAGCGCTAGGAGAACTACTACGATTGTGCCCCGGTTCTGCTGGGCTGAGCACCTTAGTAAAGAAAGCTAAAACTGACTATCATGATAAGGCGAGAGACTGGTCGCTATTCCGCGAGGTTTCGAGTCCCTAAAGACTTATGCCGCTTAGAGCGAGGAGCCGGCCCTGTCCGGCTTAAAGGCGTGTATTGCGCCCCAAATTCGGCCTTCCGAATACCAGGGGCTTCACCGAAATTTAAATTTATAGAATTCTATGGCTAAGTGAGAGTGATAAAGCATTATTAGTCCGGTTGCCTTGTTCGTTGTGCTGAGTGCCTCCCTCGAAGGACCCAAAAATGGGAACAAGAGTGCTCAGGTTTATCCCGAACACCCCAGCACTCGTGGCACGGGGGAAGAAGCCGAGGACTAGCCATCTCTCAGATTGATAAAAAGCCAAACAGAAGGTAATATTTTAAATTCAAATAAGCATTGCATAGCGCATATGAACCAGTTTTCATAAATACAGGATCACACGAGCAAGTTTCACTCAAATATTACATCTTTCGTGCACTCGTCCGCTATGAGATGGGCTCCCTGCAGAACACCCTCATAGTACATCTCGGGGTGGCGATGCTCCTTGCCCTCCGACGGCCCTTCCTTGATCAGCTTCATGGCGTCTAGCTTGACCCATTGCAACTTCACACGGGCGAAAGCCCGACGTGCACCTTCAATACAGACGGATCGCTTGACGACCTCCAGCCGCGGGCAGGCATCCACAAGCCACCTCACCAGGCCGAAGTAGCTGTTCGGAAAGGCGTCGCCAGGCCACAGCCAGACTATAAAGCCCTTCATGGCCTATTCGGCCGCCTTGTGCAGTTCGACCAGCTGCTTTAGCTGGTCGCTCACAGACACTGGGTGTTCGGTCCCAGTATACTGGGCCCAGAACAACTTCTCCGTTGAGCTTCCATCCTCGGCCCAGTAAAACTTCGAGGCATCCGACACGCTGCGGTGCAAATCTGCGAATGCTCCTGGAGAGCTCCGAATTTGGGTAAGTAATCGGTAATTTACTTTTACATGCTTGCTTTGCATATAGAATGCCTTACCCGCCGCTATCTTCTTCATTGCGTCGATCTCCTGGAGGGCCTTCCGGGCTTCGGCCTTGGCACTCTTTGCGCTCTCGAGGGCCGCGGCAATCTCAGACTCCCGCCTCTTCGAGTCAAGCTCCAACGCCTCGTTCTTCGTCACGAGAGCCTGGAGCTCTTGCTGCACCTCGCCCACCCGAGCCTCTTGCTTTTCTCGCTCGGTGTGCTCCTTGGCCGCTTTATCTTCGGCCTCGGACAGCGCTTGCTTTAGGGTTGCCACTTCGGTCGTGGCCCCTGGCAAATTCATGATGATCCTGTCATTTTGCAATCGCATTCTTTTTATACATATCCATAGACTAGGTACTACTTACCTTTGTTCTCCTCGAGCTGCCTCTAGGCAAGGCCAAGCTCGTTCTGGGACCCTTTCAGGTCCTCCTTCAGTACGGCGACCTCCGCAGTTAGTGCGGCTGAAGCCAGCGGCAAAGCCTGCATATGCATATTGACACACTTATATTAGACTCCTGCAATATTGCTTGATCCACTGTTCGGCTTTTCTTTGTGAACACTGAACAGAGCATCAGGGGCTACTGTCTATGCGGTAATATTTTTCCTATATTGTAAACACTTACCCCAAAGCCTGTTAGAAGGCTGGCACAGGCTTCAGTCAATCCGCTCTTGGCGGACTGAACCCTCTGGATCACCGCACTCATAATAGTGCGGTGCTCCTCGTCGATGGAAGCGCTGCGAAGCGCTTCCAGCAGATTGTCCGGCGCCTCTGGATGGACAGAGGTCACTGGTATAGGCATCTTGCCCCTTTTAGAAGGAGGCTGCCTGCCCGAGTCCGGAACCACTGGAGGTTCCGGCGTGGTGTTCGGCTGATAGCCGAGCTCGGAGCCCTCAGGGGCCTTGTCCCCTCTGCTCCCGGAATCCGGAAGGCCGCCTTTAGGCACCTCCGGGACTGTCCCCCCTCGACTCGGTGCCTCTTGAGACAATACCTCAGCGTCGTCCGCAGGGTGAGGGGAGGTGGCGGTCGGAACTGGATCGCTATCCATATCCGACGAGCCTAGGGAGCCGTCCGATGATACATCGATACGAGCCCGTGGTGGCCTGCATAATCATATTCGGCGTTAGGTGAAGCAGTGTGACAAAGGAATGCTATGAGTTACTCTGGTATCCGAATACTTACGACTTCCCTGGGGGCTTGGCCCTGGGCTGGCACTCGTCTTCGCTGTCGGCGGTGGTGGTAGAGCTGTCCGGAAGGAGAGTCCTTCCCTTCTTGGACCCTTCGGCCTCCCCAGTTGGGGTGGCCTTCCTTTTCTTGTCTCCCCCGTCTGGAGGGGGGCATCATCTTCTACCTCCTCGTCTTTGGGGGAGGATTGCGCTAGAGTCCTCGGACGGTGAGTCCGATGACACCTGGCGTCGGGAACTCTTTCGGGTTCCCTTGGCCTTCTTGGTCTTCTCCGGCACCGTATAAGGAGTCAGAGTCAGCATCTTCGCCAAAAGAGCGTCTGATGGGTCTTCGGGCAAAGGAGCCGGACAGTCGATCTGTCCGGCCATCTCCTGCCAGTCCTTTCAAAGGTATGGGAGTTTAGATCCCGCATGGAGTCAAACTATGAAAAACAGGTATCCTGTAAGAGGTAAAGAAGCTTACCGCGGTGGCTTGGCACTTCGCGCTGAATCCGCGATCCTCAGTAGTAGGATGGGGAACCTCGGCGCTCTTGAATAGCACCCTCCAGGCATCTTTGTGAGTTGTGTCGAAGAGCCTGTACAGAGTTCGGTGCTGCGCCGGGTCGAACTCCCACAAGTTGAAGGCCTGTTGTTGGCACGGGAGGATCCGGCGGTTGAGCATGACCTGGACTACGTTGAAAAGTTTGAGCTTCTTGTTCAGCATGTTTTGAATACATGTTTGGAGTCCCGTCAGCTCTCCCGAACTACCCCAGGACAGGACCTTCTCTTGCCAGGAGGTGAGCCGTGTGGGGAAGCCAGATCGGAACTTGGGGGCCGCTACCCATTTGGGGTCACGCGGCTTGCTGATGTAGAACCACCCCGATTGCCACCCCTTTATGGTCTCCACAAAGGAGCCCTCGAGCCATGTGACGTTGGGCATCTTGCCCACCATGGCGCCTCCGCACTCCGCCTGGCGGCCGCTCACTACCTTTGGCTTGACATTGAAAGTCTTCAGCCATAAGCCGAAGTGGGGCCTGATGCGGAGGAAGGCCTCGCACACGACGATAAATGCCGAGATATTGAGGATGAAGTTTGGGGCCAGATCATGGAAATCTAGGCCGTAGTAGAACATGAGCCCCTGGATGAATGGGTGGAGAGGAAATCCCAGTCCGCGAAGGAAATGGGTGAGGAACACTACCCTCTCATGGGGCCTGGGGGTGGGGATGAGCTACCCCTCTTCCGAGACCCGGTGCGCGATGTCGTCGGGCAGGTATCCGGCTCTCCTCAGCTTCTTGATGTGTCCCTCCGTGACAGAGGAGACCATCCACTTGCCTCCCGCTCTGGACATGGTTGGAGAAGGTCGAGGTGGGAAATGCGAACTTGGGCGCTGGAGCTCGAGTGTGCGAAAACAGATGAGCAAAGGAGGAAGAAGGCGTCGATGAAAAGGTAAATCCTTATCCCTTTATATGGGCGGACAAAACTATGCGTCCCCACTAGCCTGGTAAAACTCGCTTATCCCCCAAACGCCGTAATCGATGGCGCGGTTGGGTTACCCACACCCGTATTGATGAGAATCCCGTGATAAGGGGACACGATCTCTGCTTTGAGAAGACGTGTCAAAAAACTGCCTCGCGTTATGTGCGGGGCTAGTTAAAGGAAACGGTTCGAATAATCACTGGGCTGTGACATAATGTTGTGTTGCCAAAACAAGTCAGCAAATTGGATTTGTGGAAATATTATTCTCTCTACAGTGGTATGTGGAACTTATTTTGCAGGGTCGGACACTATCCTTGTATTCAAATTCTTCTGTGGTGTATTCGGAGGAACCCGCCTTGCAATGCCGAAGACAATACCGCGCGCTGGACTCATCATCATTGAAATCCTGGTTCAGGGGCTACTGAGGGAGTCCTGGATTAGGGGTCTCCGGACAGCCGGACTATATCCATTGGCCGGACTGCTAGACTATGAAGATACAAGATTGAAGACTTCGTCTCGTGTCCGGATGGGACTCTACTTGGCGTGGAAGGCAAGCTAGGCAATACGGATATGTGTATCTCCTCCTTTGTAACCGACCTTGTGTAACCCTAGCCCCTCCGATGTCTATATAAACCGGAGGGTTTTAGTCCATAGGACAACATACAATCATACCATAGGCTAGCTTCTAGGGTTTAGCCTCTCTGATCTCGTGGTAGATCTACTCTTGTACTACCCATATCATCAATATTAATCAAGCAGGACGTAGGGTTTTACCTCCATCAAGAGGGCCCGAACCTAGGTAAAACATTGTGTTCCCTGCGTCTTATTAGCATCCGCCTTAGATGCACAGTTCGGGACCCCCTACCCAAGATCCGCCGGTTTTGACACCGACAGGCGCCTTTAGAGGGTGGCTTTTGCTGACCTGGCCGAGAGCTTCTGAATCCGGCGTTTACCGCCGTGCTCTTCGGGCTGTCTTCTTTATTTCGGCGCTTATTATTTTTGTTGTGTCATGATTTCCCGTTTCCATCCCTGACTTCGGATGTACTTGGGTCGCTGGTGCTGCATCAGGCTAGCCAGCTGTCCTCGCCCGCACAAAAGCGGGTCATGAGGCTTCTTAATGCTTCCATTGTTCTCGGCTTTTCTTGGCCGAGGTGTCTGGCAAGCCATTCATCTTGGACGCTGTGCTTAAAGGCTGCCAAGGCTTCGGCGTCCAGACAGTCGACTATTTGGTTCTTTTTGGTAAGAAACCTGTTCCAAAGCTTTCGGGCTGACTCTCTGGGCTGTCGAGTTATATGACTCAAATCGTCCGCATCCAGAGGTCGGACATAAGTCCCTTGAAAATTCGCCCGAAAAGCATCTTCGAGCTCTTCCCAGCTTCCAATGGAGCTTTCGGGGAGGTTTTAAGCTAGTGCCGAGCTGGCCCTTTGAGCTTGAGGGGTAAGTACATGATGGCGTGGAGATCATCTCCTCGAGCCATATGGATATGGAGGATATAGTCCTCAATCCAGACCCCAGGGTCTGTTGTTCCGTCGTATGCCTCTATGTTTACGGGTGTGAATCCCTCTGGAAATTCATGGTCCAGCACCTCGTCGGTGAAACATAGGGGGTGTGCGGCACCCCTATATCTGGGTGTACTGTGGTGTTCGGATATTTGTTGTGTTGCATCGTATGCTAGAGCGCGTGTGCGTGGTCCATAAATGGATCTGGTTGCGCCGTCCTTTTGATGCGAGCCCTTACGTGGATCGCGTATTGGCTTGTGTGCGGCGTTGTTTGCCGCTCTATGTTGGCCGTGAGGTCGTCTATCCGGCCGGATGGACGTTTTAATTTTTGGTTGCGGGGGATCTAAGGCCTCCTCATCGAATTCATGTAGCAACTTCCGCTTCGGGTAGCTCTTGGTGTGGCGATTACAGCCGTACTTCGCTGCTGTGTTGAGTACTTTACTCCATCTGATTCTGAATGTGTCTTGCGCAGCCTTGAGCCTTCGCTTCTGCTTTTTTAGACTCCTCGCGATGGCAACAAGCCTTTGATGGTCATTCTGTTGCTCTTGGTGTCTGTTCGGTGTGATGTCATCCGGATTATTATCTTTGACGGAGTCGGGTTGTTCCGTTTGATTCTCCGTGTTGCTGTGGTTCGGCGATTGTCCACCCTGCTCTAACGCTGGGCCTATATGATCGTTGTTTCTGCCGAGGTGGGATTTGAGGCGGCGCTTACGCTGCCGCTTTGACTTCTTCTCGAGGGGACAACCCTTCGTGGCGTCCTTCCGTTCCTCGTCGTCGTTTTCTTTTGGTGTGTCCACCATGTATACGGCATGTGATGAAGTCGGCGTCTGATGCCCTGTGAGTAGTTGTTCCTGTTTGTCTCCTGTATCGTCGTCCATACCGTCGATGTCTTTGGCGTCGAAGTCGAGCATGTCGGTTAAATCGTCGACAGTGGCTACTAAGTGGGTGGTGGGTGGGCAGCGAATTTCTTCGTCATCTGCATCCAATCCTGCTGGACATAGTTCAGCTAGGATCCTCCTGACAAGGAGAGAGACCTTAATGAGTTCAGTATGTCGCCAAAGGGCGAGTGCTGAAAAATATCCATGGAGGTAAACTCCATGATCGGCGCCCAATCAGATTCGATAGGAATGGGCGCAGGCGGTTCAGAGTCCGTGACCGGAGAAGGATCCGCCATTTTGACAACATGACTCTCGTGCAGGGTAAGGTCGATGTTCGACTCGATCGCCGCTGAGGATACGGCCTCCGTGGCGGGGTCTGTCCACCCGTCCATGGATGGCGCAACTGGCTCCGAATTGAGGGTCGGAGCGGTTACCGGTGCGATCTCCTAAACACTGTCCGATGGCAGAGCTAAATCGTACCCATCGTGACCGCATGGCGCACAAGGCTGGGACTCGAATCCGTCGAAGGTCAAGCCTCCGCGGACCTCGGCCGTGTAATTAAAGCTTCCAAACCTGACCTGGAGGCCAGGGGCATAACTTTCGATCTGCTCTAGATGGCCAAGCGAGTTGGCCCGCAGTGCGAAGCCGCCGAACACAAAGATCTGTCCGGGGAGAAAAGTCTCACCCTGGACCGCATCGCTATCGATGATAGTAGGAGCCATGAAGCCTAACGGCGACGACACAGAGGAACTCTCAATGAAAGCACCAATGTCGGTGTCAAAACCGGCAGATCTCGGGTAGGGGGTCCCGAACTGTGCGTCTAAGGCGGATGGTAACTGGAGGCAGGGGACATGATGTTTTACCCAGGTTCGGGCCCTCTTGATGGAGGTAAAACCCTATGTCCTGCTTGATTTATTCTTGATGATATGGGTATTACAAGAGTTGATCTACCACGAGATCGGAGAGGCTAAACCCTAGAAGCTAGCCTATGGTATGATTGTATGTTGTCCTACGGACTAAAACCCTCCGGTTTATATAGACACCGGAGGGGGCTAGGGTTACACAAGGTCGGTTACAAAGGAGGGGATATACATATCCGTATTGCCTAGCTTGCCTTCCTCGCCAAGTAGAGTCCCATCCGGACACGGGACGGAGTCTTCAATCTTGTATATTCATAGTCCAATAGTCCGGCCAAAGGATATAGTCCGGCTGTCCGGAGACCCCCTAATCCAGGACTCCCTCAGTGATCTTCACCTTTCCTTTTTACATTTTATCCTTTGGCAAGCATAATGTGTTGGAAAGATCCTGATATATATAGCTAATTGGATGTGAGATTCCATGAACTATTATTGTTGACATTACCCTTGAGGTAAAAGGATGGGAGGAAAAACTATAAGCCCCTATCTTTCTCTGTGTCTGACTAAAACTTCATAACCATAAATATTGCATGAGTGTTAGCAATTGTGAAAGACTAAATGATGGTTCAGTATGTGGACTTGCTGAAAAGCTCTTATATTGAATCTTTCCTATGTTATGATAAATTGCAATTGCTTCAATGACTGAGATTATAGTTTGTTAGTTTTCAATGAAGTTTCTGATTCATACTTGAAATTGTGATTGAATAGTTACTTTAGCATAAGAAATCATATGACAATATATATATATATATGTTGTTGTTATAAGAGTGATCATGATGCCCTCATGTCCGTATTTTATTTTATCGACACCTCTATCTCTAAACATGGGGACATATTTTTCGATTTCGGCTTGCGCTTGAGGACAAGCGAGGTCTAAGCTTGGGGGAGGTTATACGTCCATTTTGCATCATGCTTTTATATTGATATTTATTGCATTATGGGCTGTTATTACACATTATGTCACAATACTTATGCCTATTCTCTCTTATTTTACAAGGTTTACATGAAGAGGGAGAATGCTGGTAGCTAGAATTCTGGGCTGGAAAAGGAGCAAATATTAGAGACCTATTCTGCACAACTCCAAAAGTCCTAAAACTTCACGGGACCACGTTTCTGAATATATATAAAATATTGGGCGAAGGAAGTACCACAGGGGAGCCACCCACCATCCACGAGGGTGGGGGCGCGCCCTACCCCCTAGGCACGCCCCCTGCCTCGTGGGCCCCCTGGTAGCCCTTTGATGCCCATCTGTGGCTATATGGAGTCTTTCATCCAGGAAAAAAAATCATAAGCTAGCTCACGAGACGAAACTCCGCCGCCACGAGGCGGAACCTTGGCAGAACCAATTTAGGGCTACGGCGGAGCTGTTCTGCTGGGGAAACTTCCCTCCGGGAGGGGGAAATCATCACCATCGTCATCACCAACGATCCTCTCATCGGGAGGGGGTCAATCTCCATCAACATCTTCACCAGCACCATCTCATCTCAAACCCTAGTTCATCTCTTGTATCCAATCTTTGTCCCAAAGCCTCAGATTGGTACATGTGGGTTGCTAGTAGTGTCGATTACTCCTTGTAGTTGATGATAGTTGGTTTTTTTGGTGGAAGATCATATGTTCAGATCCTTTATGCATATTAATACCCCTCTGATTATGAACATGAATATGATTTCTGAGTAGTTACGTTTGTTCCCAAGGACATGGGAGAAGTCTTGCTATATGTAGTCATGTGAATTTGGTATTCGTTCGATATTTTGATGAGATGTTGTTGGAGAATGTAGTAATTTAAAAAACTTTCCTAAGCACACGCAAGATCATGGTGATGTATAGAAACGACAGGGGAGAGTGTCATCCACGTACCCTCGTAGACCGTTAAGCGGAAGCGTTATAACAACGCGGTTGATGTAGTCGTACGTCTTCACGATCGACCGATCCTCAGCACCAAACGTACGGCACCTCTGCATTCAGCACATGTTCAGATTGGTGATGTCTCGCGAACTCACGATCCAGTAGAGCTCGAGGGAGAGTTTCGTCAGCACGATGGCGTGGTGATGATGTTGATGAAGCTACCATCATAGGGCTTCGCCTAAGCACCGCTATGATATAACCGAGGTGGATTATGGTGGAGGGGGCACCGCACACGGCTAAGAGATCAACAGATCAATTGTTGTGTCTCCAAGGGGTGCCCCCCTCCCCGTATATAAGGAGGGAGACGAGGAGGGGTGGCCAAGGAGGAGGAGGCGCACCCAAGGGGGGAAATCCTACTCCAAGTAGGATCCCCCCTCTTTCCTAGTCCTAGTAGGAGAGGGGAAGGAAGGGGAGGAGAAGAGAAGGAAAGGGGGGCCGCCCCCCTAGTCCAATTCGGTTTGGGCTAGCGGGGCCGCGCGCCCCTAGCTGGCCGCCTCTCCTCTTCCTCCACTTGGGCCCAAAAGGCCCAATAACCCCCGGGAGGTTCCGGTAACCTCCCGGTTCTCCGGTATTTATCTGATAACCCCCGGAACTCATCCGGTGTCCGAATATAACCTTACAATATATTGATCTTTACAGCTTGACCATTTAGAGACTCCCCGTCTTGTCCGTGATCATATCTGTGACTCCGAACTAACTTCAGTACATCAAAACACAAAAAACTCATAATACCGATCGTCACAGAACTTTAAGCATGCGGACCCTACGGGTTCGAGAACTATGTAGACATGACCGAGACACGTCTCCGGTCAATAACCAATAGCGGAACCTGGATGCTCATATTGGTTCGTACATATTCTACGAAGATCTTTATCGGTCAAACTGCATAACAAACCACGTTGTTCCCTTTGTCATCGGTATTTTACTTGCCCGAGATTTGATCGTCGGTATCTCAATACCTAGTTCAATCTTGTTACCGACAAGTCTCTTTGCTCGTTCTGTAATGCAACATACCGCAACTAACTCATTAGTCATATTGCTTGCAAGGCTTATAGTGACGTGCATTACCGAGAGGGCCCAGAGATACCTCGCCGATAATCGAAGTGACAAATCCTATTCTTGATCTATGCCAACTCCACGAACACCATCAAAGACACATGTAGAGCACCTTTATAATCACCCAGTTACGTTGCGACATTTGGTAGCGCACAAAGTGTTCCATCGATATTCGGTAGTTGCATAATCTCATAGTCATAGGAACATGCATAAGTCATGAAGAAATCAATAGAAGTAAACTTAAATGATCAAGTGCTAAGCTAACGAAATGGGTCAAGTCAATCACATCATTCTCCTAATGATGTGATCCCGTTGATCAAATAACAACTCATGTCTATGGCTAGGAAACTTAACCATCTTTGATCAATGAGCTAGTCAAGTAGAGGCATACTAGTGACACTATGTTTGTCTATGTATTCACACATGTATTATGTTTCCGGTTAATACAATTCTAGCATGAATGATAAACATTTATCATGAAGTAAGGAAATAAATAACAACTTTATTATTGCCTCTAGGGCATATTTACTTCAGTCTCCCACTTGCACTAGAGTCAATAATCTAGATTACACAGTAATGATGCTAACACCCATGGAGTCTTGGTGTTGATCATGTTTTGCTCGTGGAAGAGGCTTAGTCAGCGGGTTTGCAACATTTAGATCCGTATGTATCTTGAATATCTCTATGTCTCCCACCTGGACTTGATCCCGAATGGAATTGAAGTGTCTCTTGATGTGCTTGGTTCTCTTGTGAAATCTGGATTCCTTTGCCAAGGCAATTGCACCAGTATTGTCACAAAAGATTTTCATTGGACCTGATGCACTAGGTATGACACCTAGATCGAATATGAACTCTTTCATCCAGACTCCTTCATTTGCTGCTTCCGAAGCAGCTGTGTACTCCGCTTCACATGTAGATCCCGCCACGATGCTTTGTTTAGAACTGCTCCAACTGACAGCTCCACCGTTCAATATAAACATGTATCCGGTTTGCAATTTAGAATCATCCGGATCAGTGTCAAAGCTTGCATTGACATAACCATTTATGATGAGCTCTTTGTCAACTCCATAAATGAGAAACATATCCTTAGTCCTTTTCAGGTATTTCAGGATGTTCTTGACCGCTGTCCAGTGATCCACTCCTAGATTACTTTGGTACCTCCCTGCTAAACTAATAGCAAGGCACACATCAGGTCTGGTACACAGCATTGCATACATGATAGAGCCTATGGCTGAAGCATAGGGAACACTTTTCATTTTCTCTCTATCTTCTGCAGTGGTCGGGCATTGAGTCTTACTCAACTTCACACCATGTAACACAAGCAAGAACCATTTCTTAGCTTGATCCATTTTGAACTTCTTCAAAACTTTATCAAGGTATGTGCCTCGTGAAAGTCCAATTAAGCATCCTGATCTATCTCTATAAATCTTGATGCCCAATATATAAGCAGCTTCACCGAGGTCTTTCATTGAAAAACTCTTATTCAAGTATCCTTTTATGCTATCCAGAAATTCTATATCATTTCCAATCAACAATATGTCATCCACATATAATATTAGAAATGCTACAGAGCTTCCACTCACTTTCTTGTAAATACAGGCTTCTCCAAAAGTCTGTATAAAACCATATGCTTTGATCACATTATCAAAATGTTTATTCCAACTCGAGAGGCTTGCACCAGTCCATAAATGGATCTCTAGAGCTTGCACACTTTGTTAGTACCCTTTGTATCGATAAAACCTTCAGGTTGCATCATATACAACTCTTCTTCCAGAAATCCATTAAGGAATGCAGTCTTTACATCCATTTTCCAAATTTCATAATCATAAAATGTGGCAATTGCTAACATGATTCGGACGGACATAAGCATCGCTACGGGTGAGAAGGTCTCATTGTAGTCAACTCCTTGAACTTGTCAAAAACCTTTTGCAACAAGTCGAGCTTTGTAGATAGTTACATTACCGCCAACGTCAGTCTTCTTCTTGAAGATCCATTTATTCTCGATGGCTTGCCGATCATCGGGCAAGTCAACCAAAGTCCACACTTTGTTTTCATACATGGATCCCATCTCAGATTTCATGGCTTCAAGCCATTTTGCGGAATCTGGGCTCATCATCGCTTCCTCATAGTTCGTAGGTTCATCATGATCTAGCAGCATGATTTCCAAAACAGGATTACCGTACCACTCTGGTGCGGATCTCGCTCTGGTTGACCTACAAGGTTTTGTAGTACCTTGATCTGAAGTTTCATGAGCATCATCGTTAGCTTCCTCACTAATTGGTGTAGGTGTCACACGAACTGGTTTCTGTGATGAACTACTCTCCAATAAGGGAGCAGGTATAGTTACCTCATCAAGTTCTACTTTCCGCCCACTCACTTCTTTCGAGAGAAACTCCTTCTCTAGAAAGGATCCATTCTTAGTAACAAATGTCTTGCCTTCGAATCTGTGATAGAAGTTGTACCCAACAAACTCCTTTGGGTATCCTATGAAGACACATTTCTCCGATTTGGGTTCAAGCTTATCAGGTTGAAGCTTTTTCACATAAGCATCACAACCCCAAACTTTAAGAAATGACAACTTTGGTTTCTTGCCAAACCATAGTTCATAAGGTGCCGTCTCAACGGATTTCAATGGTGCCCTATTTAACGTGCATGCAGCCGTCTCTAAAGCATAACCCCAAAACGATAGCGGTAAATAAATAAGAGACATCATAGATCGCACCATATCTAGTAAGGTACGATTACGATGTTCGGACACACCATTACGCTGTGGTTTTCCGGGTGGCGCGAGTTGCGAAACTATTCCACATTGTTTCAAATGTAGACCAAACTCGTAACTCAAATATTCTTCTCCACGATCAGATCGTAGAAACTTTATTTTCTTGTTACGACGATTTTCCACTTCACTCTGAAATTCTTTGAAGTTTTCAAATGTTTCAGACTTATGTTTCAGTAAGTAGATATACCCATATCTGCTTAAATCATCTGTGAAGGTGAGAAAATAACGATACCCGCCGCGACCCTCAATGATCATCGAACAACATACATTAGTATGTATGATTTCTAACAAGTCTGTTGCTCGCTCCATTGTTCCGGAGAACGGCATTTTAGCCATCTTACCCATGAGGCATGGTTCGCAAGTACCAAGTGATTCATAATCAAGTGATTCCAGAAGTCCATCAGTATGGAGTTTCTTCACGCGCTTTACACCAATATGACCCAAACGGCAGTGCCACAAATAAGTTGCACTATCATTATCAACTCTGCATCCTTTGGCTTCAACATTATGAATATGTGTATCACTACTATCGAGACTCAACACAAATAGACCACTCTTTAAGGGTGTGTGACCATAAAAGATATTACTCATATAAATAGAACAACCATTATTCTCAGATTTAAATGAATAACCATCTTGCACCAAACAAGATCCAGATATAATGTTCATGCTTAACGCTAGCACCAAATAACAATTATTCAGGTCTAAAACTAATCTCGAAGGTAGATGTAGAGGTAGTGTGCCGACGGCGATCACATCGACTTTGGAACCATTTCCCACGCACATCGTCACCTCGTCCTTAGCCAGTCTTCGCTTAATCCGTAGTCCCTTTTTAGAGTTGCAAATATTAGCAACAGAACCAGTATCAAATACCCAGGTGCTACTGCGAGCTCTAGTAAGGAACACATCAATAACATGTATATCACATATACCTTTGTTCACCTTGCCATCCTTCTTATCCGCCAAATACTTGGGGCAGTTCTGCTTCCAATGACCAGTACCTTTACAGTAGAAGCACTTAGTCTCAGGTTTAGGTCCAGACTTGGGTTTCTTCTCTTGAGCAGCAACTTGTTTACCGTTCTTCTTAAAGTTCCCTTTCTTCTTCCCTTTACCCTTTTTCTTGAAACTAGTGGTCTTGCTGACCATCAACACATGATGCTCCTTCTTGATTTCTACCTCCGCAGCCTTTAGCATTGCGAAGAGCTCGGGAATTGTCTTATCCATCCCTTGAATATTATAGTTCATCATGAAGCTCTTGTAGCTTCGTAGCAGCGATTTAAGAACTCTGTCAATGACACTATCAATCGGAAGATTAACTCCCAGCTGAGTCAAGTGATTATGGTACCCAAACATTCTAAGTCTATGTTCACTGACAGAACTATTCTCCTCCATCTTGTAGCTTTAGAACTTATTGGAGACTTCATATCTCTCAATCCGGGCATTTTCTTGAAACATTAACTTCAACTCCTGGAACATCTCATATGCTCCACGACGTTCAAAACGTCGTTGAAGTCCCGGTTCTAAGCCGTAAAGCATGGCACACTGAACTATTGAATAGTCATCAGCTTTGCTCTGCCAGATGTTCATAACATCTGGCGTTGCTCCTGCAGCGGGTTTGGCACCCAGCGGTGCTTCTAGGACGTAATTCTTCTGTGCAGCAATGACGATAATCCTCAAGTTACGGACCCAGTCCGTGTAATTGCTACCATCATCTTTCAACTTTGCTTTCTCAAGGAACACATTAAAATTCAACGGAACAATAACATGTGCCATCTATCTACAATAACATAGACAAGAAAAAATACTATCAGGTACTATGTTCATGATAAATTTAAGTTCAATTAATTATATTACTTAAGAACTCCCACTTAGATAGACATCCCTCTAATCATCTAAGTGAGCACGTGACCCATATCAACTAAACCATAACCGATCATCACGTGAAATGGAGTAGTTTTCAATGGTGAACATCACTATGTTGATCATATCTACTATATGATTCACGCTCGACCTTTCGGTCTCAGTGTTCCGAGGCCATATCTGCATATGCTAGGCTCGTCAAGTTTAACCGGAATATTCTGCGTGTGCAAAACTGTCTTACACCCGTTGTAGATGAACGTTGAGCTTATCACACCCGATCATCACGTGGTGTCTCGGCACGACGAACTTTCGCAACGGTGCATACTCAGGGAGAACACTTCTACTTTGAAATTTAGTGAGAGATAATCTTACAATGTTACCGTCAAACAAAGCAGAATAAGATGCATAAAGGATAAACATCACATGCAATCAATATAAGTGATATGATATGGCCATCATCGTCTTGTGCCTTTGATCTCCATATCCAAAGCACCATCATGATCACCATCGTCACCGGCGCGACACCTTGATCTCCATCCTAGCATCGTTGTCGTCTCACCAACTATTGCTTCTACGACTATCGCTACCGCTTAGTGATAACGTAAAGCAATTACATGTCGATTGCATTGCATCCAATAAAGCGACAACCATATGGCTCCTGTCAGTTGCCGATAACTTCGTTAAAAAACATGATCATCTCATACAATAAAAATAGCATCATGTCTTGACCATATCACATCACAACATGCCCTACAAAAACAAGTTAGACGTCCTCTACTTTGTTGTTGCAAATTTTACGTGGCTGCTACGGGCTGAGCAAGAACCGTTCTTACCTACGCATCAAAACCACAATGATAGTTCATCAAGTTAGTGCTGTTTTAACCTTCTCAAGGACCGAGCGTAGCCACACTCGGTTCAACTAAAGTTGGAGAAACTGACACCCGCCAGCCACCTGTGTGCAAAGTGCGTCGGTAGAACCAGTCTCGCGTAAGCATACACATAATGTTGGTCCGGGCCGCTTCATCCAAACAATACCGCCGAACCAAAATATGACATGCTGGTAAGCAGTATGACTTATATCTCCCACAACTCACTTGTGTTCTACTCGTGCATATAACATCTACGCATAAACCTGGCTCGGATGCCACTATTGGGGAACGTAGTAATTTCAAAATATTTCCTACGCACACGCCAGATCATGGTGATGCATAGCAACGAGAGGGGATAGTATCGTCCACGTGCCCTCGTAGACCGTTAAGAGGAAGCGTTATAACAACACGATTGATGTAGTCGTACGTCTTCACGATCGACCGATCCTCGGCACTGAATGTACGGCACCTCCGCGTTCAGCACACGTTCAGCTCGGTGACGTCCTGCGAACTCACGATCCAGTAGAGCTCGAGGGAGAGTTTCTCAGCACGACGGCGTGGTGACGATGTTGATGAAGCTACCGTCGCAAGGCTTCGCCTAAGCACCGCTATGATATAACCGAGGTGGATTATGGTGGAGGGGGCACCACACACGGCTAAGAGATCAACAAATCAATTGTTGTGTCTCCAAGGGGTGCCCCTCCCCGTATATAAAGGAGGGAGAGGAGGAGGGGGCGGCAAAGGAGAGGAGGCGCGCCCAAGGGGGAAAATCCTACTGCAAGTAGGATTCCCCCCTCTTTCCTAGTCCTAGTAGGAGAGGGGAAGAAGGGGGGGAGAAGAGAAGGAAAGGGGGGCCGCCCCCCTAGTTCAATTCGGTTTGGGCTAGGGGGGCCGCGCGCCCCTAGCTGGCCGCCTCGCCTCTTCCCCCACTTCGGCCCATAAGGCCCAATAACCCCCCGGGAGGTTCCGGTAACCTCTCGATTCTCCGGTATTTATCCGATAACCCCCAGAACTCATCTGGTGTCCGAATATAACCTTCCAATATATTTATCTTTACGTATCGACCATTTTGAGACTCCTCATCATGTCTGTGATCATATCCGGGACTCCGAACTACCTTTGGTACATCAAAACACAAAAACTCATAATACCGATTGTCACAGAACTTTAAGCGTGCAGACCCTACGGGTTCGAGAACTATGTAGACCTGAGCGAGACACGTCTTCGGTCAGTAACCAATAGCGGAACCTGGATTCTCATATTGGTTCCTACATCTTCTACAAGGATCCTTATCGGTCAAACCGCATAACAAACTACGTTGTTCCCTTTGCCATCAGTATGTTACTTGCCCGAGATTCGATCATCGGTATCTCAATACCTAGTTCAATCTCGCTATCGGCAAGTCTATTTACTCGTTCTGTAATGCAACATACCGCAACTAACTCATTAGTCACATTGCTTGCAAGGCTTATAGTGACGTGCATTACTGAGAGGGCCCAGAGATACCTCTCCGACAATCGGAGTGACAAATCCTATTCTTGATCTATGCCAACTCCACGAACACCATTAGAGACACCTATAGAGCACCTTTATAATCACCTTGTTATGTTGTGATGTTTGGTAGCGCACAAAGTGTTCCTCCGGTATTCGGGAGTTGCGTAATCTCATAGTCATAGGAACATGCATAAGTCATGAAGAAAGCAATAGCAGTAAACTCAAACGATCAAGTGCTAAGCTAACGAAATGGGTCAAGTCAATCACATCATTCTCCTAATGATGTGATCCCGTTGATCAAATAACAACTCATGTCTATGGCTAGGAAACTTAACCATCTTTGATCAATGAGCTAGTCAAGTAGAGGCATACTAGTGACACTATGTTTGTCTATGTTTTCACACATGTATTATGTTTCCGGTTAATACAATTCTAGCATGAATAATAAACATTTATCATGAAATAAGGAAATAAATAATAACTTTATTATTGCCTCTAGGGCATATTTCCTTCAGATGTATGTTGTCTTTCCTCTAGTGGTGTCATGTGAACGTCGACTACATGACACTTCACCATTGTTTGGGCCTAGAGGAAGGCATTGGGGAGTAATAAGTAGATGATGGGTTGCTAGAGTGACAGAAGCTTAAACCCTAGTTTATGAGTTGCTTAGTAAGGGGCTTATTTGGATCCATATGTTTCATGCTATGGTTAGTGAGGGAATCGTGGATTAGGGGGTCTCCGGGCAGCCGGACTATATCCATTGGCCGGACTGTTAGACTATGAAGATACAGGATTGAAGACTTCGTCTCGTGTCCGGATGGGACTCACTTGGTTCTCTTCTTCAAGGAACTGGCAACGGTCGGTAGTGTCTTTTAATTTTACGGCCATCTTCTCTTTGCTTTCGCAATGCGCAGCCTTCTCGGCTCTTAACTCTTCGGCCGCCTTCAAAGCAGCCACATTACTAACTCTTGCTTGTTCCTTGGCTCGGGCAAGTTCCGCCCGAAGGGTCTCCACGGTGGCAGCTCCGTCTGCAGTCACAACATATTAAATATATTGGCATCATGTTGCTCTTATTATGTGACATTCACCAGAAAACATTACTTACCCTATGACTCGTCAAGCCGCTTGTTAACAAGCTCGATGTCGGCGTCTGCCGCATCCAGTTGCCGCTTTAGTTCGGCAAACTCATTAGTCCGGCTAGCCACTGGAGCTTCCACCACCTGCACATAAAGGCAGTCTGGTTATTACCTGGGACTATGATCCTCTGTTCACCGCCATTCTTGACGCCAACCAGAGTCTCAGGGGCTACTATCTACACAGGGCACACCTAACATGTGTGGTACTATCAAAAAGTATATCATTTCACGTACCTCAAAGCCCATCAGTAGACTCATAAAGGCTTCATGTAATCCGCTTTTGGCGGACGAAATTCTTTCCATCACCGTACCCATCAACGTACGGTGTTCTTCTGAGATGGCCGCTCGCTCCAGCAGCTTCCTCAGAATGTTCGACCACATACCAGATGGTGTCGGACTCTTTTGTTTGCTCTCTTCGAGAGCCGGACGCTGGGGACTTCGGGTGACTATGGGATTATCTTCTGGCCTCAACGGATTCGGAGAGGCCCTCCATGGCGACACTTCAAGGTCGCCCGCTTCTTGAGCGGGGGAGTCCAGGGCAGGCATTTCGCTCTCCATCATCTCCGGAAGAAGATCCCCCGAAGACGAGCTCAGCTGAGAAGGGCTAAGATCCGAACTGCAGGATATATGCTTCAATTATTTTCCTCAGAGGAAAGGTAGTATATCTTCACTACTAAAGTATTTTTGATCACTTACGGCTCGTTAGAGGGCTGATCCCCGCACGGACTTTGTGCGGCAAAAGCACCCCCGATGCAGGACCCTCTGTTGGAGACTTCTTCTCCCGTTTGGAAGCCTCGGTTTCCGGATCCTTAGAGGCAGTCCTCTTCCTCCCCCGTAGCGAGAGAAGGTCAGAGCCTTCTCCTTGGTTATCCTCCCTTATGGAGGTGCTCATTCCCTCGGTCGGAACTGGCAACGATGGGGGCCCGCTTTTGCCCACATTATTCCCCCCTGTATCTTCCTTCGAGGGCTCTGGGCAAGGTGCGAGCTCGAGCATCTTTTCCAGTACCAGATTTTCCAAACCCTAAGGAAGGGGGCCGAACACCGAATCATCTTCGCCTTTGTTAGCCAGTCCTAGTCAAAGGGCGATTTCTCAGAAATGACGTCATGGTAAATAAAAGACGGTGTGTTCGGCTAGAGGATTACTTACTTGGCCGGCGGCGCGGTTGCTACTCAAGCCCACGTCCTCGGTAGTATCCGGACACTCTGCTTGAGGTCCAAAGAATGACTTGTACATCTCCTCGTGCGTCAGGCCGAGGAAACTTTGAATAGCGCGCGGTCCTTCTGGGTTGAATTCCCACAAGCGAAGGGGCCGATGTTTGCAAGGCTGGACTCGACGAACCAGCATGACTTGCATTACCATAACCAAATTAAAATCTCCCTCGAAGAGATCTTGAATACGGCTTTGCAGTATAGGCACGTCCTTGGCTGGACCCCAGCTCAGCCCTTTCCTAATCCATGACATCAGTTATGGTGGGGGGCCCAAGCGGAAAGCGGGGGCGGCCACCCACTTCACACTTCTGGGAGCTATGATGTAAAACCATTCCCGTTGCCATCATCCGGACATCTCTGGAAAGGAACCTTTTGGCCACGGAGCTCCTGCAATCTTGCTTGTTAATGCTCCTCCGCACGCTGTGTGTTGTCCCTCGAATGTATTCGGCTTCACATCAAAGTTCTTGAGCCACAGGCCGAAGTGAGGGGTAATGCAGAGGAAGGCCTCACACACGACGATAAAAGCCGAGATGTGGAGAAAAGAGTTCAGGGCTAGATCGTGGAAGTCTAGCCCGTAATAGAACATCAAACCCCTTACGAAGGGATCCAGAGCGATGCCTAGACCTCGGAGCAAGTGGGAGATGAACACGACGTCTTCGTTGGGTTCAGGAGAAGGGACGACCTGCCCTCGGGCAGGCAGCCGATGCGAAACCTCAGCGGTCAGGTATCTGGCCTCCCTTAACTTCTTGAAGGCTGGATCCGGAAATGATTGAAGGTCCGGGGCACCTGACCTGGGTTTTGGGCGTTAGAACTCGAGGCGGGGGAAGGATTCGATTGAGCACGGGAGAGGAAAAAGTAAAAGCCTTGACCCTTTATAAAGAGGGTGAATATCAAGCGTCCTCTCCTTGGACGTTTGGCACTTGCCTATAATCTAGGAGTCCTAGACACGGTTGGGTTACCCACGCCCGTATTGATGAGAATCCCGTGATAGGGGGACACGATCTTTGCTTTGACGAGGCGTGTCAAAAAACTACCTTGCGTTATGTGCGGGGCTAGTTAAGGAAATGGTTCGAATAATCGCCGGGCCGTGGCATAATGTCATGTTGCCAAAACAAGTCAGCAAATTAAATTTGCGGAAATATTATTCTCTCTATGGTGGTATGTGGAACTTATTTTGTAGGGTCAGACACTATCCTTGTATTCAAATTCTTCCGGGGTGTATTCGGAGGAAGAACCCGCCTTGCAATGCCGAAGACAATACTGCGAGCCGGACTCATCGTCATTGAAAGCCTGGTTCAGGGGCTACTGAGGGAGTCCTGGATTAGGGGGTCTCTGGACAGCCGGACTATATCCATTGGCCGGACTGTTAGACTATGAAGATACAAGATTGAAGACTTCGTCTCGTGTCCGGATGGGACTCTACTTGGCGTGGAAGGCAAGCTAGGCAATACGGATGTGTATATCTCCTCCTTTGTAACCGACCTTGTGTAACCCTAACCTCTCCGGTGTCTATATAAACCGGAGGGTTTTAGTCCAAAGGACAACATACAATCATACCATAGGCTAGCTTCTAGGGTTTAGCCTCTCTGATCTCGTGGTGGATCTACTCTTGTACTACCCATATCATCAATATTAATCAAGCAGGACGTAGGGTTTTACCTCCATCAAGAGGGCCCGAACCTGGGTAAAACATTGTGTTCCCTGCCTCCTGTTACCATCCGCCTTAGACGCATAGTTCGGGACCCCCTACCCGAGATCCACCGGTTTTGACACCGGTAGTTAGGTTTACCTTAATACTTCTTTTGTAGTTGCAGATGCTTGCAATAGGGGTTAATTATAAGTGGGATGCTTGTCCAGGGAAGGGCAGTACCGAAGCACCGGTCCACCCACATATCAAATTATCAAAGTACCGAACGCGAATCATATGAGCGTGATGAAAACTAGCTTGATGATAATCCCCATGTGTCCTCGGGAGTGCTTTCCTTTATATAAGTGTTTTTCCAGGCTTGTCCTTTGCTACAAAAATGATTGGGCCATCTTGTTGCACCTTATTTACTTTTATTACTTGTTACCTGTTACAAATTACCTTATCACAAAACTATCTGTTACCGATAATTTTAGTGCTTGCAAAGAATACCTTACTGAAAACTACTTATCATTTCCCTCTGCTCCTCGTTGGGTTCGACACTCTTACTTATCGAAAGGACTACGATAGATTCCCTATACTTGTGGGTCATCAGTAGGCCAATAAAATCTGGATTGCAATACCTTGTGAGTAGTTCTATCTCCATCATGATGCCCTCCATAAGCCTTGGAGTGACATTTCTGTGGGATTTGTCCCTATTCATGCTTAGGTACACAACGTCTAATAATACCTTTCTGTGGGATTTGTCCCTGTTCATGCTCAGGTACACAACGTCTAATAATATCATCTACTCCTTCTTTATAAAGATGTGGGTCATCCCAAAAGTAATATCTTAAATTATAGAAGAATTTTTTCTTTTGCTGGTATGTAAAGCTAGGTGGTAAATATTTAGCAACAATGTAATTAGCATAGTTAGCATACCAAGGAGTACTATTAGCAACATTTATTGCAGCTAACTGCTCATCAGGAAAACTATCATCAATAGGTAGTGGGTCATCAAGCACATTTTCAAGACTAGACAAGTTATCAGCTACTGGGTTCTCAACTCCTTTTCTATCAATGATGTGTAAATCAAATTCTTGCAACAAGAGAACCCAACGAATAAGTCTAGGTTTAGCATCTTTCTTTTCCATAAGATATTTAATAGCAGCATGGTCTGTGTGAACAGTTACATTGGAATCAACAATATAAGGTCTAAATTTATCACAAGCAAATACCACTGCTAAGAATTCTTTTTCAGTAGTAGCATAATTTATTTGAGCACTGTCTAGAGTTTTACTAGCATAATGAATAACATTAAGTTTCTTATCAACTCTTTGTCCTAGAACAACACCAACAACATAATCACTAGCATCACACATAATTTCAAAAGGCAAGTTCCAATCAGGTGGTTGAACAATAGGTGCAGATATTAAGGCTTTCTTGAGTGTTTCAAAGGTTCAAGACAATCATCATCAAAAACAAAAGGAATATCCTTTTGCAAAAGATTAGTAAGAGGCACAGAAATTTTAGAAAAGTCTTTGATAAATATCCTATAGAATTCAACATGATGTGGGAAACTACGAATACCTTTGATGTCCTTAGGACATGGCATTTTCTCAATGGCATCAACCTTAGCTTGGTCCACTTCAATACCTCTTTCAGAAATTTTATGACCTAAGACAATGTCATCATTAACCATAAAGTGGCACTTCTCCCAATTCAAGACAAGATTTGTTTGTTCACATATCTGCAAAACTCGATCAAGATTGCTTAAACAATCATCAAAAGATTTCCCATAAATAGAGAAGTCATCCATGAAAACCTCAACAATCTTTTCACAAAAGTCAGATAATATACTAGTCATACATCTTTGAAAGGTGGCAGGTGCATTACATAAACCAAAAGGCATACGTCTATAAGCATAGGTTCCAACGGGACAAGTAAAAGTGGTCTTTTCTTGATCAGGTTGAGAAACATGTATTTGTGAAAAGCCAGAATATCCATCAAGGAAGCAAAAGTGTGTGTGCTTAGATAATCTTTCAAGCATTTGATCATTAGAAGGCAAGGGGTAATGATCTTTTCTAGTTGCTTTGTTTTATTTTCTATAATCAATTAGCATTCTATAGCCTACAACAATTCTTTGTGGAATAAGCTCATTCTTATCATTAGGAACAATAGTTATACCTCCTTTCTTAGGGACACAATGAACAAGACTTACCCATCTACTATCAGCTATGGGATAGATTATACCTGCTTCTAGAAGTTTTAATATTTCCGTTCTTACCACTTCTTTCATCTTCGGATTTAACCGACGTTGGTGATCAACAATGGGTTTAGCATTAGGCTCCATATTAATCTTGTGCTGACATAGAGTGGGACTAATGCCCTTTAAATCATCAAGAGTATATCCAATAGCAGCTTGGTGCTTCCTTAGAACTTTTAATAATCTTTCTTCTTCATGTTCTAAAAGGTTAGCCCTAATAATAACAGGATATATTTTCTTTTCATCAAGATAAGCATATTTCAAAGTGTTTGGCAAATTTTTTAATTCAAACACAGGATCACCTTTAGGTGGAGGAGGACTCCTAGAGTTTTAATAGGCAAATTGTGTTTAAGTAGAGGATGTTGTTCAAAGAAAATCTTATCTATTTCATTTCTTTCATGCATATGTGAATCATTTTCATGGTCTAGCAAATATTTTTCTAAAGGATCAGTAGGTGGAACAACAATAGAATCAAGACCAATTAATTCATCCTTACTAGGAAATTCTTCTTCATGATGATTTCTACTAAACTTGGAAAAATTAAACTCATGAGACTCATCACCAAAGCTAACACCAACAATTTGTTTCTTACAATCTATCTTAGCATTAACCATGTTCATGAAAGGTCTACCAAAGAAAATCAGTAGGGTATTTAATTTTCCCACACAAGACTTCAACATCTCTAATAATCCCAATTGGTGATATGGTGTCTCTATTAGCAAGTTTAATAGTAACATATATTTCTTCTATCTTAGTAGGTGCTATGTCTTTCATGATTTCTTCATATAAAGTGTAAGTAATAGCACTCACACTAGCACCCATGTCACATAAACAATGATAACAATGATCTCCTATTTTAACTTAAATAATAGGCATGCCAACCACGGGTCTATGTTTATCTCTTTTGTCAGGTTTAGAAATTCTAGCAGCTTCTTCATACAAGTAAATAACATGCCCATCCATATCTTCTTCTAAGAGATCTTTAACCATAGAAATACTAGGTTCAAGTTTAATTTGTTCATCAGGTTTAGGTGTTCTGATATAGCTTTTGTTAACCATAGTTGAAACTTTAGCATGTTCCTTTATCCTAACAGGGAAAGGTGGTTTCTCAATATTAGCAGAGGGAACAACTGGATCAACATTATAAAGTATAGTTTCTTCTTTCACTGGCACTGGTTTTTAATTTCTTCTTTAATATGTGGGTGATATTTAAACACTTCTCCTTAGGGAGTTCAACATGAGTAGCAAATGATTCAAAAAAGGAGGCTACTATCTCAGAGTCAAGTCTGTATTTAGTGCTAAACTTTTGAAAAGAATTAGTATCCATAAAAGATTTAACACAATCATATTTAATTTTAATACCTAACTCTTTACCTTCATCGAGTTCCCAATCTTCAGAGTTGCATTTAATTCTTTCCAAAAGATCCCACCAGAATTCAATAGTCTTCTTCATAAATGAACCAACACAAGAAGTATAAAGCATGGTTTGATCATCACGAGAAAGCCGAGCATAAAAATTCCGAATAATAATTTCTATTGAGAGCGTTCTTGAGTGTACACGGGAATTTCGTCTACTCACTTTCATCATGTTGGTTCGATTTGTGTTCGCTACTTTGATAATTTGTTATGGGGGTGGACCGGTGCTTAGGTGCTGTTCTTACTTGAAGAAACCTCCTAGTTATGATTAACCCTCCCGCAATCATCCGCAACTACAGAAAACTATTAAGAATAAATTTTAACCATAGCATTAAATTTTGGATCCAATCGGTCCCTTACGGAATAGCGCATAAACTAGAGTTTAAGCTTCTGTCACTCTCGCAACCCACCATCTAATTGACACTCCACAATGCATTCCCTTAGGCCCAAATATGGTGACGTGTCATGTAGTCGACGTTCACATGACACCACTAAGGGAATAACAACATACATACTATCAAAATATCGAACACATATCAAGTTCACATGATTACTTACAACAAGATTTCTCCCGTGACCTCAAGAACAAAGGTAACTACTCACAAATAATAATCATGCTCAAGATCAGAGGGGTATTAAATAGCATAATGGATGTGAACATATAATCTTCCACCAAATAAACCATATAGTAATCAACTATAAGATGTAATCAACACTACTAGTCACCCACAAGCACCAATCTATAGTTCTGATAACAAGATTGAACACAAGAGATGAACTAGGGTTTGAGATGAGATGGTCTTGTTGAAGATGTTGATGGAGATTTCCCTCCCCAAGATGGGAGAGTTGTTGGTGATGGTGATGACGATGATTTCCCCCTCCGGGAGGGAAGTTCCCCTGGTAAAATCGCTCCACCGGAGGGCAAAAGTGCTCCTGCCCAAGTTCCGCCTGGAGGCGGCGGCGCTCCATCCCGAAAGTCTTCTCCTAATTTTTTTCTAGCTCAAAATCACTTATATACCAGAAGATGGGCACCGAAGGTGGGCCAAAGAGGCCACAATCCACCAGGGCGCGCTTGTGGGGCATGGTGCGCCCAGGTGGGTTGTGCCCACCTGATGGCCCCCCTCTGGTGGATATTGGCTCTAGTATTTCTTAAATATTCCATAAAAAATCTCCGTGAAGTTTCAGCTTATTTGGAGATGTGCAGAATAGGTAGCCTGACGTAGCTTTTTCACGTCCATATTTCCAGCTGCCTGAATTCTCCCTCTTGGTGTGTTCCTTGCAAATTATGAGAGAAAAGGTGTCGGTGTCAAAACCGGCGGATCTCGGGTAGGGGGGTCCCGAACTGTGCGTCTAAGGCGGATGGTAACATGAGGCGGGGGACACGATGTTTACCCAGGTTCGGGCCCTGCTGATGGAGGTAATACCCTACGTCCTGCTTGATTGATCTTGATGATATGAGTATTACAAGAGTTGATCTACCACGAGATCGTAGATGCTAAACCCTAGAAGCTAGCCTATGGTATGATTGTTGTTGTCCTACGGACTAAACCCTCCGGTTTTTATAGACACCGGAGGGGGCTAGGGTTACACAGAGTCGGTTACAAGGGAGGAGATCTACATATCTGTATTGCCAAGCTTGCCTTCCATGCCAAGGAGAGTCCTATCCGGACACGGGATGAAGTCTTCAATCTTGTATCTTCATAGTCCAACAGTCCGGCCAAAGGATATAGTTCGGCTGTCCGGAGACCCCCTAATCCAGGACTCCTTCAGTAGCCCCTGAACCAGGCTTCAATGACGACGAGTCCGGCGCGTAGATTTTTCTTCGGCATTGCAAGGCGGGCTCTTCCTCCGAATACTCCATAGAAAATTTTGAACACAAGTATAGTGTCCGGCTCTGCAAAACAAGTTCCACATACCACCGTAGAGAGAATAATATTTCCACAAATCTAATCTGATGACATGTTTAGCAACATGACACCATGCGATGGCCCGGTCATTATTCGAACCGTTTTTCTCAACCAGCACTGCACATATCGCGAGGCGGTTTTCTTGACACGTCTTGTCGAAGCAAAGATCATGAAAGTGCATTATATCGACTAGAGGGGGGTGAATAGGCAATTTTTATGAATTCTTCACTGAGGAATTTGCCGGTGAGGTAATTCCTTAATGAAGAACTACTAGCAGCGGAATAAGTACTCAAAATTAAACATAACAGAACACAAGCACAGTCATCATGATGAAATGAAGACAGGCACAGAGTACAGGAAGTGTAAGCACATGATAACACAGGATGAAGACAATCAGACTGAAGAAATTGAACTGAGGAAATTAAGAAAGTCTTCAGTCAAAGTCTTCAAACACAGATATGAACAAACACACAACACAGTTATGAGGAAATGAAAGATTTGAGGAAATAGAACCAGTAAGCTTGGTGAAGACAATGATTTGATAGACCAGTTCCAACTGCTGTCTCAGTTGTACGTCTGGTTGGAGCGGCTGAGTATTTAGACTCGAGGACACATAGTCCCGGACACCCAGTCCTGAACACGCAGCTCAGGACACCAAGTCCTCACCGTATTCTCCTTGAGCTAAGGTCACACAGACCTCGCCCAATCACTCGTGGTAAGTCTTCAGGTGACTTCCGAACCTTCAGAGACTCGGTCACTCGGCGATCCACAATTCCTCTTGGATGCTCTAGACCATGACGCCTAACCGTCTGGAAGAAGCACAGTCTTCAAAGGTAACAAGCGTCGGATCCACGCAGGATCAATCTCTTCAGTGATGCTCAATCACTTGGGGTTTGAAGGTGTTTGGGTTTGGGTTTTCCTCACTTGATGATTTTCGCTCAAAGTCCTCGGAGGATGGGTTGCTCTCAAATGACAAGTGTCAGTTTCTCTCGGAGAAGTCAACCAACTAGTGGTTGTAGGGGGGCGGCTATTTATAGCCTAGGGAGCAGCCCGACATGATAAGACATAAATGCCCTTCAATGATATGACCGTTAGGTGGGTAGATATTTTGGGACAGCTGCCGCATAGCACAGCAATGGTCGGAATTTTGAGTAGAAAAATCCTCAGGGCTATCATGTTCCTCACTGTGTAGGCAATCCGAACTGGCGAATTGCTAACTCCTCAGTCAGAACAAATTCCTCAGAGACCAGAAGAACTTCGTCTCTGTCACTGAAGAAATTGACTGAACTGTATGAGATTTCCAATGGCTTCACACGAAGGGATTGGTAGGTGTAGGATTTTGAGTTGAGCATCACATGGAAATTTTTCCTTAGTATTCCCTCGACCCCCTTTAACACTACGGTGTTTCCTATGACTCAAGAAAGAGAAAATGAAACTACGAAAACAAAAGTCTTCACGCTTCATGTTCCTCGAATGAATACCAAGTCTTCAAGGTCACACTAATTTCTTCACTTTCAAAGTCTTCAGAAAGTCTTCAGAAATCCAAAGTCTTCAGTCAAAGAACTTCATTTTTAGGGGTCGACTTTCTCTGTAAATATCAAAGTCCTCATAGACTTATAGACCTGTGTACACTCACAAATGCATTAGTTCCTTAACCTATAAGTCTTCAATACACCAAAATCACTAAGGGGCACTAAATGCACTTACAATCTCCCCCTTTTTGGTGATTGATGACAATATAGGTTAAGTTTTCAACGGGAATAAACATATGAAGTGTAAATACTGATATTGAGGAATTTGATTGCAAGATATAGAAGAACTCCCCCTGAATATGTGCTTGGTGAGGTATTTGCTTTCGAGGCATTGCACATTTGAAGAGTAGAATCATGGAGATATCCCCCTATATCTTGTAATTCATACACGCATTTGACATATCATAATGAAGAATTTGAAATGCATGATGAAATATGGTGACTGATCCAATTAAAAAACATATCAAAAAATATGATGAAATATGGTGCATGAGTGCATTAGCATAATTGAGGAATAAGCATGCAGAAAAACATATCAAAAGTATCAGAGCACCAGCGGGTTTAAGTTTACAACTCGATCCAATTAAAGTCTTAGAAGAATGAGAGTTGTAACTTAGCAAAAAAAATGCCCATATATAAAGACCCGCTTGAAGACTAACTCAAAATTCTCCCCCTTTGTCATCAAATGACCAAAAGGATCGAATATTAGGACTAACGCCCCTGAAGAATATCAAGTTAATGAAGGAGCGCCAGCATTGTTGGGGTCGTTTGTCGTAGTAGGACCTGCCGCAGTGTCGTCCAAGTCTTAATTCTCATTGGTGTCGCGCGATGAAGAAAATGAGCTGGCCACCATAGAAGGAACCTTGACCTTCTTGAATTTCTTCGGTGGAGGTGCAGACCAGTCAAAATCTTCTTTGAAACCCATTTTCTTGAGATCTTATTCACCATACAGATGAGACAGTATTGCCCAGGTGCGACCAAAAACTTCATGGAGGTAGTAATGGTTTTTCTTCACTGCATTGTGCGTAGCAGTCATGTTGTGAAGAAATGAACCAAACTGACGCTTAACCCATTTATGGTTTCGATCCACCTTCTAGTGAAGACTAAGCAGAAGCTCATGATCAGTCATCACTTGTGGTTTGAGGAGTAGACTTGGGAGCATTGGCAGAGTCATGTGTGGCAGAGTCATCATTGGTGGAATAAGATGCAGCTTTGCGAAACTGTCCATCCAATGGACGAATGCCTTCATCTATAACAGCTGGTGCCTTGCCCTTTTCATCAACTGAGGAATATGTCCGCTTGAGGACTTCAATCGGGGGCAAGTAGCTGAGGTGATTCTGAAAATCAGCTTTGTAGTTGAGTGAAGACCTGTCCTGAGGAATCTCATAATCCAAGGTGCATAAGGCTTCAGCTCAAACAGAGACAGTGCAACATTTGCCAGAGTCCTCATGAAGAAATCATGATAATTGACAGGAATGCCATGAACGATATTGAATACCAGATTCTTCATGATGCCAACAATTTCCTCATCAGATGAGTCATGGCCTTTGATAGGACTCATTGTCCTCGTAAGAATACGACAGACAGTTCTGGGCACATATAGTAATTCCTTCACGAGGAATTTTGTTCTTGGGTCCTGACCTGGCTTCAAAGGTTTCATCAGAACTTGCATGTAGTGATTTGTAAGCTCAGGTTCACTGTAAATGCAATGAGCTTCTTCAAGGGGAGGACTGAGTGGTAAGGCACGAAGCAATTCAGTAGTTGGTGCTGTGTAGTGAGTGTTTTCAGACATCCAGTCCAGCACCCATGAATTCACATCTTCAGAATCTCCTGTGATGTGCAGCGTCACATAAAATTGAAGAATCAGTTCTTCATTCCAATCATAGATGTCAGAGCAAAAATTTAACAGTCCAGCGTCGTGAAGAACACTGAGGACTGGCACGAAACACGTCAGAGATTCCATATCCATGTGAGGAATGTCCTCATGGTAGAAGATTTTCTCTTTGTTGAACAGCACTGAGGAATAGAAATTAGCTTGACTAGCAGTCCAGAAACACCTCTTACTTATGCGAGCAGAATCATATGGGTTGTAGTTGGCGAAGAATACGTGCTCGCCGAAGAAATCGTCAGCCTTGAACTTTTGCTTGCGTGAGAATGGATCCTTTTGCTTGGGCTGAGGAATGTGAGTGAGTTGCATCACAACCTCAGGAATCTCAATCACTGGTTCTTCAGGCCGAGGAATTTCCGGTTCCTCTTTAGTGGTAGTCTGCGTCTTCAGATGTTCAGCAGCAGCAGTTTCTTCAGCACTAGTGGCTGGAATTTCTTCACGTACAGATGAGGTGGGATGAGTTTCTTCAGAGCCCATTCGAACGGTTGGTGCAGGGGACTGAGGAATTTGCTGTAGAGGGGTGAAGAGTGGAGAATTGGGGTGCTGACTTTCCCAAAAGTCATCATTCATCACTGGTGTAGTACACCCAATATCCACATCTTCATCTTCCATTTCTTCAATGCCAGCCTCTTCAGCAGTGAACTGAGGCATAGGCGAGGAGATGACAGGTGTTGAAGGGATCTCATCCACTTCAATTTCTTCATCCAACTGCTCAGACGAAGCAGCAGAAGGAGTTTCTTCATCAGATCCGCTGGGGATCACATATTCTTCATCAAAAGGAATAAGGTCCTTTGATGGCATGGTTGAGATCGGAATAGCATCAATGGGATTAGCAAATGAACTGGTCAAAGGCTTCATCTTCTTCGGAGGTGAAGAATCTGAAGTAGCTGATGCTTTCCTTTTCTTCACTGCTGCACACTCTGCAGCCTTGGTCTTCTTCACATCTGATGCAGATGGAAGGATCGGAGTTGGTGTTGGTGCAGGAGGAGCAGAGGAATCTGGTTGATTTTCTTCAGGCACAACTGATGCAGCCGCCCTAATTTCTTCATCTTCTTCAAGCGCACCACTAGTGGTACCCTGGCAATTTCTTCAGCGGCTGGAATACAGCCATCAGCCCTGGAACTCACATTTTCTTCAGCAGCCTGATTGTCATCAGTGGTGCTGGCATTTTCTTCAGTAGGCTGAGAAGATGCTGCAGCCTGAGGAATTTCTTGTTGCGATGGGGCTGCAACATGTGAAGTGAACTTTTCAACCAGTTTAACAAACCTAACTTTGGCTCCTTTCCAATCAGCATAATATGAATCAAATTCATCACTGAGGCTTTTGATTTCAGCCTGGACCTTCACTAGTTCTTCAGTTGTCATTGTGACAATGTTTTCTTCAGAAGTTTCTCTTTTCTGTACTATGTTTTCTTGATTTTTCTGGCCTTCTCATACTTCCATTTTTCTTCTTCAATGAAAGCAGTCAAGACATGACTTTGACCAGGAGTGAGGTTCATCTCCGGTAAAGGCGTGTTGGGATCCTTGTGCCATAGATCAATGAAGTCGAGGATCAACTTAGGATCCAGAAGTAGTGGAACATTGCTTCCTTTGGCTCTAGTGGCCCTGACTTGCCTGTCTCTGATGATTTTGGCAAGTTCTTCATCATCAGCTTTGTCTTCTTCAGACGGCACTTGGAAAGCGACCTGCTTCTTCTGAGGACTTGGTCGAGGACCTCGTCCAGTAGTTGACTCTGTCTTCAGCAGAGAGGGGCCAGCTGAGGAACTTGGAGTAGCAGAGGAACTAGCGGAGGCTCCTGAGGCAATAGATATGCATGCTGTCCTTTGGCATGAGGCGAGATGCACAGGTGCTGAGGATGTAGTCGGAGCGGCCGAAGTCTTTGGCGGAGGAGCTGATGACTTTGGAGGAGCAGGAGCAGCATGAGGAATTGGCTGTGAGGGCTTTGAGGATTCTGGCCATGAGGGCACTGTCGGTGAAGCACTTGGCTTGTGCGCAGGCTTCTTTGACATAGCCTTCTTTGGCTTAACAGCAGAGGCCTCAGCAGAGGCGGCAGCAGCAGCAGAGCCTTCATCGAATTTCCTCACTACTTTCTCTTGCTTGCTTAGCCAACTTGGCTTGGCGCTTGGCCCATTCATCAGGATAATCCTCACCACGCTTGAGGCTGGTGGGATCTGCTTCTTGGCCAGGTGCCAATGGAGCTCTTGGGCATGGAGGATTGAGTGTGAATTTCTTCATGTATTTTGGAGTTACATATCTGTACTCCCTTCATTCTCTCGCCCATCTCCTCTCTATCCTCTAGATGCGCACCTTGCGCTGATTTTTATCTTCCTCGGGAGGAGTGCAGTACCCAGCATAGATATCATCAGGGATCTCAAAGGCAGTCATGACCTCGGGCTTCTTTCCTCCTTTCTGTGGCCTCTTACCGTCAGCCATTTTCTTCAATTGAGGAATTTGAACAATTGAATTCTCTGAAGAAGTGTGCAACTTTTCTTCGAGGAACGCTGCAAATGAGTTAAGTTGATGAGAACCTAGTGATTCAGTAGCTGACATGAGTACCTCTGAACAGAATATAGTTGCGAGGAATTTGGAGAGGTCATATGCGTTCTCAGAAGGTTTTTCAAAAAGAACAAGTTTGAGGAATTTGACCAGATGAGTCTTGAAGAATTTCACTAAGTGTTCTTTGTCTTAGGTTCTAGAGTTGTATAGATCGAAGATCCACACAATTGAGGAATGTTGAAGAAAATTGATGCTTAGAGAAACGAATCAAGAATGGATGACTTGTGAGGTGTTTAGTGTGTGAATATATGAAGAAAAACACCTTTGAAGATTTTGTAGATAATCATTTGAATAAATGAGGGCAGTAAAAGTAACTTTTAATTACCCTGAATGAAGAACACGACGAACTGGAGTGAGGATATGTGAAGTTCGTCAGTGCGGATCTTCCACGCCCTAACTTGGCGGAGGAAGACAGCTACGACGGCGGCGGAGTGAAGATTTCCGCGGCTGCCGCGAGTACGGCGGCGACGAGGTCGAGGCAGTGAAGCTCTTCCTCACCGGTGACGATGAAGTAGCGGCGGCGCTAGGGTTTGAGAAGCTCGAGCTGTAGAGAGGTCGAGCGGAGTAAAGGAAGTGAGGAAGGGGAAGAGGGGTATTTATAGCCACCGTGAAAAACTATTCGCCTGAAGAATTAGGACGAACGTGCCCCTGACCCTTCTCATTCGCATGACATGTGTCACCCACGTACTGAGAAGTGGAGATCATGTTAGAACATGGGTGAGTGGATAAGTATATCGTGGGATGCGGAACGGTTTGAGCGGCAAAGCCGAAAATTTAGATAGGATATGTTTTAAAGTTCCGTTCGCAATTCCTTCAGCTGTCAAGGACACAGTGAAGATTTTGAACGAGTTTCAAATAGAACGCACATGAAGAATTTGTGAACAGATTAGGTTGAGTATAGCATAGAGGGGTAAGGGTCCGATCACATTCACTTAGCAGGAAAACCAACTTGAAGAATTAGCAATAAGTGAATGCTGTAGAGGACATAAACTCATATATATATATATATATATATATATATATATATATATATATATATATAGACAATGAAGAAAAACAATGGAAACAGTGAAGACAATGCAAAGTTGAAGAATTTGAACTGAGGAATTTCAACTTTTGGTGGTGGCGTGACCCACCGTATAAGAATGATGATTTCAGACACCGTGTACAATTATCGTAGGGTTCTGAGAATCAAATTCTTCGTTAATTTCTTCACACTTAGAGTGTTATTCTTCATTGATTGAAGAAAAAAGGTTCTTCATGTGTTGCACATATAAGTCATTAATTTTGCATAAGTGTTAGGATGAGTGTCCTTTTCAAAGAACATTCAAAGATTCTAGGATATTTAGCTCACACCGCAACTTGCTAAATCTCTTCTCATCCAAGGGCTTTGTGAAGATATCGGCTAGCTGTTCTTCAGTCTTTACATGCTCAATGGAAATGTCGCCCTTCAACACATGATCACGAAGAAAATGATGACGAATCTGAATGTGCTTAGTCTTCGAGTGCTGAACTGGGTTGTGAGCAATCTTGATGGCACTCTCATTGTCACAGAAGAGAGGCACATTCTTCATGTTGACGCCGTAGTCCTTGAGAGTTTGCTTCATCCATAGCAATTGTGCACAGCAAGAACCAGCAGCAATATACTCAGCTTCAGCAGTAGATAGTGATACGCAGTTCTGTTTCTTCGAGGTCCAACAGACCAAAGATTGTTCGAGGAAATGACATGTATGAGATGTTGACTTGCGGTCCACACGATCACCAGCATAGTCAGAGTCAGAATATCCAATGAGATCAAAAGCTGAGCCCTTGGGGTACCATAATCCAAGTGTTGGTGTGTGAGCTAGATATCGAAGAATATGCTTCACAGCCTTATGGTGTGATTCCTTCGGTGTAGCTTGAAATCGGACACACATACAAACACTAAGCATTATATCTGGCCTAGATGCACATAAGTACAATAAAGAACCAATCATGGAGTGGTATACCTTATGATCGAAGTCAATACCATTTTCATCAGTGCACAGATGGCCATTTGTGGGCATAGGAATTTTGACGCCTTTGCAATCTTGCATGTCGAATTTCCTCAGTACATCCTTGAGGTATACCCCGCGGTATGACCCGGCTGGATGTATAACCCAGCCGGACTTGGCGACTCACTAATGACCCGCCCTGACTGGATGACATACTAAGTGACCCGCCCGATCCTGGTGACTTATGGGTGACCTGGCAAGCGGATCAGAGGAGCGACAAGACACGGGGGCCCAGGAGGCTCAAGGCCTAGAAGGTCGGCTTACGTTATGGTAGGCCGGCTTAAGAGGAAAGGCGTGAGGAATATCTCCCTTACAAGGAATCAAGAACCGGATTTGTATCCGACTTGTAGTAGAAGATAGGCTAGTCCTAATCCTATTTGGACTCCACATGTAACCCGCCCCTCTAATTTATATAAGGAGGGGCAGGGCTCCCCAGAGAGGGACAGAAAAGAAGAAACAAGATCTAGGGCTAGACACAAAGATCCGGCTTACCGGCGACTCTCTCGTGATCATAATGAGACCTAGCCACAAACAGCATGTAGGGTTATTACCGGATGATGTTTCCCGGGGCCCGAAGCTGTCTAAATCCTCGTCTTGTGTGTTGCGTCTTTCAATTCCACTCAACCCCTTCAAGCTACCACATAGATGTGTTGGCCTCGCGACTAAGTCCTTTCATGAGGACATCTGCCGTGACAATTCTACGACAGTTGGCGCCCACCATGGGGCCTGCGCACGGTGGTGTCAAGTTTTTGAAGGGATCTTCTTAGGGTTTGAGAAGTTTGCAATTTTCCGGCTCAACAAAAACCGGTGTGGAAAAATTCACATCAACAATAAGTTCATCAGTCAAGATTGACGGAGTGTTCTTGCGGCGGCGGATATGAGATTGAGATTTCTTAGGGGTTACAGATCGTGCGGCCGCCTCATGCGCCGTGGAGATTCCGCCGAGTCTGAGTTAGCCTTGGGCGATTCATCATGATACAGGTTGATGGATAAGGAATTTTTTACTACGACACTGCAATCCAAGGGGCCGTCAATCAAATCTATTGTTTATTCCAACTACTTCCGTCAAGATTAATCAAGAAGTACTACTTGAGTACTACTATTCATCAAGAAGACATGCTGTCGATCGAATCCACGCGCGTACAGTCAAGCACAAAATCAGAGATCAACCACGACTAGAATGGATTGGTCAAACTGGCCGCGACTTGGAGAAGGGACCAGGCGTGAGCACGGACTCGGGTGACTCTTGTTGCATGTTGGGTCGCGGTCGCCTGCTCCAAGCTGAGCCACCCGTGTCTGTTGCGTCGTCTGAACCGGCCGCGTGAAGACTGAGCTAGTCAGCTAGCCCATACCAAATTATCAAGAAGTACTAGTACTCATCATGGTAAGCTACAGAGTTTGATCCCCGCTTGCTATGTACGTGAAAAGAAGATATCAAGTGCTACTAGCACAAGTCGGATCTGAAGAAACAATCAAGAAAAGAAAAAACTACAAGGGGAGTCAAACCGATTCTGACCCGGCCTCTGAGTCGCCGTCGAGCACGCTTCCGCCGTTCGGGCCGCCGCGGTCGTTCTGAGCCTGCGGTTGCTGTCTCTGAGGCTACGAGCCATGGCTTCGAGCCGGCCACACGCCTCTGCGGCTGTGCCTTGGCCCCGTTCGACCCGCCGCGATCTCCATTGCTTTAACCCGCGGTTGTGAGCCGCTTACGGGCTTCCGTTGCACTCGCCTGTAACTTGTTCAGAGGATTTTTTCAGATCGCTAGTTGAGCTTGGTGCAAGCTGCAATGGGACTCACGTATCTGTCAATAAATATTGACTTTGGATTGACTAAACTAGACTACGGGATGCTCAACCTGGGAGTCACTTTGGGTTCCAACGGGAAGTCAACCGAGTTGACCGTCACCCGGAAACGAACGGAGACACGGCCTCCGCTGATGCACCACCACTACTGCGTCCAGATTGCCGCGGGCCTCGACCACAGCCGCGCCTGGCTGATTCCGCTGCCCCCGCGGCCGCATCAGGCCACTTCTACCTGTGCCGAGCTGCTAGTGTGCTTCGCCTCCTCTGAGCCGCCAGTGCGCCTTGCTGCCACCGACGATCATCCGACAAAACAAATACCAGGTGCTATCTTTTCTATATATGTTATCAGTGCATATTAAATTGTTTGAGAACAATTACTCTGATCTGTGCTATTTTTTCGCAGGACTATTATTCATTACAAAGGTGTCGCAAAGGGACGTGCGCCAATATTATTTTTTGCACTAGCGCAGACGAGAGAGTCTTCACCCCCGCTACATAAACGCACGCGATTGACTCGTCGTCCGCGCCTGCGGCCGATTTACACACGTCTGCGCCGCTTCCAACACGGTGGCTGACTCGCTCGTCCCGCCGGCTTACAGCACCGCGGTCGACTCTTCCGTCAGCACCAGCTTACAGTGCCGCAGCTAACTCATTTACTGTCCGGATGAGTCAGGTGGTATCCATTTAAAATATATTTTATTGGCGCATATTATTTTTGTCGAAGAGCAGTTTATCTTTGCCTTAGTCTGCAATATTTTTGATGCAGGACAATTGTCCACTACATCAAAATGACGTGGTTAACTCGCCCGCACCGGCTTACAGTGCCACGACCGACTCATTTGTCTGTGTCGCCTCTGATGTTATGGTCATCTTTACCGTCCATTTCTCGTGGCCTGGTTTACATCAACACACCGGACCACACTTGTCTGGATGACCTGTTTATTCAATATGAGCAAGTCACTACTTGGGAAGCCCGGTTTTCTTCCAACAATTTGGAGGCAAATTATCATATATTATCAGCCGCCGTCTGCACTGGATGGTTCAATGGGCAGTCGCATAAGTCGCCGCCACTACAGTTTAGTTAAATTTCAAACAACTCGTTGGAAGGAGCCATTGGCCGAGTTGCTGACACGGCTCATACGGGATCATTTATAACCCGCCGCAGTCACCTCAACCTTCTGTGGGTTCACATCGCGCTATCAATGCACCGATGATATACACCTTCTACTTTGGTCAAATATGGAGAATCTCAAGCCAACTCCTCGAGTCGTCTTGAGACTCGGGGGCTACAATGGTATGACTCGGCAAAATTAGCCGGTTTCAATGAATTTAAGAACTCCGGGTCATTGAAGGAAAGATAACCCGGCTCTGGAGGCTACTGCTTTATTGGCGAATATTTAAAGGCCGTCAGAAAATTCCCGGCTCATGATGAAGATGTCGATTTCAAATATAGCTCAAGAGACATCTCTTTCTCACAAATTTTTGAAGCTCTCAAATCCGGTTTAAAATCCGGCTCAAGGTAAATTTGTCCTTCACAAATTTTTGAAGCTTTCAAATCTGGTTTAAAGTTCTGGTTCAAAAAGAATTAATCTCTCGTAAGTTCGAGTTCTTACAAAAATTAAAGGTTGCCAAAAAGAATTTGCTGCCATGTTGCGCGGTTCAAACATAGGTATCCTGCCTTACGGCTTATTTTATTATGGTCATTTGGGGGCTTCCTGCTCATCGGGCATAGCTATCAGTATCCTCTTGATAGGCGCAATGCCAAAACTTATATGGTTACTTGGGGGCTTCCTGTTCAAACATAGGTCGTATTCGAACCAAAGAGAACATAGCTGTCGATACCCTTTTGATTGGCAAACTGCCGAACCCACTTGGGGGCTTCTTGATCGTATCCGAATCATAGCTCAACCCCTTTGGGAATCAACGTGGATCGTATTCGAATCAGCATCGCTAAACAACTCTTAAGGTCATTTGGGGGCTTCCTATTCAAACATAAGTCGTATTCGAACCAAAGAGAATATAGCTGTCGGTACCCTCTTGATCGGCAACGCCAAAGCCACTTGGGGCAATATGATCGTATTCGAATCTTAGCTGAACCCCTTTGGAATGGTTTACTGATCGTATCTGAATCAAAAGCCTCAAAAAAGTTGATTCTGTCTCTGGTAAAGTTTATTGCAGCCACGATTACTTAACTTGAGACCATTTTTTGGATTATATCTCAAATGTATATAAGTGGTTTATGCTTAACCCGGCTTGACTTTTGACTATAAGTCGCCAGCTTATGACAATCATCATCTATGTGGAAGCATTGGCTTCTAAGGGTTGGGTTATCACCCTTACTGTGCAGGTCACATAAATCGGCAGTGCAAATTCAATATCATAAGTATGATATTATAGTTATGTTTCAAAGTTATGATTCATAATTAACAGGCTTATCTATGACTCCTTTTTTACAAATCAGTGGTCATATGTAAGATATTATGACCCGCCCTGCGGTAAACCGCCAAGGGTTCTTGTGATCTACTTGTGTGCAGGGTAAGACTACATTTGGGTGGTTACCCGCCCTGGCTCTTGACGTTAAGTCGCCAAGGCATATGTTGTTTAAACTCTGTGCAGGATTTGCAGAACTATGATTTATATAAATGCTTCAGTCTAAGCTCATCATTGAAATTGGTGTCTCAAAAGGGTTATCAATTATTGATTTCTCAAGGGCTATAGGCCACCGAGTTACAAATATTCCGGCTTACAATGAATGCACATTAAGTCGTCATCGGCCAAGAGCCGCCGGGTATTTAAACTTCGGATTTACTTGTCAACCGATGAGGTATTTAAATCTTTAATTGCCAAAACTGGCTAGATTTTCATGATGATATTGAATGATTGAGGTTTTCATACTGGATTATATTATTCAAATCTTGAATAGCCAACATGGCTGGATTTCTATTGTGATTATCAATAACCAGTATTATGATTGAGGTTTTCAATGTTGCTTTAGCGCAACAGCTATTATCTTTATCAATGGGCATGATTTATTTTACAATGGAGGAAATAGTCCCGAGTCGCTGCAGGCTTACGACCCGGCACTTGGGGGCTACATTATTCAAGTTGAGGTTACATCAAATATGCAAGTCTCATGTCGCTGCAAGCATGCACCATGACACTTGGGGGCTAATGCAAAGTCATTTTTATTGGCCTTATTGAAGACCCGACTCATCCCATTATAATGAGCCGGCCCTTGGGGGCTACACGTTACTTTTACGAAGTCCCTGCTCATTATTACATAATGACCCGACACTTGGGGGCTAATGTATATTGCTCTTTGCTGAAGACAATTCTAGGATGACCCAGCTACACTACTATGACCATAGCCGACTCATGGGGCTACACAGCTGGATTTTATTTAAAAGCCATGATGATAAGTCCCGGCTTATTCATGCTGATTAAACCGGACCTTGGGGGCTACAGGTAATATGGATATAAGGGAGAAATATGTTCAAATTCTCAGTTTTGAGCAGATCGGATTGACCCGGTGTTTGCAACAATCATGATCCGGTGTCACCAATAATTATGACCCGGCGTCGGCTACAGTTATGACCCGGTGCTATCAATATTTACGAGCCGGCAATTTTGAACATGATAAACCGGCAA
The DNA here is from genome assembly GCF_018294505.1 of Triticum aestivum. NCBI lineage: Eukaryota > Viridiplantae > Streptophyta > Magnoliopsida > Poales > Poaceae > Triticum > Triticum aestivum. Next base: position 112,698,100 of record NC_057800.1, read on the forward strand.
ATTTTACCTCTTCAAGCCGGCTGAAAGTCAGATGAGTATTTCTAGACCAATATGTTTTAAGCCGGCGCTTTGGAAGCCAATTCAAGTGGATTATTTCTTACAATATTTCTCTACAAGAGACCAATGCCAGCAAATTGACTCTGAAGCTGGCCAATTTACCCGGATTTCTCAAAAGAAGTATCTGGATTTTTTGCATTCACAAAGTTTGAACATATCTACTAAAGGAGATTTGCTATAAGTACATGGGCATGTATTAAGAAGGAAATGACAAGGATTTAAAAATGATCAGGTGCCGGCTCACAAGAATATTTAACTCGGAGTACAACCTGTCAGTTTGTTCTTGTGTTTATGTTGCAGATCAGTTTAACATGGATAAATCCAAATTAAACTTGGGGGCTAATGTCGGGGATATACCCCGCGGTATGACCCGGCTGGATGTATAACCCAGCCGGACGTGGCGACTCACTAATGACCCGCCCTGACTGGACGACACACTAAGTGACCCGCCCGATCCTGGCGACTTATGGGTGACCTGGCAAGCGGATTAGAGGAGCGACAAGACCCAGGGGCCCAGGAGGCTCAAGGCCCAGAAGGTCGGCTTACGTTATGGTAGGCCGACTTAAGAGGAAAGGCGTGAGTAATATCTCCCTTACAAGGAATCAAGAACCGGATTTGTATCCGACTTGTAGTAGAAGATAGGCTAGTCCTAATCCTATTTGGACTCCACATGTAACCCGCCCCTCTAATTTATATAAGGAGGGGCAGGGCTCCCCAGAGAGGGACAGAACAGAAGAAACAAGATCTAGGGCTAGACACAAAGAGCCGGCTTACCGGCGACTCTCTCGTGATCATAATGAGACCTAGCCACAAACAACATGTAGGGTTATTACCGGATGATGTTTCCCGGGGCCCAAAGCTGTCTAAATCCTCGTCTTGTGTGTTGCGTCTCTCAATTCCACTCAACCCCTTCAAGCTACCACATAGATGCGTTGGCCTCGCGACTAAGTCCTTTCATGAGGACATCTGCCGTGACAATTCTACGACACTTATGGTGTGATTCCTACGGTGTAGCTTGAAATCGGGCACACATGCAAACACTAAACATTATATCAGGCCTAGATGCACATAAGTACAATAAAGAACCAATCATGGAGTGGTATACCTTATGATCGAAGTCAATACCATTTTCATCAGTGCACAGATGGCCTTTTGTGGGCATAGGAATTTTGACGCCTTTGCAATCTTGCATGTCGAATTTCCTTAGTACATCCTTGAGGTATTAGTCCTGAGATATGAATATGTCATTGCGTTGTTGACGAATTTGAAGACCTAAGAAGAATTTCAACTATCCCATCATAGAAATTTGATATTCTTCACTCATCATATAGGCAAATTCATCACTATAACGTTGGTCAGTATAGCCAAAGATAATATCATCAACATATACTTGGCACACAAACAATACACCATCATAAGATTTAGTGAAAAGAGTAGGGTCAAGTGAACCGGGTTTGAAGCCTTTCTTCATGAAGAATTCCTTCAAGGTATCATACCACGCCCGTGAGGCCTGCTTGAGGCCATAGAGGGCCTTATTGAGTCTGAAGACTTTGTTAGGATTCTTTGGATCTTCAAAACCTGGGGGTTGAGCAACATATACTTCTTCCTCAAGCTTACCATTGAGGAATGCACTTTTCACATCCATTTGATATAAAGTGATATCATGATGGTTAGAATAAGCAAGTAATATGCGATTAGACTCAAGTCTAGCAACAGGTGCAAAAGTTTCATCGAAATCAATTCCTTCAACCTGTGTGTAGCCTTGAGCTATGAGTCGTGCCTTATTCCTCACCACAAGGCCGTTTTCATCTTGCTTGTTTCGGTAGATCCACTTTGTGCCAATGATATTGTGCTTGCGAGGGTCTGGACGTTTGACCAGTTCCCAGACATTGTTGAGATCAAACTGATGTAATTCTTCTTGCATAGCCTGAATCCACTCAGGCTCCAGAAATGCTTCATCTACCTTAGTGGGCTCTGTGATAGAGAGAAAATCATAGTGCCCACAGAAGTTAGATAAATGTGAAGCTTTTGAGCGTGTGAGAGGACCTGGTGCTTTGATGTCGTTGATGATCTTTTCAACTTGCATTTCTTTAGCAATGCGAGGATGAGCTGGTTGTCGTTGAGGAATTTGATCAGCATTTTCTTCAGCACCATTTTCTTCAGTATTTTCTTCCGGTGCATTAGCTCAATGTTCTTCACATTCCGGAATGAATTCTTTAGTAGATTCTTCAGTAGGAATGACATCCTCAGTAGCCTTGAACTTGATAGTTTCCTTAGGTGCTAGTTCATCTATCACAGTAGGTAGGTGCTCTCTTTGCGAGCCATTAGTTTCATCGAACCGCACATCTACAGTTTCAACAACCTTGTGAAGAACGTTGTTGAAGACTCTGTAGGTGTGCGAGTCCTTCCCGTAACCAAGCATAAAACCTTCATGTGCTTTAGGTGCAAATTTTGAGTTGTGATGAGGATCTCTAATCCAACATTTAGCACCGAAGATTTTGAAATAACTTACATTGGGTTTCTTATCAATGAGGAGTTCATAGGCAGTCTTCTTGAAGAATTTGTGAAGATATACTCTGTTGATGATGTGGCACGCAGTATCAATTGCCTCAGTCCAGAAACGACGAGGCGTCTTGTATTCATCAAGCATTGTGCGAGCCATCTCAGTAAGAGTCCTGTTCTTGCGCTCCACGACACCGTTCTGCTGAGGAGTATAAGGAGCAGATAACTCATGAGTAATACCAAGTTCATCAAGATAGTCATCGAGACCAGAATTCTTGAACTTAGTGCCATTGTCACTTTCGATGTGCTTGATCTTCACACCAAAGTTGGTTGAAGCCCTCGAGGAAAATCATTTGAAGACTTCCTGCACTTCATGTTTGTAAGTAACAAGGTGTACCCATGTGTAATGAGAATAATCATCAACAATAACAAAGCCATATTGAGATGCTTCATTTGAAACAACAGAATAATGATTAGGACCGAAGAGATCCATGTGAAGCAATTCAAATGGACGAGTAGTGGTCATGATAGTCTTCGTTGGATGCTTGGCCTTTGTCATCTTTCCAGCTTCACAAGCTCCACATAAGTGATCCTTGAGGAATTTGACATTCTCAATGCCAATGACATGCTTCTTCTTCGCAAGTGTGTGCATATTCCTCATGCCTGCATGACCAAGTCGTCGATGCCAGAGCCAGCCTTCTGAAGCTTTTGCAAGTAGGCACATGGCTGGTTGCGGTCCTGTAGCGAAATCAACTATATACAAGTCTCCTCTCCTAAAGCCTTCGAAGACTTTGGAATTGTCAGCTTCCATAACCAAAACACAACGGTACTTGCCAAAGACAACAATCATATCAAGATCGCAAAGCATTGAGACAGACATGAGGTTGTATCCTAAGGACTCGAGAAGCATGACTTTGTCCATGTGTCGATCCTTTGTGATCGCAACCTTACCTAGACCTAATACCTGACTTTTGCCTTTGTCAGCAAAGATGATATGCTTCAGATGCGACGGAGATAATGGAGCATCCATCAATAGATTCTTGTCACCAGTCATGTGATTTGTACATCCACTATCGAGGACCCACTAAGTGGCTTTGGGTTGATCATCCTGCAGATGCATTAGTGCAGCTTACAAACTCATATACTTCATCAATGAAGAATATGACATCAATTCATCAGATCAATTTCATCAAGCAAAAGAACAGATAAAGCAGTATGAGGACGTGAGAAATGAAAGTTCATTTCTTCATGATTAGCCTGCGTCCTTTCAAGCATACTCAGGTCTCCAGCAAATTCTTCAGACGATTTTGTACGTATGGAGACCTGACCCTGCAGGAGAGATTAGTCCTTTTTCTTCACCACCCACATCTGAAGGGGTGGCAAAGAGTTCATCATTCTGCGAGCTCCATACGAGAAGGATGGCATAGAAGCCAGTCCATTTTGTTTCACATAAGAGGGGTTAGAGTAAGCATAAGAGTAAGCAGAGAAATTCTTCGAGGACTTATGGACATATTGATTTGAAGAATAATGCACATATCCATAATCCTTAGATCTTCCCTGCGAAACAGACGGGTTAGCACGATGATGTTCATATGAGGACTTTGATCCTTTTGAGGAATATGATCCATGTGAAGAGTTTGGTCCGTATGAGGACTTGGATCCATATGAAGAAATTGGTCCGTATGAACAATTCCTTCAGCCCTACATCATCAGTGATACTAGCAATGTCCTCAGATGAGGAATTAGTGATAGCAGAGGCATGTGAAGAATTTGAAACATTAGAAGCATTTGAACATTCAGGTGAAGAATTAGCAGATTCACATTCAATGCACTTCAAGCATGGAGGAACAAATTCTTCCTAAGAAGCGCTGATTTGTTGAGCAAGTAATGAATCGCGCTCCTTCTGAAGATCTTCATAACTCACTCTTAGCTTCTCAAGGTCTTGCTTTCTTTGAATAAATTCATAAGAAAGCTTCTCATGATCAGATAAGACAGTGTTATGATGACCTTGAAGATTGTCAAACCTAGTATGAAGTCTCTGAAGATTTTCAGTCAAGGCTTTAGTGCGATCCATTTCTTCACCCAACATATCATCACTTTTGTCTAGCATGTTTTGAACCTTTTCAAAAGCCCTTTGTTGTTTTACAGCAATCTTAGCAAGTTTTGAGTAGCTGGGCTTAAGGTTTTCATCAGATTCATTCTCACTTGATTCAGAGGAGGTATATTTTAGTACCTTGGCACCCTTTGCCATGAAGCAATAGGTGGGAGCGTAGTCATCATCGCCTTCATCAGCCTTGTTGGTGAGGTCATTTTATTTAGTGTTGAAGATAGACTTGCTGACGAATGCAGTAGCGAGAGCTAGACTCGCCACTCCAGATTCAGACTCCTCAGATGTCTCCTCTTCCTCATATTCTTCAGATTCAACCTCAGAGTCCATTTCCTTGACAATGAATGCCCTAGTCTTCTTGGAGCTGCTCTTCTTGTGAGATGAAGACTTTGAGGATTTTGATGATGAAGATTTTGTGGATTTCTTCTTTTTCTTCGCATCATCAGAACTGTAATCCTTGTATTTCTTCTTCTTTGATTCCTTTTCCCACTGAGGACAATCTTGAATGTAATGTCCAGGTTTCTTGCACTTCCTCTTTTAGTCACTGGATGAGGAATCATTGCTCCTTGAGGTTCTTCCAAAGCGACCACGTCTTGAGAACTTTTGGAACTTCTTCACGAGCAGTGCTAGATCATGGCTTAGTTCTTCAGGATCACCAAGGCTGCGACCTGAGTCTTCATCTTCTGACTCAGATACTGCCTTGGCCTTCAGTGCACGTGAGCTGCCATAGCTTGAACCATAGAGATCTCTTTTTTCAGCAAGTTGGAACACATGAGTATTTAGCCCCTCAAGAATATCAGCGGGATCAAGTGACTTGTAATCAGCACATTCTTATATCATCAATGCCAGAGTGTCAAATGAGGAATCAAGCGATCTCAGCAATTTCTTCACCATCTCATGGTCGGTGATGTCAGTGGCACCAAGTGCTTGAAGCTCATTTGAGATGTCAGTGAGGCGATCGAAGGTTTGTTAAACATTTTCATTGTCGAGTCTTTTGAAGCGGTTGGAGAGATTGTGAAGAACATCAACTCGAGAGTCACGCTGTGTTGAGACTCCTTCATTCACTTTGGACAACCTGTCCCAAATAAGCTTCACTGTCTCCAAAGCACCCACTCTACCATAATGTCCTTTGCTCAGATGGCCACATATGATATTGTTCGCTTGAGAGTCGAGTTGCTTCAATCTCTTCACATCAGCAGCATTTAGAGAAGGTGTGGCTGAGGGAACACCATTTTCCACAACATACCAGAGATTGTTATCAATTGCCTCAAGATGCATTCGCATCTTATTCTTCCAGTAGGGGTAGTCCGTCCCATTGAAGGTAGGACACCCAGCAGAGACCTTGATCATACCTGCGGTTGACATAACTAAACTCCAGGCGGTTAAACCAAAATCACACAAAACAAGGGAGTACCTTGCTCTAATACCAATTGAAAGTGCGTTATATTGACTAGAGGGGGTGAATAGGCGATTTTTATGAATTCTTCACTGAGGAATTTGCCGGTGAGGAAATTCCTTAATTAAGAACTACTAGCAGCGGAATAAGTACTCAAAAGTAAACATAACAAAACACAAGCACAGTCATCATGATGAAATGAAGACAGGCACATAGTACAGGAAGCATAAGCATAGGATAACACAGGATGAAGACAATCAGACTGAAGAAATTGAATTGAGGAAATTAAGAAAGTCTTCAGTCAAAGTCTTCAAACATAGATATGAAGAAACACACAACACAATTATGAGGAAATGAAATAGTTGAGGAAATAGAACCATTAAGCTTGGTTAAGACAATGATTTGGTAGACCAGTTCCAACTGCTATCTCAGTTGTACGTCTGGTTGGAGCGGCAGAGTATTTAAACTCGAGGACACACAGTCCCGGACACCTAGTCCTGAACACGCAGCTCGGGACACCAAGTCCTCACCGTATTCTCCTTGAGCTAAGGTCACACAGACCTCGCCCAATCACTCGTGGTAAGTCTTCAGGTGACTTCCGAACCTTCACAGACTCGGTCACTTGGCGATCCACAATTCCTCTTGGATGCACTAGACCATGACGCCTAACCGTCTGGAAGAAGTACAGTCTTCAAAGGTAACAAGTGTCACATCCACGCAGAATCAATCTCTTCAGTGATGCTCAATCACTTGGGGTTTGAAGGTGTTTGGGTTTGGGTTTTCCTCACTTGATGATTTTCGCCAAAGTCCTCGGAGGATGGGTTGCTCTCAAATGACAAGTGTCAGTTTCTCTCGGAGCAGCCAACCAGCTAGTGGTTGTAGGGGGCGGCTATTTATAGCCTAGGGAGCAGCCCGACATGATAAGACATAAATGCCCTTCAATGATATGACCGTTAGGTGGGTAGATATTTTGGGACAGCTGGCGCATAGCACAGCAACGGTCTGAATTTTGAGTAGCAAAATCCTCAGGGCTATCATGTTCCTCATTGTGTAGGCAATCCGCATTGGCGAATTCCTAACTCCTCAGTCAGAACAAATTCCTCAGAGACCAGAAGAACTTCGTCTCTATCACTGAAGAAATTGACTAAACTATATGAGATTTCCAATGGCTTCACTCGAAGGGATTGGTAGGTGTAGGATTTTGAGTTGAGCATCACATGGAAATTTTTCCTTAGTATTTCCTCGACGCCCTTTAACAGTACGGTGTTTCCTATGACTCAAGAAAGAGAAAATGAAACTACGAAATCAAAAGTCTTCACGCTTCATGTTCCTCGAATGAATACCACGTCTTCAAGGTCACACTAATTTCTTCACTTTCAAAGTCTTCAGAAAGTCTTCAGAAATCCAAAGTCTTCAGTCGAAGAACTTCATTTTTAGGGGCTGACTTTCTTTGTAAATATCAAACTTCTCATGGACTAATAGACATGTGTACAGTCACAAACACATTAGTCCCTTAACCTATAAGTCTTCAATACACCAAAATCACTAAGGGGCACTAGATGCACTTACAGATCGTGTCCCCCTTATTACGGGATTCTCATCAATACGGACGTGGGTAACCCTATCGTGCCCATTGGTATGACTCCTCGATTTTAGGCAAGTCCCAAATGGCCACGAGGAGGACGCTTGATATTCACCCTCTTTATAAAGAGGCCAAGGCCTGTCCTTTTTTACCTCTCATACTCAATCGAATCCTTCCCCCGCCTCAAGTTCCAACACCCAAGGCTCAGGTCAGGTGCTTCGGACCTTCAACCATGTCCGGATCCAACCTTGAAGGTTAGTGGATGCCTTCCAGTGTCACAGAGGAAGACATCAAGAAGCTAAGAGAGGGCAGGTCATTCCCACTCCCGAACCCGGCGAGAGCGTTGTATTCATCTCTCACTTCCTCCGAGGGCTAGGCCTTGCTCTAGATCCCTTTGTCAGAGGGCTCATGTTCTATTATGGGCTGGACTTCCATGACCTGGCCCCGGATTCCATCCTTCACATCTCGTCGTTCATTGTCTTGTGTGAGGCCTTCCTCCGCATTACCCCACACTTCGGCCTATGGCTCAAACTTTCAATGTGAAGCTAAAGATGACTGGGGGGTGACACGCAGAGTGCGGAGGTGCCGTAATAAGCAAACCCGCTAATGTTCCATGGCCAGAGGGTTCCTTCCCAGAGGTGTCCAGTTTATGGCAATGGGAGTGGTTTTATATCACAACTCCCCGGAGTACCAAGTGGGTAGCCGCCCCTGCCTTTCGCTCGGGCCCCCCACCACAACTGACGTCATGGATCAATAAGGGGCTAGACTAGGGGCCAGTAAATGATGTGCCAATATTGCAGAGTCGCATCCGTGATCTCCTCGAGAGAGACGTCAGCCTGGTCATGGTAATGCAACTCATGCTAGTTCGTCGAGTCCTGCCTTGCAAACGTCGACCCCTCCGTATGTGGGAATTCAACCCGGAAGGACCGCGAACTATTCATCACTTCCTCGGCATGACACTCGAAGAGATATACAAATTGTTCTTCGGACCACAAATAAAGTGTCCTGACACCATCGAGGATGCGGGTCTGAGTTGTAAGCGCCCAGATACCCAAGTAATCCTGTGGCCGAACACGTTATCTTTTTATTTATCATAACATCATTCTAAAAAGTCGCTCTTTGACCAGGACTGGGTAACAAAGGCAAAGATGATCAGGTGTTCGGCCCCCCTTCCCGAAGGCTCGGCGGATCCAGTACTAGCCAGAATGCTCGAGCCGGCGCCTTATTTAGGCGCCCTCAGGGGAAGATAAATGGGGGAATAAAGAGGCTGAATGCAGGCCTCACTCATTATTCATCCAAACTGGGGGAATTAGCACCTCCACGAAAGAGGATAACTAGGGAGAAGAATCTGAAATTCCCTCTCCCCAAGGAAGGAAGAGGACCACCTCTGAAGACCCGGAAACAAAGGTTTCCAAACGGGGGAAGAAATCTTCGCTAGAGGGTCCTGCCTCGGAGGGTACTCTTGCCGAACAGTGCCCGCAAGGGGATCAGCCCTCTACCGAGTTGTAAGTAAACAAAATGTACTTAATAGTAAAAATATCCTACATTACTTCTGAAGACAAAACCGAAGCATATATCTTATAGTTCGGATCGTAGCCCTTCTCGACAGAGTTCGTCTTTGGGGGATCTTCTTCCGAAGATGATGGAGAGCGAAACACCTCCCCATGCCACCCCGCCTCATGAGGCGGGCGACCCTGAAGTTTCGTCGCAGAGGGTTTCTCCTGATCCGCCAAGGCCAGAGGGTAATCCTTCGGCCACCCGAAGTCCCCAATATTCGGCTCCTAAAGAGAACAGCAGAAAGAGTCCGGAACTGTCCGGTGTGCGATCGGACGCACTTAAGGATCTTCTAGAGCAAGAGGCCATCTCGGAAGCGCATCGTATGCTAATGGGTACGGTGATTGAGAGGATTTCATCCGCCGAAAGCGGGTTGCATGAAGCTTTTATGAGTCTGCTGAAAGGCTTTGAGGTACGTGAAATAGTGTATGTTTTTGACAGTACCACACACATTAGGTGTGCCCTATGCAGATAGTAACCCCTGAGGCTCTAGTTGCCGTTGAGAATGATGGCAAACAGAGGATCATAGTCCCAGGTAATAATCAGGCCGCCTTCATGTGCAGGTGGCTGAAGGTCCGATGGCTAGCCGGACTGGTGAGTTTGCCGAGCTAAAGCGGCAACTTGATGCGGCAGATGCCGACATCGTGCTTGTGAACAAGCGGCTTGATGAGGCACAGGGTATGTGATTTATCCGGTGATCAACACATAGTAAGAGGATCATGATGCTAGTATCTTTAAATATGTTGTGACTGCAGATGGAGCTGCCGCCGTGGAGACCCTTCGGGCGGAACTTGTCCGAGCCAAGGAACAAGCAAGGAATAGTGATGTGGCCACTCTAAAGGCGGTCCAAGAGCTGAGGGCCAAACAGGCTGCACATTGCCAAAGTAAGGAAAAAATAGCCAAGATGGCCGTTGAGTTGAAAGATGTCGCCGACCATTATCAGCTTCTTGAAAAAGAAAGCCGGGCAAAGGCGGCGGACCTGGAGAAGGCCATGGTAGCAGCCAAGGACACTCGCTCTAAAATCAGAGCGACGAAGGAGGAGCTGCGTCAAGCTGGAGATATCGCTGCTGGGAAGCCCCTTTTGTTGCAGACGAAGTTCGGAGATCCGAAGTATGCCCCTCTTGATCAACAATGGAGTTCTGCAGACGCGTACGTGGATTTGGCAGCCAGTGCTGCTGATGCGGCCGAGTACTTCAAGGATCAAAAAAATTGCAAAGTGGAAAGGCTATTCTGGTCACAGTTCCATGTTCAAGTGTGTCCGCTGCTGTTGAATGAGCGAATGGCCGAGTGGGACGAGCTCCATAGGTTGTCCGATTTGCCATGAGGTCTGTTGTGGATCATCTGTGGCCGGAAGGGCCAAGGCCGAATAGTTTTTTTAGTTTACTGCAACAGTTCCTTGGTGTTGTGCCGCACATCAACGCTATGAAGAGGTCGGTGTGCACAGCGGGTGCGCGTATGGCACTTGCCCGTGTCAAGACATACTGGGCAGAGGTGGAGGCCACCGCTATTGCAACCCAGAGTTCGGCCGTAGGCCGAGTATCTGCCAAGCACTAGTTTGAAGAAGTCCTTGATGCCGCTCGTTCAATAGAGGCTCAGTGCTCGAAGAATATTATGTTCTAGTGACATGTATTCCCATTGCTAAAACAATGTTTCATTGAATTATAAAGGCTGTGTTTATACTTTTGCCTGAAAGTATTATAATGCCTCCTGTGCGGCCGTTTATGTATATATGTATACAACCTGAAAGTTTGCAGTCGTCGGCTTCAGCCCCCACGCATATAATGCGGGGGTGTTCGCAAAAAACGCGTATTCACACTTGATCCAACGTCTTGGTCCGTTAAAGAGGTGGTAGCGCAGCGAACGCGGCAATCAGACTATATTGCTTTAACACTTTCACTTAGCCATAGGAGTTTGACGATGGGACTACTATATAGCCCCTGGTACCTCCGCGCTCGTCCGAATACGGTGCACGTACGTACATGATCAGGAAACGGCCCTTCGTTAATGCGGAGGAATCCCGAAGATTCCGCTAAGTCATCGAGTGGTTGACCAGTCTTGCGCTTTATCATGACAGTCAGTTTTTGGCTTTCTCTACTGAGGTGCTCATCCGGATGAACCAGGGCACAATCGCAGTAGTTGTCCCGGTGTCGCCTTAGCTGATATAGCAGAACGTAAGGTAGAAAAACACGGGAGCCGGGCAAACCCAACATTTGACCAAAGACATGATTCAGAGCTGATGCATATAAGGCCAAACTCGCGACCCCGAACACTCCCTAAGGTATTCAGTCTTTATAACATATGCCGGGCTGAACAATGCCCTTAATAATAAACCCCGAGTGGCCAGGTACGTGCAATATTCTGACGTGGCGAAATGCCAATAACGGCAGCATCCTTCTCGGTTGTATTGAGTATCCGGAGGATGTGATCAACAAGAGACAGTAAAAAAGGTTTACGCAGGGTCTTAATCTGAAAAGACACCTTTGAGCGGGTCCCTGCTGCACGTCTGCGCCTGTGTTTCTATTGTGTCGTGTCCTGTACGGGTGTAGCACGATTGTCATCTGTAAAAGAGAAGAACTTAGATGAAAGTTGTCGTGCCAAAAATTTGGTTATTCTCGATAAACCATTAAAATTCAAGATAAGTCGAGTTGAGCCGAACTAGCCCTGATTACACACGGGAAGCCCCTGGTACCGTCTATGAGGGTTTAACCATCAAACCAATCTCAGGTATATCTAGTGATGCGCCGGACTCGTCTAACCGTGTCCGCGGTCTTGACGACCTGTCATTTATTCTGGTTGGTGAGGCCGTCTAGTGCTCAGCTGTTAAAGTCGCGCGCATTCTTCCGCGCGTAGAGAATGCTCAATATTTCCACTAACTGTGATGGTTCCACGTGGGCCAGGCATCTTAATCTTAAGAGAAGCGTAATGTGGTACCGCATTAAAATGAGTGAAAGTTGTTCTTCCGAGTAGTGTTTGATAGCCGCTTCGGAATGGAGCAATGTCGAAGTCTAACTTCTCACTTTGGTAGTTGTCGGGTGAACCGAATACAACCTCTAGTATTAGAGAGCCCGTGGAGCGAGCCTCTGGGCCTAGTATTACTCCCTTGAAGGTAGTATTACTGTGGCTGATTTTTGCCGGGTCTATCCCCATTTTACGGACTGTGTCCTGATATATCAGATTTAGACCACTGTCGCCGTCCATTAGGACTCGTGTGAGATGGTATCCGTTTATTATTGGGTCTAACACCAAGGCAGCAAATCCTTCATGCCGGATGCTTGTCGGGTGATCCCTACGATCAAAAGTGATCGGGCAGGCCAACCAGGGGTCGAACTTAGGGGTGACGGGCTCCATGGCGCGTATGTCTCAGAGTGCATGTTTGCTTCTCCTCTTCGTCACGTGGATCATGTTTACTGTTTTAACCTCTGGTGGGAATTTTTTCTATTCTCCTGTGCTTTGAGGTTCGTCCTCGCCTTCGCTTGGTGTCTCCCTCCCCTTGTGTTCGGCGTTTAGCTTACCGGCCTGCTTGAAGACCCGGCATTCTCTGTGGGTGTGATTTGCAGGTTTATCGGGGGTGCCATGAATCTAAAATAGTTTGTCTAGAATCTTGTTTAGGCTGGACGGTCCATCTCTACTGCCTTTGAAAGGCTTTTTCCGTTGACCTGGTCGAGAGCCCCTGAATCCGGCGTTTACCGCCATATTATCTGAGCTGTCTTCTTTATTTCGACGCTTCCTTTTACTGCGTCGTGGTTTTCCATTGCCATCCCTGACTTCGGATGTGCTTGGGTTGCTGGTGCTACTGCGGGCTAACCAGCTATCTTCACCCGCGCAAAAGCGGGTCATGAGGCTTGTCAGGGCTGCCATTGTTCTCGGTTTTTCTTGGCCGAGGTGTCTGGCGAGCCATTCGTCTCGGACGCTGTGCTTGAAAGCTGCTAAGGCTTCGGCATCCGGGCAGTCGATGATTTGGTTATTCTTAGTGAGAAACTTGTTCCAAAGCTTTCGGGCTGACTCTCCGGGCTGTTGAATTATATGACTTAAATCGTCTGCATCCGGAGGTCGGACATAGGTCCCTTGAAAATTAGCCCGAAAAGCATCCTCGAGCTCCTCCCAACTTCCAATCGAGTTTTCCGGGAGGCTTTTCAGCCAATGCCGAGCTGGTCCTTTAAGCTTGAGTGGCAAGTACTTGATGGCGTGGAGATCATCTTCGCGAGCCATATGGATATGGAGGATAAAGTCCTCAATCCAGACCCCAGGGTCTGTGGTCCCGTCATACGACTCTATGTTCACTGGTTTGAATCCTTCTGGGAATTAGTGGTCCAACACCGCATCGGTGAAACATAGGAGGGTGTGCGGCACCCCTGCATTTGGATGTATCATGGCGTTCGGACGGTTGTAGTATTCGGTTTTGGTTTTGTGCCGGAGCGCGCTTCCTAGATCCATAGATGGATCTGGTCATACTGGATTTTTGGCGCAAGTCCTCACATAGATCGTGTGTTGACTTATGTGCGGCCTTGTTAGCTGCTCTATCGCGGACACAAGGTGGTTAATCCGGCCGGTTGGCCATTTTATTTTTCGGCTGTGTGGGCTCTAAGGCCTCATCGTCAGGCCTCATCGTCGAATTTAGGTAATAGCTTGCGCTTTGTATAACTCTTTGTGTGGTAACTTCCACCATACTTTTTGTAGCGCCCCGAGACCGATGTGCCAGGTGTCCTCCAATTATTCGCTGTTGTTGCCTTGTCGTTGCTTTCGTGTCATGCATTGCATATCATGTCATCATGTGCATTTCATCTACATACATGTTCGTCTCATGCATCCAAGCATTTTCCCCGTTGTCCGTTTTGCAATCCGGCGCTCCTATGTCATCCGGTGTCCTTTTCTAACTTTTTTCGTGTGCGGGTGTTAAACGTTCTCGGATTGGACCAAGACTTGCCATGTGGCCTTGGTTCACTACCGGTAGACCGCCTGTCAAGTTTCGTGCCATTTGGACTTCGTTTGATACTCCAACGGTTAACCGAGGGAACGAAAAGGCCTCATGTGTGTTGCAGCCCAACACCTCTCCAAAGTGGCCCAAAACCCACCTAAATCTCCTCCATCATCTCGGTCGTTCGATCACGATCACGTGGCCGAAAACCGCACCTCATTTGGAGCTTCCTAGCTCCATCTACCTTTAAATATGTGGCCTCCCCCGAAAAATCTCGCAGTCCAAATCCTAACCCCCGCTCCTCTCGCGCCGCCGAACATGTCCGCCCGCCGGCGGACGCGTCCACCCCGCCGCCACGTTGCTCCGACCTATCAGGAGTTGTCACATCATCGCCTCCTCCGCCTCAGCCACTCAAGCGCCGCCACATCGCCACCCCGGCTCCTCCTCCACTGCGCCAGCCGCCGCGGCCCGCCCGGCCCGAAACCCGCCCGCCCGAGCCGCTCCGGGCCCGAGTCACCAGCGCGCGTCGCCGGCCGCCGCCTTCGTCCGCCCTGCCACCCCATGCCTCAGCGCCGCCGCTTGTCTTCCCGCCGGCGAGCATCTCCGCCGCCTCGCCGGCATTGCCCCGACCTCCCCCCGCCGACGCGCCACCGCGCCGCCCGCGCAGGTAACCGCCCGCTCCGGCTTCCATGCCTTGCCGTGCCGCTCTGAGCCAGTGAGCTCCTCGATGAGCGTGCCACCGCCGGCCGCCTCTTCTTCTCCTGCGACTACAGTAACTCCGGCGCGCCCATCCTCGAAGTCTGTGCAGCTACAGTGCGAGATCCGGATCTGGATCTGGATCCCCTCGGGTTGACTTTCTCCCCGAAATCCTAATTTCTATGCAATCTTTGACATGACATAACTCTGCATCTGTAGCTCTGATTCGTGCGTGTAGCATATCAAAATGTTTGTCTCGACGAGTACATCATTTCATCTCACTGCATCATTTTCATTTGAGCTCATCTTGATGCCCGAAATGCTGTTGGAAGAGGGCTATGTGATGAATTTGTCAGATCTGTTTCAGCAAATGGCCTTTTGTCATTTTTGCCATGATTAATGTGTGCATGTTATGATCCTGAGCTCTACATATGTTTTGTTATATGCCATGCCATCTTTACAAGGGTGTATGCCATGTATTTTTGTGATATTTGTGGTGACTAGCACAAGCATGCAAAGTAGCGTAATCGTTGATGCTGATTTCAGGGACTTAGAATTTCACTAAGTCCTTGTCCTGTATTTGTCTTTATGCCATATGTTCATGTTGTTTCCTAGTGATCCATGCCTCTTTTGAGGATGATCAGTAAGGATGTTTTGTTAATATTGTGGTGCTCTATCCATCCATGTCTTTTCTTGCATTTATGGAGCACCCTAGCTTGAGTAAATCGAGCTCTACTTTTGCTATAAAATGATCCTGGCAGATTGTTGACATGTTTAGCGATTTTGCCGAGGATGTTGCTTTTGATCCGTGCATGCTATGATGTTATCGTTGCCATTTCTAGCTTCTATGTCATGTCTTCTTCATGGGTGTATGCTTAGTTTGTCATGCCATGCTCTGTAGTGAGTGCATCGAGCTCGTAAACATGCCTACTCGTTAACTGTTTTGCATGCTCCAGTTTTTCACTAAGTCTGAATCTGTTTATGTTTTTGCTATGTTCACATGCTTGCAATTGTATTTTCTGATCCCTTTTGGCTCAAGGTCACTAAGGGACTTTTGTTAAGTGCTTTGAGTAGCTTCATGCCATGCCTTGCTTTGCCATGTTAAGTTCCTGTAGCATGTAATTTTCATGCTCTAAAGTGTGCTTCCTGATGATAAATTCCAGACTTGTGTTAATTTCTCTAAGTCTGTAACCTGTTATCGTTTGCTCTTTTGCCATGCTTGTTTGAGCCTGTTAATGAGTGTTTTAACCGTAGCTCAGTGTTCATCTTTTGTCAAGCATCTTGAGTGGATCCCTGCCATGTTTGAGTGCTGTAGCATATTTATCTTGATGAATTATATGGCTACTTGCTATTTATCGCAGATCGGTGCCATATTTGTTTTGCTTGCCTTTTCCAAACCGTGCATCCGAATCCGGTTATCTTTATATCGATTTCAACCGAAATCAACCCCCTTTCCAGTGGAACTCTTGGAATTCCAAGTTGAGGCCAGGTTCAATCATTCCTTTCCAAATCATACATATGCATCACATACCGCATCCCGCATATCATGCCATGTTCATGTGTTGGTTGTTTACTATGTTGTTTGCTTCTTTCCGGTGTTTGCTTCTTTGGGTTGGTTCCGATAACTTCGCGTTTGTGAGGACCCATTCGACTACGTCCGTTTGTCTTCTTCATGGACTCGTTCTTCTTCCTTGCGGGATTTTAGGCAAGATGACCATACCCTCAAAATCACTTCTATCTTTGCTTGCTAGTTGCTCGCTCTTTTGCTATGCCTATGCTGCGATACCTACCACTTGCTTATCATGCCTCCCATTTTGTTAAGACAAGCCTCTAACCCACCTTCTCCTAGCAAACCATTGTTTGCCTATGTTACCGCTTTGCTCAGCCCCTCTTATAGCGTTGTTAGTTGAAGGTGAAGATTGGAGTTTGTTCCTTGTTGGAACATGGATATTTTGTTGGGATATCACATTATCTCTTACTTAATTAATGCATCTATATACTTTGTAAAGGGTGGAAGGCTTGGCCTTATTCCTGGTGTTTTGTTCCACTCTTGCCGCCCTAGTTTCCGTCATATCGGTGTTTTCTTCCACTCTTGCCGCCCTAGTTTCCGTCATATCGGTGTTATGTTCCCGAATTTTGCGTTCCTTACGCGGTTGGGTTATAATGGGAACCCCTTGACAGTTCGCCTTGAATAAAACTCCTCCAGCAATGCCCAACCTTGGTTTTACCATTCACCACCTAGCCTTTTCTTTCCCTTGGGTTCTGCAGACTCAAGGGTCATCTTTATTTTAACACCCTGGGCAAGTGCTCCTCTGAGTGTTGGTCCAAACTGAGCTGCCTGCGCGGCCACCTCGGGGAAACTTGAGGGTTGGTTTTACTCGTAGTTAGTCTCATTTGAGTGTGCCCTGAGAACGAGATATGTGCAGCTCCTATCGGGATTTGTCAGCACATTCGAGCGGTGTTTCTGGACTTGTTTTACCATTGTCGAGATGTCTTGTAACCTGGATGCCGAGTCTGATCGGATTGTCTTGGGAGAAGGAATATCCTTCGTTGACCGTGAGAGCTTGTGATGGGCTAAGTTGGGACACCCTTGCAGGGATTTGAACTTTCGAAAGCTGTGCCCGCGGTTATGGGCAGATGGGAATTTGTTAATGTCCGGTTGTAGAAAACCTGAAGTTGATCTTAATTAAAATACATCCACCGGATGTGTAACCGTGATGGTCTCTTCTGGGCGGGGTCTGGGAAGTGAACACAGTGTTGGAGTAATGCTTGACGTAGGTTGTCCTAGGATCACTTCTTGATCATAGTTGTTCGACCGTGCTTTTGCCTTCTCTTCTCGCTCTCATTTGCGTATGTTAGCCACCATATATGCTAGTCACTTGCTGCAGCTCCACCTCATACCTTTACCTTTACCCATAAGCTTAAATAGTCTTGATCGCGAGGGTGCGAGATTGCTGAGTCTCCGTGACTCACAGATACTTCCAAAACCAGCTTGCAGGTGCCGATGATATCGTGCAGGTGACGCAACCGAGCTCAAGGAGGACCTCGATGAAGATCTTGTCCTTTGTGTTGTTTCGTTCTAGTTGATCAGTAGTGGAGCCCAGTTGGGGTCGATCAGGGATTTGTGTAGCATTTGGGGTAGTCTTCTTTTATTTCGGTTCGTAGTCGGGCCTTGTTTGTATCTGGATGATGTAATGCTTTATTCATGTATTGTGTGAAGTGGCGATTGTAAGCCAACTATGTATCTCTTTCCCTTATGTATTACATGGGTTGTGTGAAGATTACCTCACTTGCGACATTGCTTTCAATGCAGTTATGCCTCTAAGTCGTGCTTTGACACGTAGGAGATATAGCCACATCGAGGGCGTTACACTTTTCTTCATTGTCGAGCACTTTGTTCCACCTGCTGTTGAGCATATTTTGTGAGCCCTTAAGCCTTTGCTTTTGCTTCTTCAGACTCCTCGCTGTGGCAATAAGCCTTCTGCGGAGGTTCTCTTGTTCCAAGTGCCTTTCCGAGATGATGTGTGCATCTTTGTCCGGACTGTTTTCCTTCCTAGAGGGGGGTTGATGATGTTTATCCTCGGCGTCGCCGTGTTCGGACATCGGATCCGTACTATGTTCGCCGTTTGCAGTTTCATCGTGCTCTACCGCTGGGTCAATGTGGTCATCGTTTCCTCTGGAGTCGAGTGGGGTGCTATTTTCTCTTGTGTTATTATCGCTATTTTTCCCGAGGCGGGATTTTGAGCGGCACCTATGTCGACGCTTTGCTTGCTTCTTGAGGGAGCTATTCTTTGCTGCATCCTGCCGCTCTTCGTCATTGTTTCTTTGGGTGTATCCACCATGTATATGTCATGTGGTGAAGTGGTTGTCCAGCGCCCTGTGGGCACTGGTTCCTGTTCCTCTCCTACATCATCGTCCACGCCGTCGATGTCTTCGGAGTCGAAATCAAGCATGTCGGTTAAATCGTCGACAGAGGCTACTAAGTTGATGGTGGGTGGGCAGCGAATTTCTTCGTCATCCGCATCCCATTCTAGCCGGACATAGTTTGGCTGAGGATCTCCTGACAAGGAGAAAGACCTTAATGATTTTAGCACATCACTGAAAGGTGAGTGCTGAAAGATATCCGCGGAGGTGAACTCCATGATCGGAGCCCAATCGGATTCGATAGGCACGGACGCAGGCGGCTCGGAGTCCGTGGCCGGAGACGAATCCAGTGGTTCAGCAACACAGCTCTCGTAAGGGGTGAAGTCAGTATCCGGCTCCATCGCCACTGAGAGTGCGGCCTCCATGGCGGAGTCTATCCCCCCATCCTCGGATGGCGCAATTTGCTCCGAATTGAGGGCCGGAGTAGTTGGAGGTGTGATCTCTCGAACACTGTCCGACGGCAGGGTTACGTCATGCTCATCGTGATTGTGCGGCGCACCTGACATGGGCTCGAATCCGTCGAAGATCAAGTCTCTGCGGATGTCGGCAGTGTAGTTTAAGTTTCTGAACTTGACCTGATGGCCAGGGGCGTAGCTATCGATCTGCTCCAGATGGCCAAGCGAGTTGGCCCACAGTGCGAAGCCGCCAAAATACGGAGATCTGTCCGGTGAGGAAAACCTCACCCTAGACCGCATCATTACCGATGATCGAAGGATCCATCAAGCCTTATGGTGACGACACAGTGGAACTCTTAATGAAAGCACCAATGTCGGTGTCAAAACCGGTGGATCTCGGGTAGGGGGTCCCGAACTGTGCATCTAAGGCAGATGGTAACAGGAGGCGGGGGACACGATGTTTACCCAGGTTCGGGTCCTCTTGATGGAGGTAATACCCTACATCCTGCTTGATTGATCTTGATGATATGAGTATTACAAGAGTTGATCTACCACGAGATCACAGAGGCTAAACCCTAGAAGCTAGCCTATGGTAAGATTGTTGTTGTCCGACGGACTAAACCCTCCGGTTTATATAGACATCGGAGGGGGCTAGGATTACACAGAGTCGGTTACAAGGGAGGAGATCTACATATCTGTATTGCCAAGCTTGCCTTCCATGCCAAGGAGAGTCCTATCCGGACACGGGACGAAGTCTTCAATCTTGTATCCTCATAGTCCAACAGTCCGGCCAAAGGATATAGTCCGGCTATCCGGAGACCCTCTAATCCAGGACTCCCTCAAAAGGCATTAGAATTGCTCCAAAAAGCATTATTATGGATAAAAACATTATAAATAAAAGTAAGAAAACATGATGCAAAATGGACGTATCACTCCACTTCAGTCAGCCGCTCCTTATACTTACGGCGGGTGACCTGCTCGGCCTCTAAATCCACAGCCTCTTTGTCAGCGCCTGCTTGGCTCACTCGCGCCCGCTCCTTGGCTTGGGCAAGGGCCCTCTTCAGGTCCTTGACCTCGGTCGCCCTATCTGCAAATATAATCAGCAACACGGGAGATTAGACTTCGTATTGGCATATTCCTTTAAGCGTGTCAATATTTTTTCCAACCATACCTTGTGTTTCCTCAAAACGCTTGTTGGTGCGGATGAGTTCTTCATCAGCCCGCTCCAACTTCCACTTAAGTTTGGACACTTCGGCGGCCTGGGCTGTTGCCGCCAATAGTGAAGCATGTTTATCAAAATAGACATGTTTATTATCTCCTGCAAATACTACTTGATCCTCTGTTCGGCCCCTCTTCGCAAAAGCCGAACTGAGTCTCAGGGGCTGCTATCTATATACTGGCATATTTTGGCATATACAAAGTAGCTAAGAATATTACATCACATACCTCAAAGCCTGTTAGTAGGTGCTACCTCTTGAGCATGTGTTGGTTTTCCCTTGAAGAGGAAAGGGTGATGCAGCAAAGTAGTGTAAGTATTTCCCTCAGTTTTTGAGAACCAAGGTATCAATCCAGTAGGAGACAACACACAAGTCACCTAGTACCTACACAAACAATCAAGAACCTTGCAACCAACACGATAAAGGGGTTGTCAATCCCTTCACGGCCACTCGCAAAAGTGAGATCTGGTAAAGATAGTAAAGTAAATGTTTTTGGTATTTTTGTTGTATAGGTTGGAAACTAAAGATAGCAAAATAGTAAACGAGATGTGATGTAAATAAAAGAGAAGCAATATAATAAGAAAGAGACCTGGGGGCCATAGGTTTCACTAGTGGCTTCTCTCAAGATGGCATGAATTACGGTGGGTGAACAAATTACTGTCGAGCAATTGATAGAAAAGCGCATAGTTATGAAGATATCTAAGGCAATGATCATGAATATAGGCATCACGTCCGTTTCAAGTAGATCGAAATGATTCTGCATCTACTACTATTACTCCAAACATCAACCGCTATCTAGCATGCATCTAGAGTATTAAGTTCATAAGAATAGAGTAACGCATTAAGCAAGATGACATGATGTAGAGGGATAAAGTCAAGCAATATGATATAAACCCCATCTTTTTAACCTCAATGGCAACAATACAATACATGCCTTGCTTCCCCTACTGTCACTGGGAAAGGACACCACAAGATTGAACCCAACACTAAGCACTTCTTCCATTGCAAGAAAGATCAATCTAGTAGGCCAAACTAAACCGATAATTTGAAGAGACTTGCAAAGATATCAAATCATGCATCTAAGAATTCAGAGAAGAAACAAATAATATTCATAGATAATCAAGTTCATAAATCCACAATTCATCGGATCTCGGCAAACACACCGCAAAAGAGTATTACATCGAATAGATCTCCAAGAACATCGAGGAGAACTTTCTATTGAAGATCAAAGAGAGAGAAGAAGCCATCTAGCTAATAACTATGGACCCGAAGGTCTGTGGTAAACTACTCACGCTTCATCGGAGAGGCTATGGTGTTGATGTAGAAGCACTTCATGATCGATACCCCCTCCGGCAGATCACCGGAAAAGGCCCCAAGATGGGATGTCACGGGTACAGAAGGTTGCGGCGGTGGAAAAGTGGTTGTGTGGCTCCCCCTGATGTTTCTAGGGTATGAGAGTATATATAGGCGAAAGAAGTACGTCGGTGGAGCTACGTGGGGCCCATGAGGGTGGGGGCGCGCCCTCCTGCCTCGTGGCCGCCTACGGAGTTCCAGACTTCAACTCCAAGTCTCCTGGTTTGCTTCCAGTACAAGAAAGATCATCACAAAGGTTTCATTCCGTTTGGTATTCCTTTTCTGCGAAACACTAAAATAGGCAAAAGAAACAGAAACTGGCACTGGGCCCCCAAAAATAATATAAAAGAGCATATTAAAGCCCATTAAACATCCAAAATAGATAATATAATAGCATAGAACAATCAAAAATTATAGATACGTTGGAGATGTATCAGTAGGCTCGTAAAGGCTTCATTCAACCCACTTTTAGCGGACTGAACCTTCTCAACCACCGTACCCAAGAGGGTACGGTGCTCGTCCACAATGGAAGCGTGCTGAAGCACTTCCACAAGAATGTTCGGCGCCTATGGATTGGTAGAGGTTGCCGGTGGAGTCTACCCCCCCCCTCTTTCAAAGGAGGTTGCTCGCTCGATTCCGGAGACATATGGGTCTCTAGAATGATATTCGGCCGGGGGCTGGATTGGGCATGGCCCCTGTCACTGCTACGTCTTGAGCTTGCGTTGGATTTCCCCAAAGAGGAAAGGATGATGCAACAGAGTAGCGTAAGTATTTCCCTCAGTTTTTGAGAACCAAGGTATCAATCCAGTAGGAGGCCACGCTCAAGTCCCTCATACCTGCACAAAATGATAGCTACTCGCAATCAACGCGATTAAAGGTTGTCAATCCCTTCACGGTCACTTACGAGAGTGAGACCTGATAGATATAATATTTTTGGTATTTTTCATATAAAGATGCAAAGTGAAAAGTAAAGGCAAAGTAAAAGCAAAGCAAGATTAAAGTGATGGAGATTGATATGATGAGAATAGACCCGGGGGCCATAGGTTTCACTAGTGGCTTCTCTCAAGAGCATAAGTATTCTACGGTAGGTGAACAAATTACTGTTGAGCAATTGACAGAATTGAGCATAGTTATGAGAATATCTAGGCATGATCATGTATATAGGCATCACGTCCATGACAAGTAGACCGAAACGATTCTGAATCTACTACTATTACTCCACTCATCGACCGCTATCCAGCATGCATCTAGAGTATTAAGTTAAAAACAGAGTAACGCTTTAAGCAAGATGACATGACGTAGAGAGATAAATTCATGCAATATAAATAAACCCCATCTTGTTATCCTCGATGGCAACAATGCAATACGTGCCTTGCTGCCCCTTCTGTCACTGGGAAAGGACACCGCAAGATCGAACCCAAAGCTAAGCACTTCTCCCATGGCAAGAACTACCAATCTAGTTGGCCAAACCAAACGGACAATTCGAAGAGACTTGCAAAGATAACCAATCATACATAAAAGAATTCAAAGAAGATTCAAATATTATTCATAGATAGACTTGATCATAAACCCACAATTCATCGGTCTCAACAAACACACCGCAAAAAGAAGATTACATCGAATAGATCTCCACAAGGGAGGGGGAGAACTTTGTATTGAGGTTCAAAGAGAGAGAAGAAGCCATCCAGCTACTAACTATGGACCCGAAGGTCTGAGGTAAACTACTCACACTTCATCGGAGAGGCCATGATGATGTAGAAGCCCTCCGTGATGATGGCCCTCTTCCGGCGGAGCTCCAGAATAGGCCCCAAGATGGGATCTCATGGATACAGAAAGTTGCGGCGGTGGAATTAGGTTTTTGGCTCCTATTCTGATCGTTTGGGGGTACGTAGGTATATATAGGAGGAAGGAGTACGTCGGTGGAGCTCCGAGGGGCCCACGAGGCAGGGGGGCGCGCCCCCACCCTCGTGAATGCCTCTTTTGTTCCTTGGAGCAGGGTCTAAGTCTCCTGGATCACGTTCGGTGAATAAATCACATTCCAGAAGGTTTTATTCCATTTGGACTCCGTTTGATATTCTGTTTCTTCGAAACACTGAAATAGGCAAAAAAACAGCAATTCTGGGCTAGGCCTCCGGTTAATAGGTTAGTTCCAGAAGTAATATAAAAGTGGAAAATAAAGCCCAATATAGTCCAAAATAGTAGATAATATATCATGGAGCAATCAAAAATTATAGATACGTTGGAGACGTATCAATCACCAGTCTCCATTGGGGTCGGTTCCCTCATGTTCTCGGCAGCTGAGGTGTTGCCCTCCGACGCTGTCTGGGCGGCCTCCGCACCTCTCCGTGGCCCGGAGAGGTTCTTTGGGACAACACTTCAGTGTTGTCCATGGCAGTGGGCGGGGAGGCTTGCGGAGGATTCTCACTCTCCACCATATCCGGCCCCAGCGAATTCCCAGAAGACGATGATAGTTGGGGGAGATCATGGGCCGGGCTGCAGCATGAAATTTCAATATGTTAAAACCACAATCGTAAAGACTGGATATATATTCGGTATCCTTGGACACTTACGACGCGGCCAGGGGCTTCAACCTAGGGCGCCACTCGGGGATGACTTCGGCGTCTGAGTCCGAGTCATCCGAAAGGGAATTTTTCCTCTTCTTGGACGCTTCCACTTCTAGGTCCATGGAGGCCGCTCTTTTCTTCTCCCCCTTAAGGGGAGAATTGCTCTCCTCCTCTTCCTCTTCGTCTTCATCTCCCTCGAGGGAGGAGGGAGCTTCGGTATCTCCGGACGCAGCGTCCGAAGTACCTTTACGGCGAAGGCCTCTTTTGGCCTCCTTGGCCTTCTTCTCTGGTGCCTGGTACGGCGCCGGGACCAGCATCCTCGTCAGCAGAGGAATGGCTGGGTCTTCGGGTAGCGGAGCCGGACACTGGATCCGCCCCGCCTTCTTTGTCCAGCCCTGAGGGAAGAATGGAAAGCTCAGCATACCCATTGGATTTGCAAGATGAAGTTATGTTCGGAAATCAGAAAACTTACTGGAGTGGCCGGATGAGCGCAGTCGAGGCTGATGTCTTCGGCCGTCTCCGGCCACGACCTCTGGGCTTTGAAAAGTAGCTTCCAGATCTCTTTGTGTGTCGTGCCAAAGAATCACTTCAAGGTCCGAGGGCCAGCCGGATTGAATTCCAACATGTGGAGAGGCCGCGCTGGCAGTGGAGAATCTGGCAAAAAGCATCACCTGGATCACATCAGCAAAAATAGTGTTCTTCTCCATCATATTCTTGATGCGCTTCTGTAGCATCATCACCTCGTCGGACGACGCCCAAGCCAGGCCCTTGTTAATCCATGACGTGAGCCGCATTGGGGATCCGGACTTGAACTCCGGAGTGGCTGCCCATGTGGCGCCGCGAGGTTCGGTGATGTAGAACCACTCCTATTGCCATCCCTTCACGGTTTCCACAAAGGCCCCTTTGGGCCATGTGACGTTGGGGAGCTTGCTCACCATGGCTCCGCCGTAGTCCGCATGTTGCCCGTCGACCACTTACAGCTTCACGTTGAAGACCTTAAGCCATAGGCCGAAGTGGGGGGATGAGGAGGAGCGCCTCGCACATGACAATGAACGCCGAAATGTGGAGGAAGGAATTTGGGGCTAGATCGTGGAAATCTAGCCCGTAATAGAACATGAGGCCACGGACGAAAGGGTGGAGGGGAAAGCCTAGTCCACGGAGGAAGTGGGTGATGAATATCACCCTCTCATTGGGCTCCGGAGTAGGGATAATCTGTTTTTTGGTGGGGAAACCGATGCGCGATGTTCGTGGCCAGGTACCCCGGTTCCCGGAGTTCCTTGATGTTTCTCTCCGTGATGGATGAAGCCATCCACTTGCCCTATGAACCGGATCCAGCCATGGCTGAAAGGGTTGGGCGGTGGGAAAGGTTTAAACTTGGGCGCTAGAGCTCGAGGGTGGGGAGGCTGAGGAAGGAAGGAGGCGTGGGGTAAAAAGTATGGATCTTTATCCACTTATATAGGCAGTGAATATCAAGCGCCCCCACCAGTCTTAAAACTTGCCTATTCCAAAGGGGTCATGCGTATGGCATGATTGGATTACCCAAACCTATATTGATGAAAATCCCGCAATAAGGGGGCACGATCTCTGCTTTGACAAGACGTGTCAATAGAGGTTGTGCCTCAAAATGCGAAGCGGGAGGCAAAAAAATGGTCTGAAATAATGGCAAGGCCAGACATGACGTTTCGCTGAAAAAGTTATGCCTTATTAAGTATTGTACCCTTCTGGTTGAGAGTTGTACCTATGATACATAGCCGGATATAGTTCTCTTGTTCAGAAGACTGTTTTATATACGGAGAAGGGACCCGCCTTGCAATGCCGAAGACGATCTAAGTGCCGAATACATCATCATTGAAGACTGGTTTAGGGGCTACTGAGGGAGTCCTGGACTAAGGGGTCCTCGAGTGTCCGGACAATTTGATATGGGCCGGACTGGTGGGCCGTGAAGATACAGGGAGAAGACCTTTCCCCGTGTCTGGATGGGACTCTACTTTGCATGGATGGCAAGCCTAGAGTTCGGATGTATTATTTCCTTTCTCTCTAAACCGACTTTGTACAACCCTAGACCCCTCCGTGTCCATATAAACTGGAGGGTTTAGTCCATAGAGGCTAAGACAAGTCCCATAGGCTAGACATCTAGGGTTTAGCCATTACGATCTCGAGGTAGATCGACTCTTGTAACCCCTATACTCATCAAATACAATCAAGCAGGACATAGGGTTTTACCTCCATTAAGAGGGCCCAAACCTGGGTAAACATTGCGTCTCCCTTGTCTCCTGTTTCCTTTGATCCTCAGATGCACAGTTCAGGACCCCCTACCCGAGACTGGCAGGTTTTCACACCGACACCCCCCTACTCCACCCCGGTCATCCACAATCATGAATCGAAGTCCCTTAACTATCCATTGTATACCATCCAAGAGGCTGTGTCAAAGTATTGCAGGCACTTGAAGTATCTCATCGCATAGTGGCCTAGCGGTGCATAATTCACTGAGCAAGTAAGTTGACCACTAGCCGTGTATGCTTAGTTTTGTTTCTCACTAGTTGAATATGCTTAGTTTGTTACGCACTAGCCAGATATGCATTGTTGACAATGTTTCACTTTGCAGCCTTCTCATGCTTCTTCGGTGTATAAGAAGTTGGAGAAGGAAAACTTCATCGTCATGCATTGTTGGTTGAAGTTGAATGGGTAACCGAAGTGGAACCTTTTAATAGCCAAGCCATCGCCCAAGCCACCGAGGAAGAAACCTACCAACCCAACCCAAGAACCGTCAAAGAAGGTTAGAAGATTTTTATGGAGCAAGAAGTGGGAAGAGGAGAGGGCGAAGCGAGAAGGTGCGGCGGCCAAGCTAACAGAGAGCTTCGAGGACATCTTGTCGAAGAAGGAGGAGGCATGCGTGAAGCGCTCAGACCTCAAGGAGGAAAAAAGGCGGTGTCGGTGTCAAAACTGGCGGATCTCGGGTAGGGGGTCTCCAACTGTGCGTCCAAGGCGGATGGTAACAGGAGGCAGGGGACACGATGTTTACCCAGGTTCCGGCCCTCTTGATGGAGGTAGTACCCTACGTCATGCTTGATTGTTCTTGATGATATGAGCATTACAAGAGTTGATCTACCACGAGATCGTAGAGGCTAAACCCTAAAATCTAGCCTATGGTATGATTGTCCATTGTCGTACGGACTAAACCCTCCGGTTTATATAGACACCGGAGGGGGCTAGGGTTACACAGAGTCGGTTACAAGGGAGGAGATCTACATATCTGTATTGCCTAGCTTGCCTTCCACACCAAGAAGAGTCCCATCCGGACACGGGAGGAAGTCTTCAATCTTGTATCTTCATAGTCCAATAGTCCGGCTGTCCGGAGACCCCCTAATCCAGGACTCCCTCAGTAGCCCCTGAACTAGGCTTCAATGACGATGAGTCCGGCGCGCAGTATTGTCTTCGACATTGCAAGGCGGGTTCTTCTCCAAATCCTGAATATCTACTAAGTAGTGTCCGGCTCCCATAAATGTTGGACTTCTTGGCTTCTACGCCCAATAAGGGCTATCTTCCACGTGTCGAGCGAATGCGAGGAGCCAGGGTGTTCTTACATTCGCACCCCTAGCTAGGTAAATAAATCATCTATTAAAGGGATGGGGATTCTTGGATCCAATCCACACCATCCTCCCACGGCGAGAATCCATCAGAGCGCGGTTGGAAAAATCCATTCCATCATGGCCGACAATCGCAGCTCCTCATCTCGCTTCCGTAGCCCTAAGCCCGGTGATTGGGAGAAGTGTTCCGCCCTGCACAGCCGATTAGTAGAGTTGCAGACCCAGTGATTTCTCCCTCTAGCGTATATGGTCCCCGTCCGAGCTGGGCTCGCCACCTATAATGGCGGGGAGCAAGCGGAGAGCTTCCCCAATCCCTCCATGGGGAAGCGGGTATGCCTTGTCCCTTACTTACTAAGGGGACTTGGATTTCCAATCCATCCGTTCCTCCGCGGACTCCTGGAGTTTTACGGCCTCTAGTTGCATAATTTCACCCCTGCTTCCATATTACACATTGTCGGTTATGTTGCCCTTTGTGAGCTGTTTCTGGGCTGCGAGGCTCATTTCAAGCTGTGGAAGAGGACATTCTGCCTTGTGCCCTGTACACAAAAGGGGTCACTTTATCAAGTGGGCGGAGCCGAAATATGGCGCATCGCCGAGACCGGATACCTATCCGGTACCCCGAAGAAGACGTCTGAAGACTGGCCTTCGGAGTGGTTTTACATGGAGGACGTCCCTCTTCCAGACCCTGTTCGGAAGGGTCTTCCCGAGTTCAACAATGCTCCTCTAAAGAAACGCCGAAGTTGGCGCCCACGGAGCCCCCAGGAGGAAGACAATGGAGAAGTCCTTTACCTGATGGACCGGATTAAAGCGCTGGCTAAATCAGGATTGACAATAATCGAGGTTATGTCAATATGCATAATGCGGGGGGTGCAGCCGCTTCAATATCGAGGGAAACCCCCTGCGGTGTTTGTACGGGGAAGATGATGGCACCCGCTGCGGGCGTAAGGGACCAGACTCCGCTGCTGCTTTAGCAAAAATTATGTCCGAGTTGTTCAAGGGAGAAGAAGAGGAGTTCATCTGTATTAAGCCACGAGATGGATTCTCCATGTACAACCCTCCAAGCTGGGTGAGCTGTCACACTGGTAGAAAAAGGGCCTATAGTCCCGGTTCGTAAGGGCCTTTAGTCCCGGTTCCTGAACCGGGACTAAAGTGTCGGTACTAATGCCCCGACCCTTTAGTCCCGGTTCAATCCAGAACCGGGATTGATGGGCCTCCACGTGGGCAGTGCGCAGAGCCCAGTCAGGAGACCCTTTGGTCCCGATTGGTGGCACCAACCGGGACCAATAGGCATCCACGCGTCAGCATTTCTGTGGCTGGGGTTTTTGTTTTTTTTTGAAAGGGGGGGGGGGTTGGGGGTTTTGGGGGGTTAATTTAGGTGTTTCATATATTGTGTTAGCTAGCTATAATTAATAGAGAGAAGTGTCCTCTCTTATGTCTGTGCTTGGTCGACGCTACATACTATACATAAGTATAGAGATGACTAGACATGCTGGCTAGCTAGTAAGCAAACGAAGGAAACAGAAGATCGTGATGAACATATATGCATACAGAGAGAAGTGATATCGACCACCTCTCTTTCTCCGAGAGATTGGTCGAACAACAAGTTCTCGTATATCTATCTGACACTACCGGCTACATATATACAATAATTATCTCTTACAAATATAATCATACGGACTCAGGGTCCACATAGAATTCTCCGTTTTCAGGGATCACGTGGTCAAGAAAGAATGCCGCCAATTCTCTTGAATTGCTCGCATGCGAGCTGGTGCTAGGAGTTCATCCCGCTTCCGAAACATCTAATTTAAAGAAGGGGGTCAATACATATATATATGAATGAATGAAACTCAACACAAATGATGGTAATAAAATAAAATTGTGAATGTTGTTATTTACGTACTTCATATTGTTCTTCAATGTAGCCCCACTCACAGGTCGTGTGGCGGATGGACACGCAAACATAGTATCCACAGAAATCATTCCCTTGTTCCTGCCACAACCAATTTACAAGAAATAGAGGTTAATCAAACTGATAAGCAAGAATGCCAAATGGTATTGATGAAACTAGCGCTTGAATGACTAGTAGATGCGCTTAAAATGCTACTATAGTACTTACTTTTGGGTGTCTAAATTGCAGCTCCTTCGGCAGTCCCGGAGCTTTTCTGGTGAATTTTCTCCAAACCCTGCCGGAGAAAGAAAACAATTACTTGATATATCAGGAAATGAACAAAGTTGCTGATATGGTGGATAATGATCGATTTAACTTACTTCTCGAGTATTTGAGTCATGTCTGCATAGTCCTGGGGATCTTTTCGTCTTGAGTCTAAGACGGTTACTAGTCCCTGCTCAAGCTTAATATGTAGGAGAATATAGTGGAAACTGCACACGCATGCATAACTCATCAATTACATTACTATAACCTTGACTAATATATAAGGGAAACCGAATACGCGCAAGACAGTAACACTCACTTGAAGTTGTAAGGAAAGAGTATTATATCTTTGTTTTGATTTATTACCAACGATCGTAGCAAGTTGGCCTCGGTATCTGCGGCATGCAATTTAACCTGAGTTGCATCTATGAGATATGTGTTAATGAACCCAATATCACCGACTTGTCTTTTCTTCAATTCGGCGATCTTCAATCTGCATAATATAGTGAGGATGATTATAAATACATGCAATGAAAGAGCTAAGCTATATAGAGAAACTTAATGACAGAAGTAGTACTACTTACAGACAGTAGCAGGTGACCGTTGTTTTATCGAGGGCCAATTGATTGAAAAACTGATAGAACTCCTCAAATGGAACAGGCAACAGATCAATTCCAACGAGGTCATGCTCCTTTTTAACTTTCACATACAAAGTACTCCTCCCCCCAGAGTCTCTGCAGATTTTCAAGTACCAATCATGCAATCTTCGCATCATCGTTGATAGAGATCTTTCATCTTTGACGAGAGGCTTCCCGTACTCATATCTTTGTATCTGGATGTCCATGGGTTCATAATGTACTTCGTCGGGCAGGTAATCTGCAAGATTGCTATAACCGGGCACCATCCTCGGATCATTAGCGACGTTGTGGCTAGGCACCTTGAGCGGGGGGCACGATTGCTTCGCTTGTTCGCCGAGCTGGGCAATTTGTTTCCCAGCTCGTCGTTCTTTCAGCCTTTGATCACTGACAGTACTTCCCGACCGCTCCGCTTCGGCAAATTCCATTCCAATAATACGATCATAGTTTCCTTTCGGCGGATCAGACTTTGGTGGTTTTGTCAGGGCAGCCAGAGTGCGCTTCACTTTCACCCGATCTACCTTCTCCTCCGGAGGTGGATGTTTCTTTGCTTTCACCCCTTCAAAGAAGTTCCTCACTTCTTCTCGCGCGATCTCGGCGTTCTCCTCCAGGGTCCTCTCATATGGTAACTTCTCTGGAGTCTTCAGAGAAGGACCGAATCTGTATGTCCTCCCGCCTCTGGTTGTACTGCTAGACGCCGACCGAGCAGACGGAGCGGTTGTCTTCTTTACTTGCTTAAGAGTCGGAGGAGAAGGACTACGACGCGCCGGAGCAGCTGGAGCGGCGGCAGGTCTCTTCCGCCCTTGCTGACGAGGCGGAGAAGGAGGAGGCTGGCTGCTCGGGCGCGTCGGCGCAGGCGGAGAAGGAGGCGGAGTGCCGCCACGCGCCGGAGAAGGAGCCGGCCGAGGGCCCTGATCGTCACTCGCCGGAGGAGGAGGCGGTGGAGGCGGAGTGCCCTGACTTGCCGGAGGCGTCCAGTTCGGAAGGTTGATGAGCTCCTTCCGCCATAGGCATGGAGTCTTCAGAGCAGACCCCAGCCGAGTCTCCCCTTCACCGTTAGGGTGGTCAAGCTGGAGGTCCTCAAATCCCTCCGTTATCTCATCCACCATCACCCTAGCATATCCTTCTGGAATCGGCCGGCAGTGAAAAGTTGCGCTGGGTTCAGTAGGATAAACAGAGCCAACAGCCGCCTTGACCTTCAAATTCATCCATTGCATCATAAGGTGGCAATTTTGAGACTCTGTTATAGCATCCACGGGATAGCTGGCAGGAGCCGTCAAGGCATGCTCCGGCTGAAGCAGCTCGGTGGAAGCCACGCTGCTTCTGCGCTGAGATGGCGGGGTAGCTTTGGGGGAGGCTTCGGCAGTACGTTTGCTGCGATTTGCTTCTCGTTCCTCTATCGCGTCTACCCTTGCTTGCAGCGCCTGCATTTGGGTCTGCTGCACTTTTTTCCTCCTCTCATGGGATTTGTAACCGCCTGCGTCCGGAAACCCAACCTTCCACGGAATGGAGCCTGGCGTGCCTCGTGTCCGTCCAGGGTGCTCAGGATTCCCGAGGGCCATTGTGAGCTCGTCGTTCTCTCTGTCTGGAAAGAACGTCCCTTCCTGCGCTGCTTCGATATACTGCTTAAGCTTACTGACTGGTATGTCCATTTGATCGTTCGTCCAAATGCACTTCCCTGTTACAGGGTCCAAGGTTCTGCCAGCCCCGAAGAACCAAGTCCGGCAACGGTCTGGCCAGTTAATTGTCTCTGGTTCGATCCCTTTATGAACCAGATCATTCTCAGTCTTGGACCACTTAGGCCGGGCTACGAGGTAGCCACCTGACCCCGTGCGATGGTGAAGCTTCTTCTTCGCAGCATTTTGCTTGTTTGTCGCCGACATCTTCTGACTCTTTTCCGATGTCTTGTGGGCCACAAATGCGGGCCAGTGATCTCTGATCTTCTCATATCTGCCCTTGAATTCTGGTGTCTCATTATTTTCGACAAACTTATTCAGCTCTTTCTTCCACCTCCTGAATAGTTCTGCCATCCTCTTCAGAGCAAAAGACTTGATTAATTTCTCTTTAACTGGGTTCTCTGAATTATCCTCAGGCGGTAGGGTGAAATTTGACTTCAGCTCAGTCCAAAGATCATTTTTCTGCATATCATTGACATAAGACACCTCAGGGTCTTCTGTAGCCGGCTTAAACCATTGCTGGATGCTTATCGGGATCTTGTCCCTAACCAGAACCCCGCACTGAGCAACAAATGAGCTCTTTGTCCGGAGGGGTTCAATAGGTTGGCCGTCGGGCGCGATTGCTATGATCTCAAACTTTTCATCCGAGCTCAACTTTTTCTTCGGGCCTCGTCTCTTTACCGAAGTTGTGCTCGATCCGGAGGGCTAGAAAAAAGAACAAAGACTTAATTAATATGTGTACATACCAAAACAATGAATGCATCAATCAACTAGTCAGCATAGGCTTAACTAATATATATACCTGGCCAGACTCGGTTCGGTCACCGGAGCCGTCATCACGGTCTCCTTCTTGCACCGGCATTGGGTCACTGGAGCCGTCCTCATGTTCTTCTTCTTGCACCGGCATTAGGTCACCGTAGCCAGCTTGTTCACCCTCTCCTTCCAGACCATCGGTTTCGTTGAGAAACAACGAGATGGCATCACTTCCTTCTGCGATTATGTCCCTCAACAACGCTTCTTTTGTTGCTTCGTCTAGGGCGGTGTCCATAGTTTCTACAAATATTTACAACATGGCAATTATTATTATTCAAACATGACAGATGGATATATTAGTGCCAAACGTAGAACTAGCTACCTAATCATAGTAAGCTATCGGGAGGGGGTATATATCGACAACGACGACACTACATCTATGTCCCTCGATGACCCTCGTTCCCGATAAAAAAAGAGGAAGAAGAAGAAAAAAAGAGGAGAAGAAAGAATAGAGGAGAAGAACCCTCGAACCCTCGAACCATCGACGACCCTGGAACCCTCGACCCCTAGACGACCCTCTTCTTCCTCTCATGTTCGAGAGGATCGCCGAGGGGTCGGGAGGTTGCCTAGTGTCAAAGGATTCAACAAAACCATGTCTTCATCATTAGGCGAAAGTAACATGTGCATGATGGTACGAAGCTCTTCAAAGTTGTTCTGGAACGGAGTCCCAGATAGGATAATTCGCTTTTTGGTACAAAGTTCAGAAAGAGCCTTCCGAATATCGCTATTTGGAAGGCCTTTGCTGAATTCGTACCAAAAGGCGGATTATTCTATCCGGGACTCCATTCCAGAACAACTTTGCAGAACTTCGTACCAACATGCCCTGGTTACTTCCGGCTAATGATGAAGGCATGGATTTCTTCAATACTTTGACACTAGGAAACCTCTCTCGACCCCTCGGCGATCCTCGACCCCTCGAACCCTCGACGACCCTGGAACCCTCGACCCCTAGACGACCCTCTTCTTCCTCTCATGTTCGAGAGGACCGCCAAGGGGTCGGGAGGTTGCCTAGTGTCAAAGGATTCAACAAAACCATGTCTTCATCATTAGGCGAAAGTAACATGTGCATGATGGTACGAAGCTCTTCAAAGTTGTTCTGGAACGGAGTCCCAGATAGGATAATTCGCTTTTTGGTACAAAGTTCGGCAAGAGCCTTCCGAATATTGCTATTTGGAAGGCCTTTGCTGAAGTCGTACCAAAAGGCGGATTATTCTATCCGGGACTCCATTCCAGAACAACTTTGCAGAACTTCGTACCAACATGCCCTGGTTACTTCTGGCTAATGATGAAGGCATGGATTTCTTCAATACTTTGACACTAGGAAACCTCTCTCGACCCCTCGGCGATCCTCGACCCCTCGAACCCTCGACGACCCTGGAACCCTCGACCCCTAGATGACCCTGCTGGAACCCTCGACCCTCGAACCTATAGAACCCTCGAACCCTCGACCCTGAAACCCTCGACCCTTGACCCCTTAACGACCCTTGACCCTCTACCCTAGTTCCTGACCCTCGACCCCTCGAAGAGGAGAAATAAATAAGAAGAAGAAAAAAGAAGAAAAAGAAGAGGAGAAGGAAAAAAGGAATAGTGGAGAACAAGAGAAAATAGAATATATTCTATTTTCTCTTCTTCTCCACTATTCTTCTATTTTCTCTTCTTCTCCACTATTCCTTTCTTCCTTCTCCTCTTCTTTTTCTTCTTTTTTCTTCTTCTTATTTATTTCTCCTCTCCTTTTCCTCTCCTCTTCTTCTTTCTTTCCTCTTCTTATTTTCTTCTTTCCTATCCTTCTTTTTCTAAAATTGTAATTTTTGCATATATAAAACTTTTCTAAAATTGTAACTTTCTATATAAAACTTTCCTATCGGGTGGGGGAGAAGATCGAAGAAAAAAATAAGAAAAAAAAGAGGAGAAGAAGAAAGGAATAGAGGAGAAGAAGAAAAAATAGAAAAAAATTCTATTTTTTCTTCTTCTGCTCTATTCCTTTCTTCTTCTCCTCTTCCTTTTCTTCCTCTCCTCGTCTTCTCCTTCTTCTTCTCCTTCTTTCTCTACTCATTTTCCTTTTCCTTATTTTACTTTTTCCTCTCCACTAACATAAAATGCACTAACCTAAAATGCAACAAACATAAAATGCACTAAAGAGGCTCAACTAACCTAAAATCAGTGATAAAATGCACTAACCTAAAATCGATATCTACTAACAACTTAAAAAATTAATACATATATGAAAAAATGCATATATGACAAAAAACATCATCATATCATCAACAGAAAAAAAACATCATCATATCATCAACAGAAAAAAAAACATCATCATATCATCAACATCATCATATCATTAACCTAAAGGGCGCCGGCGCGGGGCGACGACGGGCTCGGGGCGGTGACGGGCTCGGGGCAGCGATGGGGCGGGGCGATGGCGGCGGGCTCGGGGCGGCGACGGGGTGGGGCGACGGCGGCGGGCGCGGGGCGACGACGGGCTCAGGGCGACGGCGCGGGGCGACGACGTACGGGCTCGGGCGGTGACGGGGCAGGGCGGGGCGACGGTGGGGCGGGGCGGGGCAACGGCGGGGCGGGGCGGGGCGACGGTGGCGGGCGCGGGGCGACGGCGCGGGGCGACGACGGGCTCGGGGCAGCGACGACGACGACGAACGGCCTGGGGGCGTCGGGGCGAATGGGAGCGGTTGGCCAAAATTTCATAAGTGGTGGCTTATATAGCCAGAGCAATGGTCCCGGTTCGTGCTACGACCCGGGACTAATGCCCCCTTTAGTCCCGGTTGGTGCGACGAACCGGGACCAAAGGCCAATTTTCGGCAACCGAAAGGGCGGGAAGCGAAGGCCATTGGTCCCGGTTGGTGGCACCAACCGGGACTAAAGGGGGGCAATGGTCACGGTTGGTGCCACGAACCGTGACCAATGCCCCCTTTAGTCCCAGTTGGTGCCACCAACCGGGACCAATGGTCTTGTGCTGCATCGCTAGCTGAAGTTTAGTCCCACATCACTAGCTGAAGGGCGCCGGCACTTGTTTATAAGCGCTGTTGTGCCTCCCCATTCGAGCTCCTCTCTAATGCAGGCTTTCGGGCCTAAACTTGTTACTGCCTGTGGGCCTATTGGGCCTCTGCGGGCCTGAATCCTGGCCCATGTAGGGTTTCTAGTCGTATTCAGGCCGTGGAGGCCCAGTAGGTGGCATTTTTTTTAGGTTTTTTCTTTTTTATTTCTACATTTTTTTGGTTTTTTATTTTTTTATTTCTACTTAAAACTAAATACTTACAGTTTTTTAGTGATTTCTTTTTGCTTTTAGGTCACAAAAATTATAAACTTTCTGTTAGTGCCATTAGTTTTAAAATTTTGAATAGTTTAAATTTGAATTTTATAAAAAATTTGTGAATCACTAGTTTATGAATAACTTTACTATAAAAATAGATTTTTTTTCTTCTTTGCTATTTATTTTTTATTTATACTTACAATTAAATACTTATAGTTTGATTTTAGGTCACAAAAATTATATTCTTTTTGCTATTGAAGAATATTATAGTTTTATTTTAGTTGATCATAACATAATATTTTAATTGATTGTTTTTATTTTCATAAAAGTTTTGTAGTTCATTCTGTTTGCTATTAATTCATTATTTGAGCTAAATGACTCTGAAATTGGAAAGCATTTCAAAATGAACTCTGAACAATAAAGATAATATACATACCAAATCTGAATCATAGACAGGACGAGGGCCGACGGGGGTGGATACCAAAACCATCGCACTATATAAGATGCAATAATAAATGTAAGAAAATGATACAAGTATCTATCTAAACATACAAGTAAGAATATTTTTCCTTTCAGAAAGAAGATAAGAACAAGAGGCTCACCACGGTGGTGTCGGTGATGAGATCAGCGCGGGTGATCGACGGCGGTGAAGACGGGGACGGGGCGTGACGGACCGCTAAATCTAGACAAATCTCGAGGAAAATGGAGCTTGGAGGTCGAGCTTCGAGAGGAGAAAGCTTAAGTAGTGTGGCTCGGGCATTCCATCGAACACCTCATGTGCATAGGAGGTGAGCTAGAGCACCACAAAGCCCTCTCCCCCTCGGCCAGAAAAAACAGAGCACTGTGCTCTGCTCTTGCGCGAGGGGGTATATATAGGCACCTCATTGGTCCCGGTTGATGACATGAACCGGGACTAAAGGAAAGCCTTTGGTCCCGGTTCAAGCCACCAACCGGGACCAATGGTGGTGGGACAGGAGTGAGGCCCATTGGTCCCGGTTCGTCCCACCAACCGGGACCAAAAGGTCCAGACGAACCGGGACCAATGGCCCACGTGGCCCGGCCGCCCCCCTGGGCTCACGAACCGAGACCAATGCCCACATTGGTCCCGGTTCTAGACTGAACCGGGACTAATGGGCTGAGCCGGCCTGGACCATAGCCCTGTTTTCTACTAGTGTCACTCTTTACTCCCAACCTTCCCACATTCTTTGTCGTAAATATTCACCTTGTCGTTTCACGGCAGGAGCTGTGAAAAGTTGTAAGGGAGGTCAACAGCCCACCTCCACAACCGGAGGACCCTGACCGGGGCCTCGACCCCAGACTCGAAGAGGATCCGGACATATTTGTGGATCTGGTATACAAGAAATTCTATCAACTGAGCTGCGGTGACGCCATGGTGGCCATAACGGCCGACTATCCTGGACTACTCCCTGCATCGCATGTAAGAAAAGACCGGAGTCCCAACATCCAAAAAGGACCCCCTTTTAGCACTTCACCTACCGTACACATATGGTGTTTTACAGGGAAGGCCTTCGGGACGCCGTGCCGAACCCGCAGCGACTCGCCAACAAGGGGCACTGAAGCCGGGTAGGCCAAAAAGGAAGGCGGTCAAGACGGAGACGCCTGCGCAGAGGTATGACACAAAACCTCGCTCCGTGGTTGTCGTCTTTCTTAAGATATAATGACGTCCATGTTTCTTAGTAGAAAAAACGCTCGCCGGACTATATGCGGAGACGCTGCCGATCACGCCTCCACCAGCCAAGCTCCAGGGCCGGACATAGAGGTGGAAGCTAACACGGGGCGGACGCCGGATGCTCCTCCTATAAAGGATGCGGGCAGACTATCCGCTACAAATTCCAAAGTGGAGAGCGCCATGAATCACAGGCGTCGCTGGGCCGTACTCTGTGATGCTTGTTTCTCACAAGAGGCATTTGATGCCTTCAATT
This sequence comes from Triticum aestivum, assembly GCF_018294505.1. NCBI lineage: Eukaryota > Viridiplantae > Streptophyta > Magnoliopsida > Poales > Poaceae > Triticum > Triticum aestivum. Next base: position 112,736,430 of record NC_057800.1, read on the forward strand.
CCAGAGACACGTACATCTGTGCTGCTCAAAATGGTCTAGCCAGAGCCACGGACCAGTATGTAAGGGATATACGAGTAAGCAAATCTGACGATTATATGTATCAATAGCCCCTGAGACTTGAAACAGTTGACGCAGCTGATTTAAGGATCATTATTTGTGCAGGTTCTTACAGAGAAGAATTCCCAATTGTCTCAAGAGCTGGAAGAGTGCAAGGCCCAGCTAGGGGGCGCTATTTCCGTGTTGAAGGAGTCCGAGAAGGGTCCCTCTGGTAACACTTGTTTCCATTGCAAAGAATATAGGTACCAGGTAGTATGCGACATGTATGCAAATCTAACAATAGATGTTGCAGGTGACCCCGGAGTGAATCCAGAGGCCGTGGCGGTGAATGTGGCACGTGCTGATTGATAGCTAAATGCTAGCGAGCGCGTGCTTACGCGAGTCAAGCAGGAGAAAAATAATCTCCAAGACGCCAATATCCGGCTGGGCATGGAACTGAAATATGTCTGAGCCCAGCTTGCGGACTTCGTGAAGGAGAATAAGCGGCTACGGCGCGGCCTTTTTAGTAAGTGCTTGAATGAACTTTTAAAGGAGTTCGGCGAAGAAGCTGGCTAACAGAGTTATGTCTACAGGTATGCTGACGGGTCGTCCCACGGAAGAGATGCCCGGGTCTTCGGGTGATCTTCTACCAGAGCTCTCACAACTGCACGAGCAACTTCGGCAGGTGATGCAGGGTATTGCCCAAGCCTTGTGGCCATTCGCGTCCCCCCCAAGAGGCATGGGGGAGCTTATAGAGAAGCTCAAGGGAGCGCGGCGGCGCTTCCGACGATGCAAGATATCAGCCTGCCGACAAGGTGCAAGGGAAGCCTGGGCTATGGTGAAGACGCGATATACCAAAGCGGACCCAAACCACATGGCCGAGGTCGGACCTGTGGGCCCAGAGGGGAAAGAGATCCCTGTCAGTTTAGTGTATGACCAAGTAGAATTAGCCGCAAAGTATTCACAACAGGATTGTAGGCTAGACAGCATGTTGGATGGTATAGAAGAAGAATTTAATCAGTCTTAGTAATTGTGTACTTCAAGTGACATATGTAATGTCCCTAGCCGGATTGTAAATCATTTGTCATAGCGGACCTTTTCGCTTCGACCTCTGGACCCGATAGTCCGGAGTGTATCCGAATACCTGCTCGGTTATGTAAAAACCGGAGTATGCATGGAAACCAGGCATAGGGGTCATGAGTGCTTGAACAGACAAGTACCCAACTAGCTATGTTATATTACATGGGTAGTAAGAAACATCTTCCAGGGAGAATAGTTCCGTTAAGGGTTCCTTTCCCTGGGTACGCATGCCCTGATGTGCATGTCCGTACTGCGAAAAGAGATGCATGTTATAATCTTCTGGGGGCATGCGTCAAATTAATTAAAAGTCATCTTTTATTCACCGACCGAATATTCCCTTAAGAACGCTAGCTTTCGACTTCACCCAGTCTGAGGTACACATTCGGCTGACGCGGCAGTAATAATCGCAGAGGTGCTCCCCTTATGCCCTAGCAGAATTAACAGGAACATAGGGCATAAATACAAGAGCCAGGCAACCCAGCTTGGCCAAAACTTAAGTCATATCGATGCGTATAATGGCGAAAAAAGGTACATGTGGAAGAATAACACATGTGTGGGACATAAAGCCCAGAAAAATAGTTAGATTAAGCTTCTGTATAAGAAGCCCCCAGGTATAATGAGCGTGGTTAGCGCGGCAAGATTGTGTAACCAAGACACAAGTTTAGCCTTTAGGGCCTTAATGGGGAAAAAGGAGAGAAAGAGAGAAAAGACAGATATGCAAAAAATTGACGGGGGCAAGGAGACGAACATAGAGTCCGACGCTAGACATAGAATCTTTGGAGTCTGGCTGCGTTCCATGGGTTTGGCTCGAGTCGATTATCTGATGTATCCCGTAGACGGTACGCTCCACCGGCCAGAACCTGGTCAATAATGAAGGGACCTTCCCATTTGGACTTGAGCTTGTTCTTTTTCTTCTCCGGCAGGCGTAGAACTAGTTCGCCAATGTTATAGGTATTGGCCCGTATTTCTCTATTTTGATACCTTCGAGCCTGTTGCTGATAGAATGCGGAAGGGGCATTTGCCACGTCGCGCTTCTCCTCCAGGGCGTCCAAACTGTCCTGCCGATCGAGCTCGGCCTCTTTTCTTCGTACATGTGCACTCGAGGTGAGTCATCAACTATGTCGCAAGGAAGAACCGCCTCTGCGTCGTACACCATAAAGAATGTTGTGTATCCGCCTATCCGGTAGTGCGATTCGGTGTGGTCCGTAGCCCCCATAGTATGCATTCGAGCTCCTCTACGCAGTGCGTGTTTGATTCCTTTAAGGATCGCACTAGTCTTGGTTTAATGCCGCTCATGATAAGACCATTTGCTCGCTCGACTTGACCGTTAGTTTGTGGGTGATAGACAGAAGCGTAATTGAGATTGATTCCCATGTTGCTGCACCAAAGTTTCACCTCGCCGGCTGTAAAATTCGTGTCGTTGTCAGTGATGATGCTGTGGGGGATGCCATAACGGTGTACAACCCCAGATATGAAGTCTATCACCGGTCTGGATTCATCCATTTTGACGGGTTTGGCTTCTATCCATTTGGTGAATTTATCTACCATGACTAGTAAATATTTTTTCTTATAGGTTCCCCATTTAAGGGGTCCAACCATATCAAGCCCCCAGACCGCAAAGGGCCAAGTAATGGGGATTGTTTGGAGAGCGGTAGGTGGCATATGGCTTTGGTTTGCAAAAAGCTGGCAACCGACGCAATGTTGGACCAAATGTTGTGCATCTGCTTTGGCCGTCGGCCAGTCGAAACCTGTACGGAAGGCCTTGCTTACAAGGGCCCGGGCTGCGGCGTGATGGCCGCCGAGTCCAGCATGATTTCTGCCAAAAGCTTCCGCCCTTCCTCTTCGGAGATGCACCTTTGAAGGACTCCGGTAGTGCTTTTCTTGTAAATCTCTCCCTCGTGGACCTTGTAGGATTTAGATCGCCGCACTATGCAACGTGCCTTGATATGTCTCCGTCTTATCTATAATTTTTATTGTTCCATGCCAATATTCTACAACTTTCATATACTTTTGGCAACTTTTTATACTATTTTTGGGACTAACATATTGATCCAGTGCCCAGTGCCAATTCCTGTTTGTTGCATGTTTTTTGTTTCGCAGAATATCCATATCAAACAGAGTCCAAACGGGATAAAAATTGACGGAGATTTTTTTGGAATATATATGATTTTTGGGAAGAAAAACCCACGCGAGACGGTGCCCGAGGTGGCCACGAGGTAGGAGGGCGCTCCCCAGACCCTTGTGGGCCACCCGTAAGGCGGTTGGTGCCCTTCTTTCGCCGCAATAAAGCTAATTTCCGGATAGATATCATGTCAAAATTTCAGCCTAATCGGAGTCACGGATCTCCGGGAATATAAGAAACGGTGAAAGGGAAGAATATGACACCGCAGAAACAAAGAGAGACAGAGAGACAGATCCAATCTCGGAGGGGCTCTCGCCCCTCCCGTGCCATGGAGGCCATGGACTAGAGGGGAAACCCTTCTCCTATCTAGGGAGGAGGTCAAGGAAGAAGTAGAAGGAGCGGGGCTCTCTCCCCCTCGCTTTCGGTGGCACCGGAGTGCCACCGGGGGCCATCATCATCACCGCGATCTACACCAACACCTCCGCCATCTTCACCAACATCTCCATCACCTCCCCCCCCCCCCCTCTATCTACAGCGGTCCACTATCCCGCAACCCGCTGTACCCTCTACTTCAACATGGTGCTTTATGCTTCATATTATTATCCAATGATGTGTTGCCATCCTATGATGTCTGAGTAGATTTTCATTGTCCTATCGCTGGTTGATGAATTGCTATAGGTCTAGTAAAGTAGTCAATTGCTTAGGGGCAATTTCGCAACTCCTACCACCACTCTTCCACACTCGCTATATTTACTTTATTGTTTCTTTATCTAAACAGCCCCTAATTTTTATTTACGTACTATTTATTATCTTGCAAACCTATCCAACAACACCTACAAAGTACTTCTAGTTTCATACTTGTTCTAGGTAAAGCGAACGTCAAGCGTGCGTAGAGTTGTATCGGTGGTCGATAGAACTTGAGGGAATATTTGTTCTACCTTTAGCTCCTCGTTGGGTTAGACACTCTTACTTATCGAAAACTGTTGCGATCCCCTATACTTGTGGGTTATCAAGACCTTTTTCTGGCGCCGTTGCTGGGGAGCAATGGCGTGGGGTGAATATTCTTGTGTGTGCTTGTTTGCTTTATCACTAAGTAATTTTTATTTGTTGTTCTTAGTTGATTTCTATCTTTAGTTATGGGTAGGAAACGCAAAATACCAAAAAAATTAGTTGTACCTACTGAACCAATGGTTGAAGAACCACTCAAAATCTATCACACCGCTGAAGCTTATTACTTGGATCATCTTCGATCCTTCGTGCTCGTGCTGAAACCCCAACTAGCTTAGTTGAGGGCAAATCTTTAGATGAGCATGCTTGTTATGTGCGACACCGAATATCTGAAAAAGGGAAACTTTTGCTGGATCAAATTCATCGTTTGCAATGCTATGCTTGGAATTTATGTGAAATATATGATTTTACTTGTTGTTCTGAAAACCCTAAGGAACACCTTCCCTATCAATGTGAGTTTAGTGATAATGGAATCATATCTTCGTATGCTAAGGGTGTTTATAATTACTATGATGTTCAACAAATTGAAGAATTTGTTGCTTTTAAGGGTGCTTATGAAATTGCTTCTTTGATTGAAAAGTATGATGCTACTCTTTACAAATCTGAAAATTTTGCCATACTTAAATATTGATATGATAATTATGCTTCTAATGCCTATGTTTAACCATATATTGAGTACTACTCCGCTGTCCAAGAGGAGACTAATATTTTGCAGGAGTCTATGGACGAAGAAATTGATGAAACTGTGAGCTCATTGGATGAAAAAGATGATGAGGAGAGCGAAGAACAAAAGGAGGAAGAGCGGATTAGCTACCCCGTGCCCACCTTCTAATGAGAGTAACTCTTCAACTCATACATTGTTTAATTTCCCTTCGTGCTTACCGAAGGATGATTGGTATGATGATTGTTATGATCCCGTTGATTCTCTTGAATTATCCCTTTTTGATGATGCTTGTGGCCAAGATGCCAATATGAATTATGCTTATGGAGATGAACTTGCTATAGTTCCTTATGTTAAACATGAAATTGTTGCTATTGCACCCACGCATGATAGTCCTATTATCTTTTTGAATTCTCCCAACTATACTATATCGGAGAAATTTGCTCTTATTGAGGATTATATTGATGGGTTGCCTTTTACTACTACACATGATAATTTTGATGAATATAATATGCATGTGCTTGCTGCTCCTACTTGCAATTATTATGAGAGAGGAACTATATCTCCACCTCTCTATGTTTCCAATATGATAAAATTGCAAGAAACTGTTTATACTATGCATTGGCCTTTACCATGTGTGCATGAATTGTTCTTTTATGACATGCTGATGCATAGGAACAGAGTTAGACTTCGTTGTTACATGATATATGTTACTTTGTGCTCACTAATAAATTACAAATCATTGTTAATTAAAATTGGCTTTGATATACCTTGGGATCCGGGTGGATCCATACTTGAGCATTATATGCCTAGTTTAATGGCTTTAAAAAAAGCGCTGCCAGGGAGACAAGCCGAAAGTTTTAGAGAGTCATTTATTTCTGTTGAGTGCTTTCATATAGTTTAAAAACAACAAAAATAAAGAGGGGAACCCAAAACTTTTTCAAAAAGGAAAGCGAAAGTGAGAAAGACAAGCATTGTTGAAGTGGGAGCTAGCCTTGAACTTTGTTCATGCTCACAGAAACTTTGTGAATCTTGATTACAGAAACTTTTCAACAAAAATAATTATCCCCTTTTACAATCCCATTGTATTATAAAAATAATGTGCCAAGGTTTGCCTTTAGGATGTTTACATTTGCTTGATGGTCTGTACGGTGCAGGACAGAAACTTTGGCTGTAGTGCGCGATTTTACATTTTTAGCTGGAACGTCAAATGGTTCTGATTATTTTTGCACTGTCTTCCTATACATTTTTTTATTTTTCTTAATTTTGGTAGAATTTTTCAAGTACCATAAGTATGGTGAATGTTCAGATTATTACAGACTGTTCTGTTTTAGACAGATTCTGTTTTTGATGCATAGTTTGCTTGTTTTGATGAAACTATCGATTCATATCAGTGGATTAAGCCATGGAAAAGTTATATTACAGTAGACACAATGCAAAAACAAAATATGAATTGGTTTTCAACAGTACTTAGAGTAGTGATTTGCTTTATTATACTAACGGATCTTACTGAGGTTTCTGTTGAAGTTTTGTGTGGATGAAGTGTTCGATGATCGAGAAGGTCTCGATGTGAGAAGAAGGAAGAGAGGAAAGAGCTCAAGCTTGGGGATGCCCGAGGCACCCCAAGTAAATATTCAAGGATACTCAAGCGTCTAAGCTTGGGGATGCCCCGGAAGGCATCCCCTCTTTCTTCAACAAGTATCGGTATGTTTTCGGATTTGTTTCGTTCATGCGATATGTGCAATCTTGGAGCGTCCTTTGCATTTAGTTTTCATTTTTCTTTTATGCACCATTCTGGTATGAGATGGTCCTTGGTTTATTTATAGAATTCTCTATGCACTTAACTTATATCTTTTGAGTATGGCTTTATAGAATGCTTCATGTGCTTCACTTATATCTATTGAAGTTTGGATTGCCTGTTTCTCTTTACATAGAAAACCGCCATTTGTAGAATGCTCTTTTTCTTCACTTATATTTGTTAGAGCGTGGGCATATTTTTTGTAGAAAGAATTAAACTCTCTTGCTTCACTTATATCTGTTTACAGAGATGACAGGAACTGGTCATTCACATGGTTAGTCATAAAATCCTACATAAAACTTGTAGATCACTGAATATGATGTGTTTGATTCCTTGCAATAGTTTTGCGATATAAAGATGGTGATGTTAGAGCCATACTGGTGGGTAGTTGTGGATTAGTAGAAATACTTGTGTTGAGGTTTGTGATTCCCGTAGCATGCACGTATGGTGAACCGTTATGTAATGAAGTCGGAGCATGATTTATTTATTGATTGTCTTCCTTATGAGTGGCGGTCGGGGACGAGCGATGGTCTTTTCCTACCAATCTATCCCCCTAGGAGCATGCACGTGGTACTTTGTTTTGATGACTAATAGATTTTTGCAATAAGTATGTGAGTTCTTTATGACTAATGTTGAGTCCATGGATTATACGCACTCTCACCCTTCCACCATTGCTAGCCTCTCTAGTACCGCGCAACTTTCGCCACTACCATAAACCCACCATATACCTTCCTCAAAACAGCCACCATACCTATCTATCATGGCATTTCCATAGCCATTCCGAGATATATTGCCATGCAACTTCCATCATCATCATATACATGACGTGAGCATTCATTGTCATATTGCTTTACATGATCGTAAGATAGCTAGCATGATGTTTTCATGGCTTGTCCATTTTTTGATGTCATTGCTACGCTAGATCATTGCCCCGGTACACCGCCGGAGGCATTCATATAGAGTCATATCTTTGTTCTAGATATCGAGTTTTAATATCGAGTTGTAAGTAAATAAAAGTGTGATGATCATCATTATTAGAGCATTGCCCTAGTGAGGAAAGGGTGATGGAGACTATGATTCCCCCATAAGTCGGGATGAGACTCCGGACTTTACGAAAAAATAAAAGAGGCCAAAGAAGCCCAAATAAAAAAAGAGGGCAAAGAAGCCCACAAAAAAATAAAAAATATATAAAAAGAATATGAGAGAAAAAGAGAGAAGGGGCAGTGCTACTATCCTTTTACCACACTTCTGCTTCAAAGTAGCACCATGTTCTTCATATAGAGAGTCTCTTGAGTTATCACTTTCATATACTAGTGGTAATTTTCATTATAGAACTTGGCTTGTATATTCCGATGATGGGCTTCCTCAAACGCCCTAGGTCTTCATGAGCAAGCAAGTTGGATGCACACCCACTTAGTTTCAGTTTGAGCTTTCATATACTTATAGCTCTAGTGCATTCGTTGCATGGCAATCCCTACTCACTCACATTGATATCTATTGATGGGCATCTCCATAGCCCGTTGATACGCCTAGTTGATGTGACACTATCTTCTCCTTTTTGTCTTCTCCACAACCACCATTCTATTCCACCTATAGTGCTATGTCCATGGCTCACGCTCATGTATTGCGTGAAAGTTGAACAGGTTTGAGAACGTCAAAAGTATGAAACAATTGCTTGGCTTGTCATCGGGGTTGTGCATGATTTGAGTATTTTGTGTGGTGAAGATGGAGCATAGCCAGACTATATGATTTTGTAGGGATAACTTTCTTTGGCCTTGTTATTTTGAAAAGACATGATCGCTTTATTAGTGGGCTTGAAGTATTATTGTTTTTATGTCAAATGATAGACTATTGCTTTGAATCACTCGTATCTTAATATTCATCCCATGATTAGATATGTGATCAAGATTATGCTAGGTAGCATTCCACATCAAAAATTATCTTTTTTATCATTTACCTACTCCAGGACGAGCAGGAATTAAGCTTGGGGATGCTGATACATCTCCGTCGTATCTATAATTTTTGATTGTTCCATGCGAATATTCTACAACTTTCATATACTTTTGGCAACTTTTTATACTATTTTTGGGACTAACATATTGATCTAGTGCCCAGTGCCAGTTCCTGTTTGTTGCATGTTTTTTGTTTCGCTGAATATCCATATCAAACGGAGTCCAAACGGGATAAAGATTGATGGAGATTTTTTTGGAATATATATGATTTTTGGGAAGAAAAATCCACGCGAGAAGGTGCCCGAGGTGGCCACGAGATAGGGGGCGCGCCTGCCCCCCCCCCCTTGGGCGCGCCCCTGACCATCATGGGCCACCCGAAAGGCGGTTGGTGCCCTTATTTCGCCACAAGAAAGCTAATTTCCGGATAGAGATCGTGTCAAAATTTCAGCCCAATCGGAGTTACGGATCTCCGGGAATATAAGAAACGGTGGAAGGGAAGAATCTGAGAGCGCAGAAACAGAGAGAGACAGAGAGACAGATCCAATCTCGGGGGGGCTCTCGCCCCTCCCGTGCCATGGAGGCCATGGACCAGAGGGGAAACCCTTCTCCCATCTAGGGAGGAGGTCAAGGAAGAAGAAGAAGGAGGGGGGCTCTCTCCCCCTCGCTTCCGGTGGCACCGGAGTGCCACTGGGGGCCATCATCATCACCGCGATCTACACCAACACCTCCGCCATCTTCACCAACATCTCCATCACCTCCCCCCCTATATCTACAGCGGTCCACTCTCCCGCAACCCGCTGTACCCTCTACTTGAACATGGTGCTTTATGCTTCATATTATTATCCGATGATGTGTTGCCATCCTATGATGTCTGAGTATATTTTTGTTGTCCTATCGGTGGTTGATGAATTGCTATCGGTCTAGTAAAGTAGTCAATTGCTTAGGGGAAATTTCGCAACTCCTACCACCACTTTTCCACACTCGTTATATTTACTTTATTGTTTCTTTATCTAAACAGCCCCTACTTTTTATTTACGTACACTTTATTATCTTGCAAACCTATCCAACAACACCTACAAAGTACTTCTAGTTTCATACTTGTTCTAGGTAAAGCAAACGTCAAGCGTGCGTAGAGTTGTATCGATGGTCGATAGAACTTGAGGGAATATTTGTTCTACCTTTAGCTCCTCGTTGGGTTAGACACTCTTACTTACCAAAAACTGTTGTGATCCCCTATACTTGTGGGTTATCATGCCTCATTTTGGTCCTCGGGTAGTTCCTGCCTGGTTAGGTAGGCCAGGAATGGTTCTATCCATGGGGCGATGACGGCCATTATTACGTGGGCTGAAGGTGTTATTTCGATGGCAGAGCCTCCGATTGTGTCAGAGTGTTCGGTATCTGGTGTTGTGGCCGGGTTCGGACTATTGTTGCCGGTGTCCCCTTCCCATACCACGGATGGCTTAAACAGTTTTTTCAGGAAGATGTTAATTAGGTGGGATAGGATCGCGCTTAGCGCCGATACGGGCGAGGATATCCACCGCCTAGTTGTTTTCCCGAGCCACATGGTGGAATTCAAGCCCCTCGAACCGAGCTGACATTTTGAGGACGGCGTTGTGATATGCCGCCATTTTCGGATCCTTCGCATCGACGTCTCCATTTATTTGGGATATTGCGATGTTCGAGTCCCCACGCACCTCCAGGCGTTGAATACCCATGGAAACTGCCATCCGGAGACCATGTAATAGGTCCCCGTATTCGGCTGCGTTATTGGAGTCTGTGTATAGTATTTGGGGTACGTATTGCACTTTATCTCCAGTGGGGGACGTCAGGACGATGCCAGCCCCCAGACCAGCCAGCATTTTAGAGACGTCGAAGTGCATGATCCAATTAGAGTATGCGTCGTACTCTTTAGGGAGTTCGGCTTCTGTCCATTCGGCGACGAAATCGGCCAGTACTTGCGACTTAATGGCTCGCCGTGGTTTATATGTCGAACGGGAGGAGCTCGATAGCCCATTTGGCATTCCGGCCCGTGGCATCGCGGTTGTTTATTATGTCGTTGAGTGGTACTTCGGAGGCCATCGTAATTGAACACTCTTGAAAGTAGTGTCATAATTCCGCGATGCCATAAATACCGCATATGCTATCTTTTGATAAAGTGTGTACCGTAATTTGCATGGAGTGAGGACGGTAGATAAATAATATACCGGCTTTTGAAGTGGGAATTTATGTCCGTCCGTCTCTCGTTCGACGATGAGCACTGCGCTTACCACATGGTGAGTTGCCGCTATATATAACAGCATTGGTTCGCCGACATTTGGCGCGGTCAAGATTGGGTTGGTGGCCAGGATGGCTTTTATTTCTTCCAATCCGGCCGTGGTTGCATCCATCCACTCGAAGTGTTCGGTACACCGAAGAAGGCGATAAAGGGGGAGTGCCTTTTCTCCTAATCGGGAGATAAAGCGGCTTAAGGCCGCCACACATCCAGTTAACTTCTGGATTTGCTTGAGGTCAGTTGGGATAGCCAACTGCGACAGAGCCCGGATTTTAGCCGGATTTGCTTCAATTCCTCAGCTTGAGACGATAAAGCCAGGAGCTTTCCGGCAGGTACGCCAAAAATGCATTTTTCTGGATTGAGCTTAATGTCATATGTTCGGAGATTGTCGAACGTGGGCCTCAAGTCATCTATTAAGGACTCGACGTGTCTGGTTTTAACGACCACATCGTCAACGTATGCCTCCACTGTTTTGCCAATCTGCTTTTCCAGACATGTCTGAATCATGCGCTGATACGTTGCGCTGGCCTTTTTGAGCCCGAAGGGCATTGTGTTAAAACAGAAGGGGCCGTATGGAGTGATAAATGCCATTGCGGCTTGATCAGACTCCGCCATCTTAATTTGGTGGTAATCGGAGTATGCGTCGAGGAAGCATAATAAAGTCGTGTCCTGCGGTAGCGTCGATAATTTGATCAATGCGTGGGAGGGGGAAGGGATCCTTTGGGCATGCCTTATTAAGGTCCTTGAAGTCGACGAATAGGCGCCAGGATTTGTCCTTCTTTGGCACCATCGCCAGGTTTGCTAGCCAGTCCGGATGCTTTATTTCTCTAATGAATCCGGCCTCCAGTAACTTGGCTAGCTCCTCTCCCATGGCTTGTCGCTTAGGTTCGGAGAAACGCCGAAGAGTCTGCTTGACCGGCTTGAATCCTTTTAGAATGTTAAGGCTATGCTCGGCCAGCCTGTGTGGGATTCCTGGCATGTCTGAAGGATGCCAGGCGAATATGTCCCAATTCTCGCGCAGGAACTCCCGTAGTGCGGCGTCTGCGGCGGGGTTTAACTGTGCCCCGACGGATGTTGTTTTTGTGGGGTCCATTCGATGGACTTGGAATTTGACTATTTCATCCGCTGGTTTAAAGGAGGTGGACTTGGATCTTTTGTCTAGTATCACATCGTCCCTGTCCACTGTGGAGCGTAGCGCAGTTAACTCCTCCGTCACAAGGGCTTCGGATAATGCCTCGAGGGCCAGTGCGACTGTTTTGTTCTTGGTGCGGAGTGCTATGTCCGGATCACTAGCTAGAGTGATGATTCCATTGGGTCTGGGCATTTTGAGCTTCATGTACCCGTAATGGGGTATGGCTTGAAAAATCATGAATGCCTCCCGCCCTAGAAGGGCGTGGTATCCGCTACTGAACGGGGCCACTTGGAATGTGATTTCTTCAGACCTATAATTCTCCGGAGTGCCGAATACCACATCTGGTGTGATTTTCCCAGCGCAACGTGCCTCCCGACTAGGGATGATTCCTCGGAAGGTCGTGCTGCTTTGCTTAATACGGTTGATGTCTATTTCCATTTTTTGAAGAGTCTCCTCATAAATGAGGTTTAATCCGCCGCCCCCGTCCATGAGCACTTTAGTGAACCGAAAGCCGTCCACAATAGGACTGAGGACCAAAGCGGCTAGTGCTTGGGTTGTTCGGAATTTATGTTCGCCACTGGCATTGAAAGTAATGGTCGTGTCGCTCCATGGATTTATTGCTGCCACGTGGCAGACTTCGGCAAGGCTGCGAAGTGCTCTCTTACGCCTATTATTTGGGGACAATTGCATTTTTGCCCCTAGTTGGTTCCTACCCACGGGTTTTGCCCTTACTTTTCGAGCTTGCTTAGTTTTGCCCTTAACTTTTTTGTCGAGGTCCCTCGAATGACCTTTGACCGTTTGACCAAAACTTTGAAAATTCATAACTAATTCATATGAACTCAGAAAAATGCAAATAAGATATCAAAATGTTTAGATAAACATTACCTTTATGTGCATATCATTTGCATTTAGGAAAAAAGCACCCTTTAATCTACCTAAGGTAATTAATTTTATTAACAGTATTAAAAATAAAAAGGTATAAACAATATTTTTTTTCATGAATAAAAATTACATGCAAATGTAGGTGATGTTTCCTGAACATCCTGATATCTTATTTGCATTTTTCCGAGTTCGTATAAATTTGTTATGAAGTTTCCAAATAATGGTCAAAGTCGTTAGAACATTCATAACAAGATGATACGAACTCAGAAAAATGCAAATAAGATATCTGGATGTTCAGAAAACATCACCTACATTTGCATGTAATTTTTATTCATGAAAAAAATTGTTTATACCTTTTTATTTTTAATAATGTTAATAGCATTAATTACCTCAGGTAGTTTAAAGGGTGCTTTTGTCCTGAATGCAAATGATATGCACATAAAGGTAATGTTTATCTGAACATTTTGATATCGTATTTGCATTTTCTGAGTTCATATGAACTAGTTATGAATTTACAAAGTTTTGGTCAAACGGTCAAAGGGCATTCGAGGGACCTCAACTGAAAAAGTAAGGGCAAAACTGAGCAAGCTCGAAAAGTAAGGGCAAAACCCGTGGGTAGGAACCAACTAGGGGTAAAAATGCAATTGTCCCTATTATTTGAGGCGAAGGTCTCGAAGACTGTCAATACTATATTGTTATCCACGGGAAGGTGCTCTGGGGTGTTTTGGATGAGGAGATCCTCACCGCTCTTGGCCACCTGCCGGAGTACCCAACATGCTCTAAGGCTATGTGTTGGTATGCTATCCGTTGTACTATGAATTTTGCAGGGCCCGTTAAGCCATCCCTCCAATACGGTTCCATGCCCTGTAGTGGGCTTTTGCTTCTTTGTAATTGAGTCGGGCGACTTATGAGAGTGCACCCTTTTAGTTCGGACTGGGGTTTTGTCAGAGCCGGATTATCCCAAAAATTTGTTTGGGTTTTCCAGGCGCTTTCCATCGCACAGTACTTCCGTACTATGACCGCCAAGTCAGCGAAGTGTGCTATGTCACGGTGACTTATGGCATTGAGGATTCCCTAGTCTGTGCAATTGTTGCAAAAGAACGAAATTGTGCCTTCCTCGCAATAGTCCTTGACCTTGTTCAATACAAGGAGGAATCTGGCCCAATAGTGATGTACTGTCTCTTGGGGTGCTTGCCTAATGTGGGAAAGATCATTTGTATCTGGGTGGGTGCATGGATTTAAGTCCGGACCTTGACCCAATCTGGGACCCTGGGGCAGGGGAGTTTCCGACCTTGGAAGTTCGGGCTCCGGGATGTTGCCCAGTAGGTTCGGTATGTAGCCTGATTTTAGGTTCAGGGTTAGGGCAATGTCCTCCCGTGAGCGGGTATCCGGCTCAGAGAGCTCGGGAATCCGGACATAGTTCGTCCTCAGGATAGAGGGAGAATCGTCGCATTGCTCCTCCACCACCGCTATCTGATGGGTGACCAGCGGAGAGTTAATCTCCCTTTGGTCGGGTTTAAGCCCGATCCGATCGTAGTCCGTAGCGACTCCCAGAGCGGCGATGCGATCCAAGAGCTCGTTCAAAGAGGAGAGCTCCATTGGATCCATCTGCTCGGCAAATTTCGAGCCGATGTGGAGGCTATTTTCGATGACCCGAGAAGTCATCGTCGGCGCAGCGGCCGAGCGGGCGGTCATGACGAAGCCGCCTAGTCGGAGAGTTTGGCCTACTGCCAGGGCTCCCCCGGAGGTGATGTTGTCTTTGACAACGAGACGAGCCATCCCTCCTTATGATGACGACACGGTGGAACTCTCAATGAAAGCACCAATGTCGGTGTCAAAACCGGCGGATCTCGGGTAGGGGGTCCCGAACTGTGCGTCTAAGGCGGATGGTAACAGGAGGCAGGGGACATGATGTTTACCCAGGTTCGGGCCCTCTTGATGGAGGTAATACCCTACGTCCTGCTTGATTGTTCTTGATGATATGAGTATTACAAGAGTTGATCTACCACGAGATCGTAGAGGCTAAACCCTAAAAGCTAGCCTATGGTATGATTGTTTGTTGTCCTACGGACTAAACCCTCTGGTTTATATAGACACCGGAGGGGGCTAGGGTTACACAGAGTCGGTTACAAGGGAGGAGATCTACATATCTGTATTGCCTAGCTTGCCTTCCACGCCAAGGAGAGTCCCATCCGGACACGGGAGGAAGTCTTCATTCTTGTATCTTCATAGTCCAATAGTCCGGCTAAAGGATATAGTACCGCTGTCCGGAGACCCCCTAATCCAGGACTTCCTTAGGCAGAGACAATCAAATTGTTGATGGAGGCGGCGGAGAAGAAGCTCAAGCTAGAAGAAGGAAGGGCCATGATCGAGGAGAGGAAGGCCGCACTCGTGAAAAAGAAGTTGAAGATCACCGTCAATACAGAGGACGCCAAGATGTTCTTCTTGAACGTGGCCTATTTCGATGCCAACGCAAGAATGATCATGCAATCCGTCCACTGTCACATGTTGCAGAGGCCGAAAGATGAGTTGATAGTGGCGGACCATGAGGACGCGTTGGAGATGGAGGCGGAGGCTGCCTGGGCGGCGGCGACGGAACCTTGACCGGGGAGCGGATTGTTGGGATTGTCGATCGGCAGGTCAGAAAAATGCAGGGACTGCCAGACTGATCTTCTTTTTGTTGGGAAACATAGCATGCAATCTCAAAAAAATTCCTACGCTCATGCAAGATCTACCTAGAAGATGCATAGCAACGAGAGGAGAAGAGTGTGTCTACATACCCTCATAGACAGAAAGCGGAAGCGTTTGACAATGTGGTTGATGTAGTCGAACTTCTTCTCGTTCCGACCGATCAAGTACCGAACGTACGATACCTCCAAGTTCTGCACACGTTCAGCTCGATGACGTCCTTCGAACTCTTGATCCAGCAAAGTGTTGAGGAAGTAGATGAGTTCCGTCAGCACGACAGTGTGGTGACGGTGATGGTGAAGCGATTCGCGCAAGGCTTCGCCTAAGCACTACGAAGATATGACCGAAGGTGTATACTATGGAGGGGGGAGCTGCACACGGCTAACAATTGTTGGTGTGTGTTCTAGCGGTGCCCCCACATATATATAGGTTGGAGGGGAGGAGAGGCGGCCAAGGGGATGCAATTCAGCCCCCATCCTTCCTTATTAACCGAAGGGGAAAGGAAAGAGAGGGGGAGGGAAGGAAGGGGGAGGCCGAATCCACCCAGTTACGTTGTGACATTTGATAGCACACAAGGTATTCCTCCGGTGTCCAGGAGTTGCATAATCTCATTGTCAAAGGAATATGTATATGACATGAAGAAAGCAATAGCAATAAAACTTAACGATCAATATGCTAAGCTAACACATGGCTCTATGGTTAGGAAACTTAACCATCTTTGATTAATGAGCTAGTCTAGTAGAGGCTTACTAGGTACACGGTGTTTTGTCTATGTATCCACACATGTATCAAGTTTCCGGTTAATACAATTCTAGCATGAATAATAAATGTTTATCATGGTATAAGGAAATATAAAATAACAACTTTATTATTGCCTCTAGGGCATATTTCCTTCAGTCTCCCACTTGCACTAGAGTCAATAATCTAGTTCACATCGCCATGTGCTTTAACACCAATAGTTCACATCTTTATGTGATTACCACCCATAGTTCACATCGCCATGTGACCAACACCCAAAGGGTTTACTAGAGTCAATAATCTAGTTCACATCGCCATGTGATTAATGCCCAAAGAGTACTAAGGTGTGATCATGTTTTGCTTGTGAGAGACGTTTAGTCAACGGGTCTGCCACATTCAGATCTGTATGTATTTTGCAAATTTCTATGTCTACAATGCTCTGCATAGAGCTACTCTAGCTAATTTCTCCCACTTTCAATATGTATCCAGATTGAGACTCAGAGTCATCCGGACCAGTGTCAAAACTTGCATCGATGTAACCCTTTACGACGAACTTTTGTCACCTTCATAATTGATACGTCTCCATCGTATCTACTTTTCCAAACACTTTTGCCCTTGTTTTGGACTCTAACTTGCATGATTTGAATGGAACTAACCCGAACTAATGTTGTTTTCAGCAGAATTGCCATGGTTTTATTTTTGTGCACAAATAAAAGTTCTTGGAATGACCTGAAAATCAACGGAGATTATTTTTGGAATATATAAAAAATACTGGAAGAAGAATCCATGTCAGGGGGCCCACACCCTGTCCACGAGGGTGGGGGCGCGCCTACCCTCCTGGGCGCCCCCCCTGCCTCGTGGGCCCCCTGACGCTCCACCGACCTCAACTCCAACTCCATATATTCGTGTTAGGGGAGAAAAAAAATCAGAGAGAAGGATTCATCGCGTTTTACGATACAGAGCCGCCGCCAAGCCCAGAACTCTCTCGGGAGGGCTAATCTGGAGTCCGTTCAGGGCTCAGGAGAGGGGAATCCGTCGCCATCGTCATCATCAACCTTCCTCCATCACCAATTCCATGATGCTCACCGCCGTGCGTGAGTAATTCCATCGTAGGCTCGCTAGACGGTGATGGGTTGGATGAGATTTATCATGTAATCGAGTTAGTTTTGTTAGTGTTTGATCCCTAGTATCCACTATGTTCTGAGATTGATGTTGCTATGACTTTGTTATGCTTAATGCTTGTCACTAGGGCCCAAGTGCCATGATTTCAGATGTGAACCTATTATGTTTTCATGAATATATGTGAGTTCTTGATCCTATCTTGCAAGTCTATAGTCACCTACTATGTGTTATGATCTGGCAACCCCGAAGTGACAATAATCGGGACCACTCCCAGTGATAACCGTAGTTTGAGTTCATGTATTCACTATGTGTTAATGCTTTGGTCCGGTACTCTATTAAAAGGAGGCCTTAATATCCCTTAGTATCCAATAGGACCCCGCTACCACGGGAGGGTAGGACAAAAGATGTCATGCAAGTTCTTTTTCATAAGCATGTATGACTATATTTGGAATACATGCCTACATTACATTGATGAATTGGAGCTAGTTCTATGTCACCCTATGTTATAACTGTTGCATGAATAATCGCATCCGACATGATTCTCCATCTCCGATCCATTGCCTACAAGCTTTTCATATATTGTTCTTCGCTTATTTACTTTTCCGTTGCTATTGTTACAATCACTACAAAACCCAAAAAAATTACTTTTGCTACCGTTACCACTACTATCATATTACTTTGCTACTAAAATACCTTGCTGCAGATATTAAGTTTCGAGGTGTGGTTGAATTTACAACTCAGCTGCTAATACTTGAGAATATTATTTGGCTCCCTTGTGTCGGATCAATAAATTTGGGTTGAATACTCTACCCTTAAAAACGGTTGCGATCCCCTATACTAGTGGGTTATCAAGACCATTTTCTGGCGCCGTTGCCAGGGAGCATAGCTCTATTCTTTGAGTCACTTTGGATTTATATCTGTTGATCATTATGAAGAACTTGAAAGATCAAAGAACCAAGATTTTTCCCTCAACTACGAGGGGAGGTAAGGAACTGCCATCTAGCTCTGCACTTGATTCACCTTCTGTTTTGAGTAAACTTGCGATACGTACACATGCTATTGATTCCGATAGGTCGCATGTTATTGATGATGCCACTTCTGCTTTGCATGATGCTTATGATGCAACTACATCTATGCTTGATACTACTGTACCACTTGGTGAATTTCTTGATGAACAACTTGCTAGGGCTAGAGAGAATGAAATTATCAAACTGGTAATATAGATGAAAGTGATGATGAAGATTCTCCCCCTAGATATGAATTGCCTATTGTGCCTGAGGGTTATGTTATGGATGAAGAGACTGCTAGAGACTTTCTTGCCCGTAATGATAGAAGTGATCTTAAGAAACTATTAGCTAAGCTGAAAGAAAAATCTCTGAATGCTAGAATGAAATGTGATCCTGCTTATGCTACTTCACCTATCTTTATTACTGATAAGGATTATGATTTCTTAGTTGATCTTGATATAATTACTTTGGTTGAATCTGATCCTTTCTATAGCTATGAATCTGAAACTGTTGTGGCACATCTTACTAAATTAAATGATATAGCTACCCTATTCACTAATGATGAGAAAACTCACTACTATTATATCCTTAAATTATTTCCGTTCTCATTAAAGGGTCATGCTAAGATATGGTTTAATTCTCTTGATCATGGTTGTGTGCGTAGTCCCCAGGATATGATTTACTACTTCTCTACTTAATATTTCCCCGCTCATAAGAAACAAGCTGCTTGAAGGGAAATATATAATTTTGTGCAAATTGAGGAAGAGAGTCTCCCACAAGCTTGGGGAAGGCTTCTACAATTACTTAATGCTTTTCCTGATCATCCTCTCAAGAAAAATGAAATACTTGATATCTTTTATAATGGACTAACAGATGCTTCCAGAGACCACCTGGAGAGTTGTGTTGGTTGTGTTTTCAGGGAAAGAATAGTTGATCAAGCTGACATTCTATTGAATAATATGTTGACTACTGAAAATAATTGGACACTTCCCGAACCAACTCCTAAGCCCACTCTGAAGAAAAGGGGTATTCTATTTCTCGGTCCTGAAGATATGCAAGAGGCAAAGAGATCTATGAAAGAAAAAGGTATAAAAGCTGAAGATGTTAAGAATTTACCTCCTGTTGAAGAAATACATGGTCTTAATTCATCACCTATTAAAGAAACACACGATATCGATAACCCAACACAGGTAGTAAAGGTAAACTCTCTCTAAGATATGATAAAGCTGAAATCCCTCCTGCTAAGTTTGCTAGCCAATGTTTGGATGAATTTGATAACTTTATGGTTAAGCAAGAAGATTTTTAATGCTTATTTTGGTAGACAACTGAAACGCAATGCTTATATGATTGAACACTTGAGTGATTATATGGCTAGTGTTAAAGGTGAACTTAAACTTATTAGTAAACATGCTTCTATGGTTACCACTCAAGTAGAACAAGTTCTTAAAGCTCAGAATGATTTGCTCAATGAATTGAATAGTAAGAATAATGATAATGTTGTTAGAGTTATGACTAGAGGTGGTAAAATGACCCAGGAACCATTGTATCCTGAGGGCCATCTAGTCCATCTAAGAGGAAGAAAAAGAAAAAATGATAGGACTTTGCATGCTTCTAGTGAACCTGTTGTAGACACACCTGAGAATCCTAATGATATTTCTATCTCTGATGCTGAAACACAATATGGTAATGAACATGAACCTAGTGATAATGTTAATGATGATGTTCATGTTGATGCTCAACCTATCAATATTAATGATGTAGAAATTGAACCTGTTGTTGATCTTGATAACCCACAATCAAAGAATCAATGTTATGATAAGAGAGACTTTGTTGCTAGGAAGCATGGTAAAGAAAGAGAACCATGGGTTCAGAAACCCATGCCTTTTCCTCCTAAACCATCCAAGAAAAAGGATGATGAGGATTTTGAGCGCTTTGCTGAAATGATTAGACCTATCTTTTTGCGTATGCCTTTGACCGATATGCTTAAAATGAATCCTTATGCTAAGTATATGAAGGATATTGTTATAAAAAAGATAAAGATACTGGAAGCTGAAATTTCCACCATCCTTGCTAATTATACCTTTAAGGGTGGAATACCAAAGAAACTTAGAGACCCAGGAGTACCAACTATACCATGCTCCATTAAAAGAAACTATGTTAAAACTGCTTTATGTGATCTTGGAGCCGGTGTTAGTGTTATGCCTCTCTCCTTATATCGTAGACTTGATTTGAATAAGTTGACACCTACCGAAATATCTTTGCAAATGGCTGATAAATAAACTGCTATACCTGTCGGTATTTGTGAGGATGTGCCTGTTGTGGTTGCAAACGTTACTCTTTTAACGGACTATGTTATTCTTGATATTCCCGAGGACGATAGTATGTCTATTATTCTTGGAAGACCCTTTTTGAATACTGCAAGGGCTGTTATTGATTGCAACAAAGGCAATGCCACTTTTCATGTTAATGGTAATGAGGATATGGTACACTTTCCGAGGAAACAACCTCAAGTCCACAGTATCAATTCTATTGGAAAAATTTCATCGATTACTATTGGAGGTTTTGAATTTCCTCTTCCTACTGTCACAAAGAGATATGATATTCTTATTGTTGGGGATGTGCATATCCCCGTTGAGGTAACCTAGTGTTATTCGAAATTTCTCCGGTTCCATGTTATTCGCAATGAGTTTGTTAATAAGACTTGATCAACCTTGTTAGTGGATTCCTTTTGATGAGAATGAGATGGATGAAGTTAGAAGGCACAACCTTCTGTACCCTCCTTTTACTTTCTGTTATTTATATTAAATAAAGCAAAAATAGTAATTTTTGTTAGTTTTCTGAATTATCCGTGCAATAAAAAATACCTGGAAAATAAAAGTTCTCCAAATGCCCTAAAAATTTAATATGTTTTTTTCTGGAATATTTGAGAATATCTGGCACTGAGAACACATCAGGGGGAGCCAGCACCTGGCCACGAGGGTCCAGGGCGCGCCCCCCTACCTCATGGGCCCCTGGTGACTCCCCTCCACTTATTCCAGCCACCACACACTCCTTCTTCCTCCCAAAAAATCACCAACCAGCTCAAACCCGAGTTCTTGCTCATCTTGCTGCCATTTTCGATCTCCTTACTCAAAGCTCCATTCACAAAACTGCTTTGGGGGATTGTTCTTTGCTATGTGACTCCTCCAATGGTCCAATTAGTTTTTGTTCTAGTACTTTATTTATTGCAAATTTTTGATGCTTAGGTGACCCTGTTCTTGAGCTTGCATGTCAAATTTATGTGGTCAAAAGTAGTTTTAATGCATGATATGGCCTCTAGGCACTTGTAGGAGTAGTTGCTATCAATTATGTTGAGTTTGGCTCACTTTTATTTTAAGTTACTAAAAAATTCAGAAATTTTTCAGAGGAAGAAATATGTTTAGGAAAATGTACCAAGGCGGTTCTTCAAGGAAGCAAGGACCTAGGCCCGCAATGCGTGAGCTGGACGATGAACCACCGAGGGACGCTCAAGTGCGGCCTTGTGAATGGCCCTCAGAAGATTTCATGGTCCAAGCAGGAATCAAGGAGGAATTTGACGCATATGTGTGTAAAGCCGATCTTGAGAGCTTTGTGGCAAATAAGTGCTGTTAGTACCACTACCTCACTGATTCCTTTGTGAGAAGGTTTGAATTTTCATCATCACGCAATTCTCAAACTATCATGTTTGATCTTTATGATAAATCTTATACCATGGACTTAGAAGACTTTAACACTTCTTGTAAACTCCCACAGTGGGGTAATGTTAGTGAACCTCGCAAATCTGAATATAGAGACTTTCTTGCTAGTATAACTATGGGGGAATCTAGGGAAATCACGCAAGCTACCATAGGGAGCATTCATTTTCCTGCTATACATTATTTTGCTATCTTTATAGGTAGATGCATAAATGGTAAGGATGAGGCATGTCACATGTGTGTGCCAGATCTTAGTGTTCTCAAGAGTGTTGTATTAGGAGATAGAACATATAACTTGGGGGGCATTGTTGCACATAGGTTGCATAATAACAAAATTAATGGAGATTTCTTTGGTGGAATTTATGCAACCCGTTTAGTTGATTTTCTTGAGATACCCATTCGTGGATATGATATTGAGTTGCCTCCTGCCTATTTAGATTTATGATGCTATGGTGTGTCATCAGTTTGTTGGGAGGGACAATCAGTCCCTCCGGTACCGACTAATCTTTGACAGATGACGCACCTATCACGTACGACCCCGGACAATCAGAGCTCCTGCTTTCTTTGACTTTCAAGCAAAAGGGAGATATGTTATAACCAGGGAGGAGGCGATTGAGTACGGGAGGAGGACGGAGGCAGCTCGCCTCCAAGCTGCAGCTCGTCAAGCAATAGCTGATGCATCTCAGTACGACCCCGGCTTCAACTTCGGATATCCACCAGGCCATCCATGGGCATAGACCAACTTAAGCCAAAAGCCTAAGCTTGGGGGAGTATGTATCTCTCACTGACATTACATTCATGTTCACACACTCATGCCAGTTGTCGGTGCTCATACTTTTTCATTGTATCATCCATGCTAGTTTATTTTCATTTTCTCGTTTTCTTCTTGTGTGTTTGAAAAACCTTAAGAAAAACTAAAAAATTAGTTGTAGCTTTTAGCTAGTTTACTTTCCATGCCTGTAGTAGTAGTAGTAGTAGTAGTAATTAAAAAGAAAACCCAAAAATATTTCTCGTTCTTCTTTTGCTTGTTGGGAGCTTTCCCGTGTAAATAGTTTTGTTTCTTTTCTTTGGGGGTCGAGAGGAGAAGACCATAATGAAAATGTTGAGTGGCTCTTATATGCATTATTGTTGATCTAACAAAGAGCCCATATTACCTTGTATTCTCTCTTGAATTGAATGCTTGTAGATTCCAGCTTAGTCCAATGCACATGCACTATTATTATTATCCACACTATTCGGTCGTGCAAGTGAAACGCAATAATGATGATTATATGATGAAATTATTGAGACGAGAAAAGCTGGTATGAACTTGACCTTTCTTGTTTTTGTAAATATGATTAATTCAGCGTTCCTGATTTAGCCTATTATGAAAGAAACATATTTGCAATGATAATTAGAGATTGTAGTTGCGTATGCCATGCTTAATTAGCTAGGAGCTTATAATGGTTTACCTTGCGTGCCAACATGCTATTAAAATGGTTGTGATGTGGTATGATACGGTGGTATCCTCCTTTGAACGATTCGAGTGGCTTGACTTGGCACATGTTCACGCATGTAGTTGAAACCAAATCAACATAGCCTCTATGATATTTATGTTCATGGTGAATTATATCCTACTCATGCTTGCATTCGATATTGATTAATTTTAATGCATGTTCATGACTGTTGTCGCTCTCTAGTTGGTCGCTTCCCAGTCTTTATCTAGCCTTCACTTGTACTAAGCGGGAATATTGCTTGTGCATCCAACTCCATAACCCCCAAAGTTGTTCCATATGAGTACCATACCTACCTATATACGGTATCTACCTGCCGTTCCAAGTAAATTTGTATGTGCCAAACTCTAAACCTTCAAATAAACATTCTGTTTTGTATGCTCGAATAGCTCATGTATCAACTAGGGTTGTCTGTATCCTCCATGCTAGGCGGGTTATTCTCAAGAGGAGTGGACTCCTCTCCTCACTCACGAGAAAATGGCTGGTCACCAGGATGCCCAGTCCCATGCTTTAAGCAAATCAAATCAAAATAATTGCAAACAAAACTCCCCCAGGATTGTTGTTAGTTGGAGGCACCCGTTGTTTCAGGCAAGCCATGGATTGATGCTTGTTGGTGGTGGGGGAGTATAAACTTTACCATTCTGCTTGGGAACCGCCTATAATGTGTGTAGCATGGAAGATATCGAGATCTCTCGGTTGTTATGTTGACAATGAAAGTATACCGCTCAAAATATTATTCCTATCTATTTCAAAACCGAGCTCTGGCACCTCTACAAATCCCTGCTTCCCTCTACGAAGGGCTTATCTATTTACTTTTATGTTGAGCCATCATCCTCTTATTAAAAAGCACCAGTTGGAGAGCACCTCTGTCATTTGCATCCATTACTATTAGTTTACATTGAGTATGACTGTGACTGGATCTCTTTTACCATGAATTACAATGTCTAGCTAGTCAGTCCTTGATCCTTAAAGGTGCCCTGCATTTATGTTTTGCGGTCTCAGAAAGGGCTAGCGAGATACCATCTAGTTATAGCATATCATGATTGTTTTGAGAAAGTGTTGTCATCTGAGATTTGTTATTATTGCTCGCTAGCTGATTATGCCATTGATATGAGTAAACATGAGACCTAAATGTTATTGTGAATATGGTTAGTTCATAATCTTTGCTGAAAACTTGAATGCTGGCTTTACATATTTACAACAACAAGAGCAAACAGAGTTTGTAAAAGTTTTGATTTATCACTTTCAGTTTATCAACTAAATTGCTTGAGGACAAGCAAAGGTTTAAGCTTGGGGGAGTTGATACGTCTCCATCGTATCTACTTTTCCAAACACTTTTGCCCTTATTTTGGACTCTAACTTGCATGATTTGAATGGAACTAACCCGGACTAACGCTATTTTCAGCAGAATTGCCATGGTGTTACTTTTGTGCAGAAATAAAAGTTCTCGGAATGACCTGAAAATCAACGTAGATTACTTTTGGAATATATAAAAAATACTGGAAGAAGAATCCACGTCAGGGGCCCACACCCTGTCCACGAGGGTGGGGGGCGCGCCCCCTGTTGGGTAACGCAGTAATTTCAAAAAAATTCCTACGCACACGCAAGATCATGGTGATGCATAGCAACGAGAGGGGAGAGTGTTGTCCATGTACCCTCGTAGACCGAAAGCGGAAGCGTTAGCACAACGCGGTTGATGTAGTCGTGCGTCTTCATGATCCGACCGATCCAAGTACCGAACGCATGGCACCTCCGAGTTCAGCACACGTTCAGCTTGACGACGTCCCGCGAACTCCGATCCAGCAGAGCTTCACGGGAGAGTTCCGTCAGCACGACAGCATGGTGACGGTGATGATGTCGCTACCGACCCAGGGCTTCGTCTAAGCACCGCTATGATATGACCGAGGTGGAATATGGTGGAGGAGGGCACCGCACACGGCTGGGAGAGATCAACTGATCAACTTGTGTGTCTATGGGGTGCCCCCTGCCCCTGTATATAAAGGAGTGGAGGAGGCGGAGGGCCGGCCCTCTCTATGGCGCGCCCTAGGGGAGTCCTACTCCCACCGGGAGTAGGATTCCCCCTTTCCTAGTAGAACTAGGAGCCCTTCCAAGTAGTAGGAGTAGGAGGGAAGGAAAGGGAAGGGAAGAGGAGAAGGAAGGAAGGGGGGCACCCCCCTCCCTAGTCCAATTCGGACCAGCCCATGGGGAGGGGTGCGGCCACCCTTTGAGGCCTTTCTCTCCTTTCCCGTATGGCCCATTAAGGCCCAATACGAATTCCCCTAACTCCCTGATACTCCCGAAAATACCCGAATCACTCGGAACCTTTCCGATGTCCGAATATAGTCGTCCAATATATCGATCTTTACGTCTCGACCATTTCGAGACTCCTCGTCATGTCCCCGATCTCATCCGGGACTCTGAACTCCTTCGGTACATCAAAACACATAAACTCATAATATAACCGTCATCGAACTTTATGCGTGCGGACCCTACGGGTTCGAGAACTATGTAGACATGACCGAGACACATCTCCGATCAATAACCAATAGCGGAACCTGGATGCTCATATTGGCTCCTACATATTCTACGAAGATCTTTATCGGTCAAACCGCATAACAACATACGTTGTTCCCTTTGTCATCGGTATGTTACTTGCCCGAGATTCGATCGTCGGTATCTCAATACATAGTTCAATCTCGTTACCGGCAAGTCTCTTTACTTGTTCCGTAATACATCATCCTGCAACTAACTCATTAGTTGCAATGCTTGCAAGGCTTATAGTGATGTGCATTACCGAGTGGGCCTAGAGATACCTCTCCGACAATCGGAGTGACAAATCCTAATCTCAAAATACGCCAACCCAACAAGCACCTTTGGAGACACCTGTAGAGCACCTTTATAATCACCCAGTTACGTTGTGGCGTTTGGTAGCACACAAAGTGTTCCTCCGGTAAACGGGAGTTGCATAATCTCATAGTCATAGGAACATGTATAAGTCATGAAGAAAGCAATGGCAATAAACTAAACGATCAAGTGCTATGCTAACGGAATGGGTCAAGTCAATCACATCATTCTCCTAATGATGTGATCCCGTTAATCAAATGACAACTCATGTCTATGGTTAGGAAACATAACCATCTTTGATCAACGAGCTAGTCAAGTAGAGGCATACTAGTGACACTCTGTTTGTCTATGTATTCACACATGTATTATGTTTCCGGTTAATACAATTCTAGCATGAATAATAAACATTTATCATGATATAAGGAAATAAATAATAACTTTATTATTGCCTCTAGGGCATATTTCCTTCACCCCCTGCCTCGTGGGCCCCCTGACGCTCCACCGACCTCAACTCCAACTCCATATATTCGTGTTCGGGGAGAAAAAAATTAGAGAGAAGGATTCATCGCGTTTTACGATACGGAGCCACCGCCAAGCCCTAAACTCTCTCGGGAGGGCTGATTTGGAGTCCGTTCGGGGCTCCGGAGAGGGGAATCCGTCGCCATCGTCATCATCAACCATCCTCCATCACCACTTTCATGATGCTCACCGCCGTGCGTGAGTAATTCCATCGTAGGCTCGCTGGACGGTGATGGGTTGGATGAGATTTATCATGTAATCGAGTTAGTTTTGTTAGGGTTTGATCCCTAGTATCCACTATGTTCTGAGATTGATGTTGCTATGACTTTGCTATGCTTAATGCTTGTCACTAGGGCCCGAGTGCCATGATTTTTGATCTGAACCTATTATGTTTTCATCAATATATGAGTGTTCTTGATCCTATCTTGCAAGTCTATAGTCACCTATTATGTGTTATGATCCGTTAAGCCCGAAGTGACAATAATCGGGATACTTACCGGTGATGACCGTAGTTTGAGGAGTTCATGTATTCACTATGTGTTAATGCTTTCCGGTTCTCTATTAAAAGGAGGCCTTAATATCCCTTAGTTTCCATAAGGACCCCGCTGCCACGGGAGGGTAGGACAAAAGATGTTATGCAAATTCTTTTCCATAAGCACGTATGACTATATTTGGAATACATGCCTGCATTACATTGACGAACTGGAGCTAGTTCTGTGTCACCCTAAGTTATGATTGTTACATGATGAACCGCATCCGGCATAATTCTCCATCACCGATCCATTGCCTACGAGCTTTCCATATATTGTTCTTCGCTTATTTACTTTTCCGTTGCTATTGTTACAATCACTACAAAACCCAAAAATATTACTTTTGCTACCGTTACCACTACTATCATATAACTTTGCTACTAAAATACCTTGCTGCAGATATTAAGTTTCCCGGTGTGGTTGAATTGACAACTCAGCTGCTAATACTTGAGAATATTCTTTGGCTCCCCTTGTGTCGAATCAATAAATTTGGGTTGAATACTCTACCCTCAAAAACTGTTGTGATCCCCTATACTTGTGGGTTATCAATAATCGAGAAACATTTCCTTAGTCCTATTTAGGTACCTAAGGATAATTTTGACTGTTGTCTAGTGATCTACTCCTGGATCACTATTGTACCCCCTTGCCAAACTCATGGCAAGGTACACAATAGGTTAGGTACACAGCATGGCATACTTTATAGAACCTATGGCTGAGGCATAGGAATGACTTTCATTCTCTCTCTATCTTCTGTTGTGGTCTGGTTTTGAGTCTTACTCAACTTCATACCTTGCAAAACAGACAAGAACCCTTTTTGACTGATCTATTTTTAACTTCTTCAAAAATTTACCAAGGTATATACTTAGTGAAAGTCTTATTAAGCATCTTGATCTATCTCTATAGATCTTGATGCCTAATGTATAAGCAGCTTCACCGAGGTCTTTAATTGAAAACCTTTTATTCAAGTATCCTTTTATGCTATACAGAAATTCTACATTATTTCCAATCAACAATATGTCATCCACATATAACATTAGAAATGACATAGAGCTCCCACACACTTTCTTGTAAATAGAGG
The DNA here is from genome assembly GCF_018294505.1 of Triticum aestivum. Lineage (NCBI taxonomy): Eukaryota > Viridiplantae > Streptophyta > Magnoliopsida > Poales > Poaceae > Triticum > Triticum aestivum. The sequence continues at coordinate 112,765,105 of NC_057800.1, forward strand.
CTTCTCCAAAACTCTGTATAAAACCATATGCTTTGATCACCTCATCAAAGCGCATATTCCAACTCCAAGATGCTTGCACTAGTCCATAGATGGATCACTAGAGCTTGCACACTTTGTTAGCACCTTTAGGATCGACAAAATCTTCTGGTTGCATCATATACAACTCTTCCTTAAGAAAACCACTAAGGAATGCAATTTTGACATCCATTTGCCAGATTTCATAATTATAAAAGGCGGCAATTGCAAACATGATTCGGACGGACTTCAGCATTGCTACAAGTGAGAAAGTCTCATAGTAGTCAGTCCCTTGAACTTGTCGAAAAAACTTTTGTGACAAGTCGAGCTTTGTATATAGTGATATTACTATCAGCGTCTGTCTTCCTCTTGAAAATCCATTTATTCTCAATGGCTTGCCGATCATTCGGCAAATCCACCAAAGTCCACACTTTGTTCTCATACATGGATCCTATCTCAAATTTTATGGCCTCATGCCATTTATCGGAATCCGGGCTCATCATAACTTCTTCATAGTTCGTAGGTTCGCCATGGTTTAATAACATGAATTCCAGGACAGGATTACCGTACCAATCTTGTGTGGAACATGCTCTGTTCGACCAACGAGGTTCAATAGTAACTTGATTTGAAGTTTCATGACCATCATCATTAGCTTCCTCTCTAGTTGGTGTAGGCATCACGGGAACGGATTTCTCTGATGTGCTACTTTCCAAATTGAGAGAAGATACAATTACCTCATCAAGTTATACTTTCCCCCCACTCACTCTTTCGAGAGAAACTCCTTCTCTAGAAATGTTCCATTCTTGGCAACAAAGATCTTGCCTTTGGGTCTGTGGTAGAAGGTGTACCCAATAGTTTCCTTAGGGTATCCTATGAAGACGGACTTCTCTGATCTGGGTTCGAGCTTATCAGGCAGAAGCCTTTTGACATAAGTGTCACAACCCCAAACTTTAAGAAACGACAGCTTAGGTTTCTTGCCAAACCATAGTTTATACGATGTCATCTCAGCGGATTTAGATGGTGCCCTATTTAATGTGAATGCGGCTGTCTCTAGTGCATAACCCCAAAATGATAATGGTAAATCGGTAAGAGACATCATAGATCGCACCATATCTAATAAAGTACAGTTACAATGCTCGGACACACCATTTCGCTGTGGTATTCCAGGTGGCATGAGTTGTGAAACAATTCCACATTGTTTTAAATGAAGGCCAAACTCGTAACTCAAATATTCATCTTCGCGGTCAGATTGTAGAAACTTTATTTTCTTGTTACGATGATTCTCCACTTCACTTTGAAATTCTTTGAACTTCTCAAATGTTTCAGACTTGTGTTTCATCAAGTAGATATACCCATACATACTCAAATCATCTGCGGAGGTCAGAAAATAACGATACCCGCTGCGTGATTCAACACTCATGGGACCACATACATCGGTATGTATTATTTCCAATAAGTCATTAGCTCGCTCCATTGTTCCGGAGAACGGAGTTTTAGTCATCTTGCCCATGAGGTATGGTTCGCAAGTATCGAATGATTCGCAATCAAGTGATTCCAAAAGTCCATCTGCATGGAGTTTCTTCATGCGCTTTACACCAATATGACCTAAACGGCAGTGGTACAAGTATGTTGCACTATCATTATCAACTTTGCATCTTTTGGCATCAATATTATGAATATGTGTATCACTACGATCCAGATTCAATAAACCATTCATATTGGGTGTATGACCATAGAAGGTTTTATTCATGTAAACAGAATAACAATTATTCTCTAACTTAAATGAATAACCGTATTGCAATAAACATGATCTAATCATATTCATGCTCAACGCAAACACCAAATAACATTTATTTAGGTTCAACACTAATCCCAAAAGTAGAGGGAGTGTGTGATGATGATCATATCAACCATGGAATCATTTCCAACACACAACGTCACCTCGCTTTTAACTAGTCTCTGTAACTCCTATTTCGAGTTACTAATTTTAGCAACCGAACTGGTATCAAATACCTAGGGGTTACTATGAATACTAGTAAAATACACATCAATAACATCTATCAAATATACCTTTGTTCACTTTGCCATACTTCTAATCCGCCAAGTATTTGGGGCAGTTCCACTTCCAGTGACCATTTCCTTGCAGTAGAAGCACTTAGTTTCAGGCTTGGGGTCCAGCTTTGAGCTTCTTCACGAGAGTGGCAACTTGCTTGCCATTCTTCTTGAAGTTCCCTTTCTTTCCATCACCTTTTTTCTTGAAACTAGTGGTCTTGTTAACCATCAACACTTGATGCTCTTTCTTGATTTCTACCTTCACCGATTTCAGCATCGCGAAGAGCTTGGGAATTGTTTTTGTCATCCCTTGCATATTATAGTTCATCACGAAGTTCTAGTAACTTGATGATAATGACTAGAGAACTCTATCAATCACTATCTTATCTGGAAGATTAACTCCCACTTGATTCAAGTGATTGTAGTACCCAGACATTCTAAGCACATGCTCACTAGCTGAGCTATTCTCCTCCGTCTTGTAGGCATTGTACTTGTCAGAGGTCTCAAACCTCTCGACATGGGCGTGCGTCTGAAATACCAATTTCATCTCTTGGAACATATCATATGCTCCATGGCGTTCAAAACATTTTTGAAGTCCTGGTTCTAAGCCGTAAAACATGGCACTCTAAACTATCAAGTAGTCATCATACCGAGCTTGTCAAACATTCATAACGTCTGCATCTGCTCCTGCAATTGGTTTGTCACATAGCAGTGCATCAAGGACATAATTCTTCTGTGCAGCAATGAGGATAATCCATAGATCACGGACCCAGTCCGCATCATTGCTACTATCATCTTTCAACTTATTTTTCTCTAGGAACATATCAAAAAAATAGGAGCTATATAGCGAGCTATTGATCAACAACATAGATATGCAAAACTATCAAGACTAAGTTCATGATAAATTAAGTTCAATTAATCAAATTACTTAAGAAATCCCACTTAAATAGATATCCCTCAAGTCATCTAAGTGATACGTGATCCAAATCAACTAACCCATGTCCGATCATCACGTGAAATGGGGTAGTCATCAATGGTGAACATCTCTATGTTGATCATATCTACTATATGATTCACGTTCGACCTTTCGGTCTCTAGTGTTCCGAGGCCATGTCTGTACATGCCAGGCTCGTCAAGTTTAACCCGAGTATTCTGCATGTGCAAAACTGTTTTGCACCCGTTGTATGTGAACGTAGAGTCTATCACACCTGATCATCACGTGGTGTCTCAACACGACGAACTGTCACAACGGTGCATACTTGGGGAGAACACTTATACCTTGAAATTTTAGTTAAGGGATCATCTTATAATGCTACCACCGTAGTAAGCAAAATGAGATGCATAAAAGATAAACATCATATGCAATCAAAATATGTGACATGATATGGCCATCATCATCTTGTGCTTTTGATCTCCATCTCCAAAGCATCATCATGATCTCCATCATCACTGGCTCGACACCTTGATCTCCATCATAGCGTCATGGTTATCTCGCCAACTATTGCTTCTACAACTATCGCTAACGTATAGTGATAAAGTAAAGCAACTACATGGCGTTTGCATTTCATACAATAAAGAGACAACCATAAGGCTCCTGCCGGTTGCCAGTAACTTTTACAAAACATGATCATGTCATACAATAACGTATATCACATCATGTCTTGACCATATCACATCACAACATGCCCTACAAAAACAAGTTAGACGTCCTCTACTTTATTGTTGCAAGTTTTACGTGGGTGCTACGGGCTTCTAGCAAGAACCGTTCTTACCTACGTATCAAAACCACAACGGTGATTTATCAAGTTTGCTGTTTTAACCTTCAACAAGGACCGGACGCAGTCAAATTCGATTTAACTAAAGTAGGAGAAACAGACACCCGCCAGCCACCTTTATGCACAACTAGTTGCATGTATGTCGGTGGAACCGGTCTCATGAACGTGGTCATATAAGGTTGGTCTGGGCCGCTTCATCCAACAATACCGCCAAATCAAAATAAGAAATTGGTGGTAAGCTGTATGATGATCACCACCCACAACTCTTTGTGTTCTACTCGTGCATATCATCTATGCATAGACCTGGCTCATGATGGCACCGCTCGGAAACGTAGCATGCAATTTCAAAAAAAATCCTACGCTCACGCAAGATCTATCTAGGAGATGCATAGCAACAAGAGGGGGAGAGTGTGTCTACGTACCCTCATAGACCGAAGAGGAAGCGTTTGACCACGCAGTTGATGTAGGCGAACTTCTGCTTGTTCCGACCGATCAAGTACCGAACGTACGACACCTCCAAGTTCTGCACACGTTCAGCTCGATGATGTCCCTCGAACTCTTGATCCAGCAAAGTGTCGAGGAAGTAGATGAGTTCCGTCAACACGACAGTGTGTTGACAATGATGGTGAAGTGATCCGCGTAGGGCTTCACCTAAGCACTACGAAGATATGACCGGAGGCGTAAACTGTGGAGGGGGGCGCCGCACACGGCTAACAATTGTTGGTGTGTGTTCTAGCGGTGCCCCCCCCCCACATATATATAGGTTGGAGGGGAGGAAAGGCAGCCAAGGGGGCACCCCAAGTAGGAGGAATCCTACTTGGGGTCCTCCCCAATTCAGCCCCCGTCGTTCCTTATTAACCGGAGGGGAAAGGAAAGAGAGGGGGGTGGAAGGAAGGGGGAGGCCGAATCCTCCACTTTCCTTCTCCCTTCCCCTCTTTCCTTCTCCTCCTATTTCGGCCTATATGGGGGCGCACCGACCCCTTGTGGGCTGGTTGGTATGTCCCTCTCTTGGCCCATAAGGGCATCTCCAGCCGCGCCCCCAACAGGGCCCCCCAGGCCACTTTTTCGGCGCCGGCGCCGAAAAAACGGCCCAGTCGCGCCCCCAGGACGCCGAAAATTGCCGGTTCGGACCTTTTTTCCGCCCGGAGGTCACAGGCCGAACCCGGCACGCTGGGGAGCAGTTGGGGGCTCCGGCGCTAGGGAAAAGCACGCCTGGCCCACACCGACAAGGGAAAAGTCAAGGTTTTCTTCCCCCGACTCGCCTCGCACCCCCCGCGCCCTCGGCCACCATTAGCTATATCCCGGCGACGGCCGCCGCCCTACTCCGCTAGATAGCCATTCTCCGCCGGAAAATAGTAGCGCTTCGCCGCGGCAGCCCCTCCCACAGCAGCTGGGCGTTTTCGGCCGCCGTTTCCGACCGTGGAGGCGCGGTTTAACAGCGGGTACACGCCCACCGAGCGCAAGGTGTTCGGCGTTTTGCCTGCCTCGGCGATGGACTCGGATGAGGAGGAAGAGCTCGCCACACTGCTGGAGGAGGAAGCCGCGGCCGACGTCCAGGAAGAAGAGCATCTCATGGTGCTCGCCGCCCTCGGCTAACTGCTGGCGAGCAATGAAAAGCCGCGGCGAGGTGGCTCGGCGCCGGGGTGGATGAAAGCAAAGAACCGGCATCGTCTCCAAGGCTACTGCATGCTCTACTCCGACTACTTCGCCGATGCTCCACTTCATGGCGAGAGAACATTTCGGCGCCGTTATCGGATGAGCCGAAAGCTCTTCCTCAGGATTGTGAATTCCATTTGGGAGTTCGACAACTACTTCAAGTGTAAGATGGATTGCACTGGCGCTCTTGGATTCACCTCCATCCAGAAGTGCATGACAGCGATGAGGATGCTTGCATATGGAGCTCCCAGTGATTCACTCGACGACTATGGGCGCATGGCCGAGTCCACCAGCATAGAGTGTTTCTACAAGTTCTGTCGGGCAGTGGTGGCAGTGTTTGGGCCACAATACTTGAGAACACCCAATGCGGAAGACACTGCTCGGATCCTAGCCCAGAATGCAGCAAGAGGATTTCCTAGGATGCTTGGAAGCATCGACTGCATGCATTGGAAATGGAAGAATTGCCCATTTGGTTGGTAGGGGATGTACAAAGGCGCCAAAGGCGGTTGCAGTGTGGTGCTCGAGGCGGTAGCCACACAGGACCTTTGGATTTGGCACTCCTTCTTTGGTATGCGAGGAACTCACAATGACATCAACGTGCTGCAGTGCTCTCCTGTTTTTGCCAAGCTCGTTGAGGGCCATTCTCCTCCGGTGAACTTCGAGATCAATGGGCACCAATACAACAAGGGGTACTACCTAGCAGATGGCATCTATCCGAGATGGTCGACATTTGTGAAGACGATCTCAAACCCTGCGGCAGGAGGCAAGAACGCCTGGTTTGCGAAAGTTCAGGAGGCTTGCAGGAAGGATGTCGAGCGGGCATTTCGTGTGCTCCAATCTCGATTCGCTATTGTTTGGTACCCCGCTCAGACCTGGTCCAAAGATCAAATGTGGGAGATTATGACTTCCTGTGTCATCTTGCACAACATGATCATCGAGAGCGAGCAAGAAGACCCAGTTGACACTGAACCATACTACAGGCAGGGTCCTCTAGCCGAAGTCGATCACCAGCTACCGGCAACTTGGACTGCCTATCTCAGTATGCGTCAGGAGATCCGAGACCCATAGGTGCATCATCAACTGCAGAAAGATCTGATTGAGCACCTATGGAGGCTCAAGGGGGACGCCATGTGATGAAATACGAGTTTTTATTTGTTGAACTATATAATTTGTATTGAACTATTTGTTGTTGTACTATTTTGTTGAAGTATTTGATTTTTCTGTGATGAAATATGTGATAAGAAATAATTGTGTTGATAACTGAACGCCGAGACACGGCGAAACCACGCCGAATATGGGTCTATTCTCGCCCATATGGGCCCTTTATTCGCCAAAATTGGGCTGCAAAGTGGGCCAATTTCGGCGCCTGGGGGCGAGCTGGGGGCGACGACTGGGCGCAAAACTGCCCCCAGCGCTGATTGTATCGCCGGCTCGCCCCCAGGGGGTGATTTTTATGCGTCCTGGGGGGCCAACGGCTGGAGATGCCCTAAGGCCCATATCTTTGCCGGGGGTGCCCGGAACCCCTTCCGGTGACCCGATATGTACCTGATACCCTCCGGAACACTTCCGGTGTCTGAATACTATCGTCCTATATATCAATCTTTACGTCTCGACCATTTTGACACTCCTCGTCATGTTCGTGATCTCATCCGGGACTCCGAACAACATTCGGTCACCAAATCACATAACTCATAAAATACAAAATCGTCTTCGAACGTTAAGCGTGTGGGCCCTACTGGTTCGAGAACTATGTAGACATGACCGAGACACCTCTCCGGTCAATAACCAATAGCGGAACCTGGATTCTCATATTGGTTCCCACATATTCTACGAAGATCTTTATCGATCATACCGTAATGACAACATACATTATTCCCTTTGTCATCGGTATGTTACTTGCCCGAGATTCGATCGTCAGTATCTTCATACCTAGTTCAATCTCGTTACCGACAAGTCTCTTTACTCGTTTTGTAATACATCATCCCACAACTAACTCATTAGTCACATTGCTTGCATGGCTTCTTATGATGTGTATTACCGAGAGGGCCCAGAGATACCTCTCCGATACTCAGAGTGAAAAATCCTATCTCGATCTATGCCAACCCAACAAACACCTTCAGAGATACCTGTAGAGCATCTTTATAATCACCTAGTTACGTTGTGAGGTTTGATAGCACACAAGGTATTCCTCCGGTGTCCGAGAGTTGCATAATCTCATAGTCAAAGGAATATGTATATGACATGAAGAAAGCAATAGCAATAAAACTTAACGATCAATATGCTAAGCTAACGGATGGGTCTTGTCCATCACATCATTCTCCTAATGATGTGATCCCGTTCATCAAATGACAACATATGTCTATGGTTAGGAAACTTAATCATCTTTGATTAACGAGCTAGTCTAGTAGAGGCTTACTAGGGACACGGTGTTTTGCCTATGTATCTACACATGTATCAAGTTTCCGGTTAATACAATTCTAGCATGAATAATAAACATTTACCATGATATAAGGAAATATAAAATAACAACTTTATTATTGCCTCTAGGGCATATTTCCTTTACTTTTGGATTCGAGCATGTAAAAACTAAGCATAGTTGCCTCTTTTTGGTTGTGATCGGACATGCGATCTGGCGCTTGTGTGATCTGGCGCGTTGTGTGGATTGGGCTAAATTTGAATTTCAAATTGCCCTATACTGGCGGGCATATACAAGGTATCACTGAATGGCCGCCTCCCACATCCGTGTCCACGGATTGGTCCCCCTGCCCGCGGACGGATGCCAGAGGGAATTTGCGGGCTGCCGTTGGAGATGCCCTTATTGCACATTCAACTGACTCAGTGAAATATAAAAGGAAAAAGAAAAAAAATACCAACACGAATCTTTGCGTAAAATCGACCACATACTAGGACTTAGATCCGTAACACTTTGGGCACATCTAGATGTGCTTTAGTAAAGCTGAAAACTCGAACCAAATCCCCCTTGCCAACATGATACGTATATATGTGCACCATATGAGTACTATGTATCGATCGATGCTCGGGCAGGGACCATGCAAGCAAGAAATTTAAACGTTATTTTAAGAAAATTAAAACATAAATCAAAGAGAAAATGAGATCCATGAATACTAGCACCCAGAACATATTTTCATAGAATGAGCCCATGCAGGTGAAATCACGGAAATTAACTCTCAACGGGAGTCAAACCCCGGTCTGCAAGGACGATGCACCACTGTGTCTTGTCACTGGGCTATTGCCCAGCTCTCATGGGCTATTGCAAGCAAGAAATATGGCGATGACATGCATGCATAGTGCATTGGATAGCTAGCTTTTTTTTAGGGCTACTAGCTAGCTAGGCGGGCATCGATGGATGGATGGATCAAGCGAGCGGGGAGGTGAAAATTCTCTGACCACGGGACAGGATCGCCTTGGGATCATACTTCCTCTTCCGATCCACGAATCTGGCCCACTTGGCTAGACCAAAGTGCTTCTTCTCCCACCCGTCCTGGTCGGCGTAGTACGGCAGGTACTGCACGCACGGTATCCCGGCCTCCTCGCAGAATCGTAAGATGTCCTCGTTCTGCTCCTCCAGGCGCCTCAGCAGCTGGCGGCCACCGTCCGTCGACGCCGGCACCGACGACCGCAGGATCCCCACGGTGTAGAACACCTCCTCCTCCTCCGGGAGCACCGCGGACGTGTCGGCGTCCCACCTGTTCCGGTTCATGGGGTAGACGAGGACGGGTCCCATGGCGCCGGTGGTGCTGTCACGGCGGAGGATGCCGTGGAAGACGCCGGCGGCGAAGTCGAGGACGCGGGAGCGCGGGAGGAAGAGGTTGAGCCAGGGATGCGGCACGTCCCAGAGGCCGGAGGCGCGGAGCTTGAGCTCGCCGTCGCGCACCCGGTCAAGGAACCCCGCGTACGACACGTCCTGCACGAACGCGAACCCGCGCGCGTACCGCAGCTCCCCCAGCAGCACATTCAGCCTCTGCACGCATGCATTCACCCACAGAGCATGCAATTCTGTCAGTACATGCATGCATTGATTAATAAATTTTCCGCAGTTAAAATTTGTATGCAGGTATGCAAGACTTGGACGTGTCAAAGTTGACATATACATGCAGAGTTTTACATTGGCCTTTACCGGCTGAAAATTGTACAAGCATGTATGGACTGTGAGTTCTTTCAGTGATCTCTACTCATCTACTGGTTGTTTTTCACAAGAAATCAGGGCAAAGATTTGTAGGACCAGACCGTACAAATTTAACAAAAGCAGATCCCGAGCGAGCTACTTTGCTGACAAGTGGCTGGCTGTGTGACGTGTATACGGATGGAACTAGAACAGCGTGTAGGGCAGGCAAGATCGTAGGGTTTGGCCGCTTGCATGTGCAATGCATGCACGGCCCCCGTTCATGCCTTTAGGGGCCAGGTCTTTTCGCCCTATAATTCTGGAGAATCACGATTCTAGAAACTGCCCATAGAATCGTCTGCCCACAGAATTGTCTGTCCAGTTCTTTTCTGTAATTCTAGCATGTGATTGTTGTATGAGTTGTGGTCTGAAATATCTATAATGTCCCTGAACTGAAATTGTGTGCTGAATTGCATACATCCATCCATCTATCCAACAGCACGAATCATCATTGACAATAGCATGTTCATCTAGCAAAATCATCAATCCATCCATCCATCCATCTAGCAAAATCATCAATCAATTCATCCATCCATCTAGCAAATTTATCCATCAATCCATCCATCTATCAAACATAAATCCATGCATCTATCCAACATAAATCCATCCATCTATCCAACATCAGCAACACCAAGGCCGGATCGGCCCAGCGGCGGCGCGGAGGCAGAGGAAGGCCAGAGCACCGGCGGGAGACGTCGGCGTCCAGATGCAGAGGAGGGCCAGAGGGGCGGCCAGAGAGGGAGGGGCGGCGGGCCGCGACAGGAAGGGCCGAGGCAGACGACAGGAGGCGTCGACGTCCAGGCCGCTGGGGGCGAAGCGGCGAGGTGGGGCCGGCGAGGCCGGATCGGCCCGGCGGCGGCGCGGTTGCCTCCTGGAACCCTAGCGCTCGAAGGGGATCGAGCGAGGACCGAGGGGAACGAGTCATGCTCTCGTTTTTTGCTCTACGGGTTGTGGAGGATGGCCAGTGGCATTTTGGCTGTAAAATGCCGCTCAAACAAGGGTATTCTGATAAGTCCAACCGTTTTCTTTTGCGGGATGTCGCAGAATAGCCAGAATCGCGGTGGGATGGTGCTTTTCGATTGCACTGGTGATTGTGGCCATTCTAAGATCATTCCTGGGGCAACAACGAGTTCTTTTGCGATTGTGATTCTGCCGGCAGTAATTCTTCAGAATTGGGTCAAAAGAACTGGCCCTAGATCTCGTTCGCACAGTTCCACTGCCTGTACAGTGCAGTGGCTAGAAGAAAGTGCATGGCCTAGCTAGCTCTTGAGTCTTGATTGATGCATGGATGAAGTAATTCTGGCAAAAGCCTACTTGCTAGTTTTGAAGTAATTCTGGCAAAGTATATAAGTACGTGACGAGACCGCCCATAATAATTGATTTATTCGTGCACACCCTAGTCCCTACAAAAGTGAAGCCATCTATTTCCCTTTACCTTCTTCTATCGTGGATGCTAGCTTTCACAAATATCGTAGAAGAAATTTCACCTTATTACATGATTAGTTTAGTCTAGGTATGCTTTTAGCAAAACTGATTAGTTTGTCTGTTTTATTACTTTATTGTATAATATAGGTCACTCCACCCCAATTCTTTTGTAAAGGCCAAATATGTGAGAGGGCAAGTTGCCATAGATTTGGTCAAAGTCGTAGTTGAGACTTTAAGTCTTGATCCAACAAAAATGGGCAAATGTAGATTGTACACATTCTAGATTTAAGGTGTACAAATTTTTATAGCAAACCAATATTATATACTTTCTCCGTTTCTAAATATAAGTATTTTTAGAGGTTTCGATATGAACTTAATACGGATGTAAATAGACACATTTTAGAGTGTATTTATTCATTTTGCTCCGTATGTAGTTCATATTAAAATCTGTAAAATAAACTTATATTTAGGGACGGAGGGAGTAACTTTAATCTTGATGCTATATAATTGAATTAGTGTATTCGTAATTAATATTGGTAGAAAAAAGTGGTTATTAGACATGCTGGTTTACGCTCTCAAAGAGCATTTTGTATGTTCGTTTTCTCCTATAAGCTAGTACTCCCTCCATAAAGAAATGTAAGAGCATTTAAAACACTAAAATAGTGATGTAAATCTTTTTTTACAGAGGAAGTAATAGTTTACTTAATGCCCTAAACCGGGATTAGTACTGCTGATGGGGCCGGGTTAGATTTGTGACAGCGACGGGAGCATTTCAGGGGCAGACAAAGCCAGACCAACTACGTACGACGACGTTGATGGTTCACGGATCTGCATGCACCATTGTGGCCCAACGTCACTATCGGTCTCACTTGGCAGGTCACCGTATAGGCCATGCTAGCTACACGACAGCGCACCCACGCAAACAAAAGATGATACTCACTACAAGTTTTACCTGATCGACGTCAGCCTCGCCGCCGCGAGCGGCGCCGCCGTAGTACAGCGCTCCCTCGAGGCAGTAAAGGACCCCGCCCACCTCCTCAGCGAGCGCGGCGATGCGCGCCGCGTCGGCGTCCGAGAAGAAGGACGACCGCCAGCTGCCCACGCGGCCCTGGTCCGCGAGCACCACCGAGCCCTCCACGTAGTCCATGAGCCCGGAGACAGCGGTGCCGAGGTCGACGCCGATGAGCCGCTCCTGGTCGCCCGTGAGCGCCGCGGCGCCCGTGTAGAAGAGCCGAACCCAGCGCGCCCTCGCCGGCGCCGGCGTCAGTGGGATGCGCGCCCGCGTTATGACGCCGAACTGCCCCAGCCCGCCCAGCACGGCGTCGAACAGGTCCCCGTGCTTTTCCTTTGAGCATCTCACCATCTCCCCGAGCCCTACATATCAATTCACAATCATTGGTACATGAACGTGACATGAAGAACCAAAAGGGTTCATCTCGTGCCATCGTGCGCATACGTACCGGTGATCACGTCGAGTTCTTGGACGTTGGATATCTGGGGGCCGTGGCGGAAGGCCTGGCCGCTGATGCCCGCGTTGGAGAGGGTGCCTCCGACGGTGAGGTGAAGGTAGTCGGTCCACGACCTCGGGGTGAGTCCGTGCGCCAGGGCGGCACGCAGCACGTCCACCCACAGCTGCTCGCCACCGGCGTCGACGTAGCGGCCGTCGACCGAGACGGAGAGGCGGCTGGCTGAGCCGCCGGCGTGGCACCCGAGCGACATCATGTCGACGACGACGCCGCGGGGTGCGGACGCCTGGCCTCGGGTCGAGTGGCCGCAGCCCCGGGCAGACACGGGGAACGGGGAGGGGCGCGTGCACGAGGCGCGCAGCAGCGTGGCGATGTCCTCGGGGCACGACGGGTAAAGCACGGCCGCCGCCGGCGGTTGGGCGTCCGACATGTTGCCGAAGTCGGCGGACGCCAGCGCGGTGGCCTCGGCGTCGTCACGGATCAGCGCGCGGACCCCGAGGTGGCGGAGCTGGTGGAGTAAGGAGGAGGCCGGCCTCCAGGCGAGCGCATCATCACGTGAGTACGCCCAGGTGGCGGGGCTCGTCGTCGTTGTCTTGAGGAGGCAGCTGAGCACGAAGAGAGCGGTTATCAGTCTCATCTCTCTCGCACGCGCTTTGTTCGTGACGACCATCTGTGTCTTAGCTTGGGTGAACGATCGATCTCTCTGTGTTTCGTGACACTCCTTTCAGGCGGAGAGTTGGGCATAAATAAGGGCACCGTGTGTAGCGTACAGGTAGACGTGTACACTGTAAGTGTTAAGCAGCAGGTCAGTTAGTTAATTAGCTTGCTTCCTGTGAGTCTTCGCATGAGATCAAAAGGGCAGAGACCCAAAGTCCAAAGATCATTTTCTTGATTGTGCCGTACGTACTTTGTGGTCATGGCATGTACATGTCTACAAGCATGTGCAGTAAGTAGCTGGGTGCACGAACAGTGAGACAGGCGTGTATGTCGATGGTAGAGATCTTGCAATCCGTAGGTGAAAGAACAGGTGTCCTATGACTACGAGTAACTACAGCTAGCCACTGAAAGGCCTCGCGCCTAAAGATGTAGTACGTGTGGCCGAGAGAGCAACATGCACGTGTACAGTTACACTACTATGGAAACGGAAAAATTACATGCGCAAGATTTCCCGGGCAACACGACGAGGCCGAGAGAGCAACATAAGCACCACGCATGATGAGGCAGTGGTACGGCAAGCATGCGTGCGGTTGGCAGCTTGGGTCTGGTTGATGCATGCACCGATCGTACGCACTTCACGACACGATTGCATTAATGTGTAGACGGCACCTACAACGACTTTCGTGTAGACACGTAGAATCCTATCCTAGAAACGAAAAAGTGTTGTGGACGGATCAAACTAGACACGCAGGGCCAAGCAACATGTGGTTGAATGATTAGAGGGACTGTATTATTCTTAGTCCACCAAGGTTTAAATTCTGATGCTCGCATTTATTTTTAGATTTATTTTAGAATTTTCGACGATGCGTATTTAGTGGGAGGAGACGTTTTCGTCGACGACGAGGTGCCTACGGTGACTTCGTAAATCTCAAGATGATATGCTGACCAAGCTCTGATGTGTATTTTTGTGCAATTTTTTTCATTGTTTGCTTCTTTCATTTTCTGTCTTCTTAAAGGGTAATACCAATGCCACTAATTCATTCTTCCTTCGGAATTTTATTTTATTTTATTTTATTTCATTTTCTTTCTTTTTTATAGATAATACCAGCACCACTAAATTCATTCTTTATTAGGAAATTTCACTATTATATGCTTATTCTTGCATATTATAAAAAAGCGCAATTTCAGTGTAAATTGTGTGTAAATTTTGATATTATTTTCCTTGTGAAAGGGTAATACCAATGCCACAAATTCATTCATCCTTTAAAAACTTCATTATTTTGTTTTTTTCACTTTCTTTGTCCTTTAAGGGTAATATCAATCCCACTAAAGTCTTTCCTTCTTAGGGAACTTCATTCATTTTGAAATTTCACTATGTTATGCTTATTCTTCCATATTATAAAAGGCACAATTTCTATGTAAGTTGTGTGTAAATTTGGTCTTTTGAAATTATTTCCCTTTCTTCTGGAAGGGAAATACTAATGCCACAAATTCACTCTTTCTTAGAAAATTCCATTTCTTGTTTTTTGTGTCATTTTCTTTCTTTTTTATAGATAATGCATGCCATTAAATTCATTTCTTCTTAGGAAAATTCATTTTTTGAAGTTCCACCATTATATACATATTGATGCATATTATAACAAAGTGCAATTTCTGTGTAAATTTTAATATATTTTTTCTTCTGAAAGAGTAATACTAATGCCACAAATTCATTCTTCCTCCAAAAAACTTCATTATTTTATTTTTGTTTATTTTTCTTTTTTCTTTAAGGGTAATACCAATACCACTAAATTATGTCCTTCTTATGGAACTTCATTATTTCAAATTCCACTATGCTATGCTTATTCTTGCGTAGTATAAAAAAGAGCAATTTCTATGTAAGTTGTGTGCAAATTTTGTCTTTTTATTTTTTTCTCTTTCTTTTGGAAGGGAAATACTATTGCCACAATTCTTCCTTAGTAAACTTTTTATTTTCCTTTTTATGTTTTAGTTTCATTTTCTTTGTTTTTAAAGGTAATACCAATGGAACTGAATTCTATTTGTTTGTATGCCTGCATAAAATGTGATATTATAAGAATAATTAGGAAATACTTTGCTATCCAACAGAGCCTTGGTTATATGTGATTTGGAATTTGTGCTACGTGCATTTTTAGCTAATACTCCTTCGACATTTATTTTAGGACTGGGGAGTAACAAGTACTAGCTTAGACAAGAACTCACAAGTATTAGAAAGCTAATACCAATCCGTACACATTTGAAAAGAATATCATTAACCCTTCAAGTGTCCGCACGTATGCATCGACAGAGGCTGAGCAATGACGATAAATAAAGTAATAAGGTAACTAAACAGGGGTGATTGTGATTACAAACGGGATAGACGAACCAACGCGTGACCTCTACAGTGCCCCTCCCCCTCCCGCGTCGTCTCATCCGAGGTGACTCGGGGGTAACCCTAGCCGCCACCGCCGCGCCCCTCCTCCCCCTCCTTCCTCTCCGTCGCCTCCTGAGGTGTGCTCCGACGTGCGCGCTCGACACCGATGAAGGTGGCGGTGGGGATTCGGCGGCTGCACGACACATGGAGGGCCTCGGCATCCGGGGTGGCGGCCCCGGCAGGTGTGTGTGGGGTGGCCCTGGCAGCTGGTTGCCCTGCTGGTGCTGGCTAGGCACCCCCTCGATCACGCGGGTGACGAGCGATGGTGGTCCTAGGTCGCTGGTGTGCATCCCTCCCCGCAGTTATGCCACCGCCAGATGAAGCCCATCCCCTCCGCCCCTATCTGCTCCTTCCATCGCCGGATCTGGGTCCTGGTGGCTTAGGCCACTGCTCCCGGTTGCTGGCTGCGCGGATCTTGTCAGGCGGGGTTGGATCCGGGGGAAATTATGGCCGGTGCGGTGGTCACACCAAAAGCGACGCCTTGGGCGCCGTTTCCCTATTTGGAGGTTGTGGTATGGATCCTCCCCCCTCCTTCCGTCCCCTGGTAGGTGAAAGCCTAGGTCCCCTACTTCGGGCGACGACGGCACGCCCGTGTCGTGTCCCTTCTTGGAGGCACCGTCCGGGGATTGCAGGGGCGGTGAGAGAGTTTGGTTGTGGATGTGATGGTGGCGGGAGACAACTTGGTTTGGGTTCTTCATAGGTTGCTGGCTGGAGGGTCCCTGTCGAGGTCGCCGGAGAGTCGACGCCCATGAGCCTAGGTGAGAGGGGATTGGGCTCCCTTCTACGGCATCAACGATATACCATTTGGTGGGAGCCATGTGCTCCGGCGAATCCAGCTCTGGCCTTTGATCTGCTTATCGTTGTTTCCCTTGCTTCTGCGACTGTGGCCGGCAACTCTCGGCCTTTGGTGTGGCTGAGCCGCAGACGGCGACAGTGCTCGTGAGTAGTGTGTCCTGGGCTTGCGGTTCCGCTCTAGTGTCTCCTCCCTGCAGCTTGGATGCCAACCATTCGGGTTCTAGGGTGAACCGATCTGCCGACTGCCGGTGCGACATCCTTCGAGCCAGGATGAAGGGGTAGGAGCCCTTTGCAAAGGCAGAACAAATGGTGGTCTGGTCCATGTCTGTCTTCGAGGGTGGCTGTGATCACGAAGCTTGCGTGGTGGTGCATTCCTCCCAAGACCCTAGTTTTGTTCTGCTGGTGTAGGTCGTCTTGTAGGGTGTTGGCAGTAGCATGGTGATGATTTGGCTCCCTTCTGGTGCTGCCTTCAAGTTGTTTTGCTTGACCTCCTTGTACTTATTGCTTTGTTTCCCTTTGCTTTTCGTTGTAAGCAGTTGATCTTGTAATCATGGCCGGTTGATGGCTTTGTTAATTCAAAGTCAGGCTCTTCTTAAGCCTTTATTCTAAAAAATTGTGATTACAAACAAAATACGTGTTGAACCATATGAAATAGGATGGCACATACGTGCATGCGAGCAGATAACCCCAATGTGCATGGGCAAGGCCCTGCGACAAACGCCGGGCCCAAATTTGCATGCACATTTTGTCAGCTGAGAGCTAATCAACTTAAATAGGCTAAGAAAAAAAAGTAAGTCGACTTACACAAAATTGTGGTCAGTCGACTGACCAGCTTATCAATAGTTGGTCCCTATCATATATCTTATATGTATACACTTTAGCTACATGCCAGCTGACTGAGTTTTAAGTTTTGGGCCAGTCGATTTTTTTACCGTTGATTGCTGGTCCAAGATACGTGCTAATTGTTTTTTCCTGTTGTGTGTTGTGTCCTGTATTGGGCTGGACGTTTTTTGATTGACCCCTATTTTGGGTCAGTCGATTTCTTGTTGGGCTAAAGCCTGTTACATGTTTTCTTATTAGGTTCTTTGCGTGCGTTTTTTACTTCTGTTTTTTGTCTATTTTTATGGATATATTTTGGTTGTTGGATGAATATAAAATATATACTCGTAAGTAATGTATAATTTGCGTGTAAACTGTTATTCTGTGAAAAATGCACTATATGTGCCACTATTTATTTGTTCCTAGATTTTGTTTTTGCAAAAGCTCCACTTTTATATGCTTATTCTTGCATATTTTTAAAAGCACAATTCTTATGTATATTTCACATAAATTTTGTCAGTGTTTGTTTTAGATTATTTTTCCCATTTTCTTTGTTCTTAGATCGTAATACCAATGCCACATATTCATTCTTTATTTTGTGGGTATTTTTGCTTCAATTTTTTATTCAAGATTTCTGTTTGTATGTGTTTTTACTTTTCCTTCTTTATTTCCCTTTATTTGTTATTTTTTGTTTTTTGTGTGTTTTAACTTTTATTTTTTTTATTTACGCGTTTTTTATGTTGAGTGTGTGTAAATATATGCACACAAGTACTACATGTATACATTATATTATAGTATGGAAATTTCAGTACTGTATGTTTCTTCTTACATATTATAAGAAGTGTATTTTTTGTACTAATCTTGACAAAATTTTAGTTTTAAGTTTTTATTTCACTTTCTCTCTTATTTAAGGGTAATACCAATGACACTAATTCATTTCTTCTTTGAAACCTATTTTTTATGTAAATTCTACTAGTATATGCTAGTGCTTGCATAGCTATAAAAAGTGCAATTTATGTGTAAATTATGTGCAAATTTACCATGATTTATTTTTGCATTCCTTTCTTCCTAAAGGGTGGTACCAATGCCACTACTTCATTCATTTTTAGAAAATGTTATATTTTTGTGTTTAAATAAGTATACACACAAGTACTATACAACATGTGTATAAATTATAGTAGAGTGCAAAAAATTGCAATATTATATGTTCGTTGTTTGCATATTACTAAAAGTGCAATTTTAGTGCAAACTTTATTATTTTCATTTTGTTTTAGTTTTTTTTTCATTTTCTTTCTTCTTGAAGGGTTTCATTCTTCCATAGAAAACTTTAGTGTTTTGACTTTGATTTTGTTTTGATTTTATTTTATTTTCTTTCTTTAGAGCCAATACCGATCTCACTCCACTAGTATATGTTTTATTTTACTTTTTGCTTCTGGGTCCGAGCCAGGCTGTAAAAAATTAAGCGCCTATCAAATAATTGCCCTCATAACAAGGATAAACAGTCACTCAATTTTAATATAATGTGTGTGCGGTTCATACCGTTGTCTAAAAATTGCAGTACTATATACTTATTTTTGCATATTATGAAACCGTGCAATTTCCATGCCAACTGTATGCAATTTTCTATCATTGTTTGTTTTATGTGTAGTCGCATATGCATGGGCATGCAGGTAGCTTTTCAGCCAACATGCCAAGCTAGCTCATGTGCAGATGTGCTTCTAGGAACTTCTCACTCTGTAAACTAATATAAGAATGTTTAGATCACTACTTTGGTGATCTAAACACTTCTATATTACTCCCTCCGTCTCATAATATAAGAGCGTTTTTTACACTTTGTTTATATTATAGGACAGAGGGAGTAGTTTACAGAGGAAGTACGTTAGGGACAGAACTGTGTAGAAGTACCATACATGTAGGGGTAGGACTACCTAAAAATTACTATGTACAAATACGCAGATGGTAGCTCATCATGTGAGGATGTCCGACAACAGGCTCGACTGAAACGATTTTGGGTCAGTCAATTGACCCAAAATTACTTCAGTCGACTAGGCTGTAGTCGCTCCCATATGTATACCTAAAGACACATCATCACTATCTTAATTATCTAAACATGCATCATGTCCGCATCAGCAGTGTAGCCACGTCAACAACGATTGCCTAATTCTCTTAGCATCCATGCAGTCATCCCGCTTGTATTTGAAGGAGTTTTGCTAGAACTTCGGACAGTTTCCTACGGATTATAACCTACAGGGTGATGTGGCAATACCAGATTTGATATAGGAGGGCCCATGGCTGAATTCAAGGGGGGTAGAGAGAGATTAGCTGATGGACACATACTCCCGTATGCTCTTTAGTAACAGAGTTGTTCGTAAGTCTAGGATTTTCGTATTTGAAGCGTTTTACCGGCTGTTAAGCGAGCAACCTGAGTTGTACAAGGCTATAAATTTTGCACCTGGGGCTACCCTGACCAACAGTGGATGTGCCATCTCGCGGGGCTTGGTCACTCATGGTACCCTATGTAATTAACACAAGCATGTACCAAGCCCATCGCTAGCTTGACGTGGTAGGTCGCTGAGGGTTCATATTCCACGCCGCTCTCTTTCGCTTATGGTCGCTGATACGTCCATTTTGCATCATACTTTTATATCGATATTTATTGCATTATGGGCTGTTATTACGCATTATGTCACAATACTTATGTTTTTTCTCTCTTATTTTACAAGATTTACATGAAGAGGGAGAATGCCGGTAGCTGGAATTCTGGGCTGGAAAATGAGCAAATATTAGAGACCTATTCTGCACAACTCCAAAATTCCTGAAACTCTAAGAGAGTCAGTTTTAGAATATATAAAAAATATTGGGCGAAGGAAGCACCAGAGGGGGGCCACCCTCCGTCCATGAGGGTGGGGGCGCGCCCCTGCCTCGTGGGCCACCTGGAAGCCCCCCGATGCCCATCTTCTGGTATAAGGTGTCTTTTGCCCTAGAAAAAATCAGGGGGAAGCTTTCGGAACGAAGCGCCGCCGTCTCGAGGCGGAACCTTGGTGGAACCAATCTAGGGCTCCGGCGGAGCTGTTCTGCCGGGGAAACATCCCTCTGATACGTTTCCGTCGTATCTACTTTTCCAAACACTTCTGCCCTTATTTTGGACTCTAACTTGCATGATTTGAATGGAACTAACCCGGACTGACGCTGTTTTCAGCAGAATTACCATGGTGTTATTTATGTGTAGAAACAAACGTTCTCGGAATGACCTGAAACTTCACGGAGCAACTTTTCAGAAAATATGAAAAATACCTGCAAAAGATGAAGGTCAGGGGGCCCACCACCTGTCCATGAGGGTGGGGGGCGCGCCCCCTCCCTCGTGGGCCCCCTGTTGCCTCTCCGACTCCAACTCCAACTCCATATATTGTGTTTCGGGGAGAGAGAAAAATCAGAGAGAAGAAATCATCGCGTTTTACGATACAGAGCCGCCGCCAAGCCCTAAAACCTCTCGGAAGGGCTGATCTGGAGTCCGTTCGGGGCTCCGGAGAGGGGAATCCGTCGCCATTGTCATCATCAACCATCCTCCATCACCAATTTCATGATGCTCACCACCGTGCGTGAGTAATTCCATCGTAGGCTCGCTGGACGGTGATGGGTTGGATGAGATCTATCATGTAATCGAGTTAGTTTTGTTAGGGTTTGATCCCTAGTATCCACTATGTTCTGAAGATTGATGTTGCTATGACTTTGCTATGCTTAATGCTTGTCACTAGGGCCCGAGTGCCATGATTTCAGATCTGAACCTATTATGTTTTCATCAATATATGAGTGTTCTTGATCCTATCTTGCAAGTCTATAGTCACCTATTATGTGTTATGATCCGTTAACTCCGAAGTGACAATAATCGAGATACTTACCGGTGATGACCGTAGTTGGAGGAGTTCATGTATTCACTATGTGTTAATGCTTTGTTCCGGTTCTCTATTAAAAGGAGGCCTTAATATCCCTTAGTTTCCGTAAGGACCCCGCTGCCACGGGAGGGTAGGACAAAAGATGTCATGCAAGTTCTTTTCGATAAGCACGTATGACTATATTCGAATACATGCCTACATTACATTGACGAACTGGAGCTAGTTCTGTGTCACCCTAGGTTATGACTGTTACATGATGAACCGCATCCGGCATAATTCTCCATCACCGATCCATTGCCTACGAGCTTTCCATATATTGTTCTTCGCTTATTTACTTCTCCGTTGCTATTGCTATCATCACTAAAAATACCAAAAACATTACTTTACTACCGTTACCTTTTGTTACCATCACCACTACTATCATATTATTTTGCTACTAAATACTTTGCTGCAGATACTAAGTTTCCAGGTGTGGTTAAATTGACAACTCAGCTGCTAATACTTGAGAGTATTCTTTGGCTCCCCTTGTGTCGAATCAATAAATTTGGGTTGAATACTTTACCCTCGAAAACTGTTGCGACCCGCTATACTTGTGGGTTATCAAGACTATTTTCTAGCGCCGTTGCCGGGGAGCATAGATCTATTCCTTGAGTCAGTTGGGATTTATATCTGCTTATCATTATGAAGAACTTGAAAGATCCAAGAACCAAGATCTATCCCTCAACTACGAGGAGAGGTAAGGTACTACCATCTAGCTCTGCACTTGATTCACCTTCTGTTTTGAGTAAGCTTGCGACACCTACACCTACTTCTGCTATACGTTCTGATATGTCGCATGTTATTGATGATGCCACTTCTGCTATGCATGATAGTTATGATGAAACTACTTCTATGCTTGATACTACTGTGCCACTTGGTAAATTTCTTGATGAACAACTTGTTAGAGCTAGAGAAATTTAAAATATTGAATCTGATGATACTAATGAAAGTGATGATGAAGAATTACTTGTTATTCCTAAGGGTTATGTTTTTGATCAAGAAGCTTCTTTAGCTATTTTAGCTTGCAAAAATAGAAATGAACTCAAAAGGCTATTAGCTAAATGGAGTAAGCAATCTCTAAATGCTAGAATGAAACCTGACCCTGCTTTTGCTACTTCACCTATCTTTGTTACTGATAAGGATTATGAATTCTCTGTTGATCCTGATATAATTACTTTGGTTGAATCTGATCCTTTTCATGGTTATGAATCTGAAACTGTTGTGGCACATCTTACTAAATTGAATGATATAGCCACCCTGTTCACTAAAGATGAGAGAACTCGTTACTTTTACATCCTTAAAATATTTCTGTTCTCATTAAAGGGTGATGCTAAGATATGGTTTAATTCTCTTGATCCTGGTTGTGTGCGTAGTCCCCAGGATATGATTTATTACTTCTCTGCTAAATATTTTCCTGCTCATAAGAAACAAGCTTCTTTAAGGGATATATATAATTTTGTGCAAATTGAAGAAGAGAGTCTCCCACAAGCTTGGCAGAGGCTTCTCCAATTACTTAATGATTTTCCTGATCATCCTCTTAAGAAAAATGAAATACTTGATATCTTTTATAATGGACTAACCGATGCCTCCAGAGATTACCTGGATAGTTGTGCTGGTTCTGTTTTCAGGGAAAGAACACCGGATGAAGCTGAAATTCTATTGAATAATATGTTGACAAATGAAAATAATTGGACACCTCTGGAGCCAATTCCTGAGCCTATTCCTAAACCAACTCCGAAGAAGAGGGGTATTCTATTTCTAAGTCCTGAGGATATGCAAGAGGCAAAGAAATCTATGAAAGAAAAAGGTATTAAAGCTGAAGATGTTAATAATTTACCTCCTATTGAAGAAATACATGGTCTGAATTTACCGCTTGTTGAAGAAACATATAATCTTAATCCTTTACCTATTGAAGAAACTCATGGTCTTGATAACCCGACATAGGTAGTAAAGGTAAATTCTCTCTACAGATATGATAAAGCTGAAATCCCATTTACTAAATTTGCTAGCCCATGCTTAGATGGGTTTGATAAATTTATGGCTAAGCAAGAAGATTTTAATGCTTATTTTGGTAGACAATTGAAATACAATTCAAATATGCTTGAACACTTGGGTGATTATATGGCTAATGTCAAAGGTGAACTTAAACTTATTAGTAAACATGCTTCTATGGTTACCACTCAAGTAGAACAAGTACTTAAAGCTCAAAATGATTTGCTCAATGAATTGAATAGTAAGGATAATGATAATGTGCAAGAGTTATGACTACAGGTGGTAGAATGACTCAGGAACCTTTGTATCCTGAAGGCCATCCTAAGAGAATTGAGCAAGATTCTCAGAGAAATAATGTAGATGTACCTAGTTCTTCTAAAAAGAAGAAAAAGAAAAATGATAGGACTTTGCATGCTTCTAATGATCCTATTGTTGAAACACCTAAGAATCCAAATGATATTTCTATTTCTGATGCTGAAACACAATCAGGTAATGAACCTGAAACTAGTGATAATGTTAACAATAATGTTCATAATGATGCTCAACCTAGTAATGATAATGACATAGAAATTGAACCTGTTGTTGATCTTGATAACCCACAATCAAAGAATCAATGTTATGATAAAAAAGACTTTTTTGCTAGGAAACATAGTAAAGAAAGAGCGCCTTGGGTTCAGAAACCCATGCCTTTTCCTCCCAAACCATCCAAGAAAAAGGATGATGAGGATTTTGAGCGCTTTGCTGAAATGATTAGACCTATCTTTTTGTGTATGCAATTAACTGATATGCTCAAAACCAATCCTTATTCTAAGTACATGAAAGATATTATTACACTTGTCGTCGTTGTGTATCATTTCAACTTCGAAGGTCTCCTCGAGCTTAATGCTGAAGCGCCGATCATCGTCCGGGTGAGGCATGTCGCATAGACCTCGATCGTCGTGGCACCAGTAGCACTCCCCCGAGAGACTTTCGTCGTCCGATGATGATGACGACATATCCTACGTTCATAATTCAAAACTACATCATTTAGGGTTTGTCGACATCGAGGCATCCTAAAAGCTAAGCTTTTATCATTTAGGGTTTGTCGATGCTAAGGTACCCTAAAAGCCTAAGCTTTCATCATTTAGGTTCTTATCGACACGGAGGCACCCTAAAAGCCAAGGTTTTATCATTTAGGGTTTGTCGACGTCGAGGCACCCTAAAAGCCTAAGCTTTCATCATTTAGGTTTTGTCGATGCCGAGGCACCCTAAAAGCCTAAGCGTACATCATTTAGGTTCTCATCGACACCGAGGCACCCTATAGAAGCCAAGTTAAGTTTTCATCATTTAGGGTTTATCGATGCCGAGGCACCCTAGGTTGGGCCTAATCACTTGGCTCTATTGCCACCTATGTTGGGTTTATCATCTAGGGTTTATCGATGCTAAGGAGAATTCTAAGTTGGGCCTAATCACTTGGCTCTATTGCCACCTATGATTTAATGCATCAAGAATGGCGGGGTAGTTGATCCTACTTAACTAAGTACTAAGATACCCCGGCCCATGCATTAGTCGCAAGTACCCCATATGTCCTATTTTTAGCAAAGTCATGCTAAAATTCACGGAAAATTTCGGCATGACCTTTGCTGAAATAGGACATATGGAGTACCCGAATTTGCCGGAACGGAAGTTAATCGACATTCCGGCAAACTCAAGGGCCTCTCGGGGTACCTGCAAATTCATCACGACACAATGGTCGGAGACAAAACCCAGCAAACTAGCAAGATGACCATCATCTTTGCAAGTCATTACTTGTCAAATACAGAAGAAGGAACAATTTATTTGTGACATAGTTGGCCCATACAGAAGAAGCAACACCCTGCACTAGCCTAAAAACAAGTGAAGTTTCACCCATATAAGAACAACTTTATAAAATCAGAGAAGTTGCTATGTTTTTTCTACTGCTAGGAAAAACATCACTCATTGGAAATGAAAATCTCAGTACCAGCATTTTGAACTTTGAAATGAAATACAGTAGTAGTATTAGTAGTATATGGAGTAGTATCTTGTCTAGTAGTAGTATTAGTTGTATATGGAGTAGCAAGTTTTGCCTCAGAGACCGCAAAAGCTATGTTTTTTCTCAATTCAGATAGCTAAGTGGAAAACCACGTCAAGTTCTGTTTTAATACTCTATTTCTCAATGCATGCAATTGGTATCATGTTGTGTGTTACTGTACAGACCTATTTAACCCTAGGCACTTTGCATATACAAGCTATATAGTCTGAAATCAAATGCATATAGCTGAGAAAAGCATCGACCATAGCACTCCACAGCCATGAACTTGTATAGAGGGGGGGAGAGGCGAGACAAGTGGTCACCTTGGTGACAGGGGAACCAAATCCAAACAAGTCGAACCCACAGCAGCAGCTTCTCTGTATCCAAGTTGAACCAAGTCCTTCCTTCACACAACACAACAACACAACACAACTATAGATGAGAATGCATCAGAGAATGGAGGAGATGAAGAAGAAAATCAGCAAGAGACAACCGGAAAAGGGATTCGTACTGTGTTCTCCTGCTGGACGGCGGGGAGGTCGCGGGCCTCCTCTCCTGCTAGACGTGGGGCCTCCTCTCCTGGTGGACGTGGGGCGGCTCCGAGGTTTCTAGGGTTTCGAGGGGGAGGTGGGGCTCGGGGGGAGGCGGGGCTCGAGGGGGAGGCGGCGCTCGAGGGGGAGGAAGGGGAGAGGGAGGCGGTGGGGGCACGTGGGCGGCTGCGGCGCAGTGGGTCATGGCAGCGGGGCGCGGTGGAGGGAGGGACGAGGGAGGGAGCGGCGAGGTGCAGGGAGAGGGATGAATCGAAGTAGTCTGGCGATAGGGAGGGGGAAGGAGCGGCGCGGTGGTGTATGGATGGGGGAAGATTACTAATGGCGCACCCCCAGGTGGTGCGCCATTAGAATGTTTTTTTCATAGCAATGGCGCACCAGCGCGATAGTGCGCTATACGTATTCTTTTTTTAGATAGCAATGGCGCACCAGCCACCCATGCGCCATAAGTAAGATTTTTTTTAAAAAAATGAATATGAAATAGTAATATATTTTTATAAAAACAGTAATAATTGTTGTTTAACAACAATTGTAGTCTACACTTTATTATTATTATTTTTTAAAATGAATATGAATATGAAATAGTAATATTTTTTTATAAAAACAGTCATAATTTTTTAAAAAATATCATCAAATTTTTTATTTGAAAATATCATCGATGGCGGCGGTGGAGCGGGGGCGGGTGCGGGGGGTGCTCGTTGGCGACGGTGGAGCGGGGGTGCTCGTCGGCGGCGGTGGAGCGGGGGGAGGGTGCGGGGGTGCTCGTCGGCGGCGGTGGAGCGAGGGGAGGGTGCGGGTGTGCTCGTCAGCGGCGGTGGAGCGGGAGAGGGTGCGAGGGGTGCTCGTCGGCGGCGGTGGAGGGTGCGGGGGGTGCTTGTCGGCGGCGGTGGAGCGGTGGAGGGTGCGGGGGGTGCTCGTCGACGGCGGTGGAGCGAGGGAGGGTGCCGGGGGTGCTCGTCGGCGGCGGTGAAAGTGAGTGTGTAGGTGTGGATGTCCAAAATATCTAGCTGGTTCCAGGTTACTAATGGCGCACCATACAGCCATGCGCCATTAGTAGCCCAACATACTAATGGCGCACCTACTGGCCGTGCGCCATTAGCAGTTTTGCAAAAAGTATATATATATATATATATATATATATATATATATATATATATATATATATATATATATATATATATATATATACTAATGGCGCACCGTTGCAAAGTGCGACATTACTAGTTTAAACTAGTAATGGCGCACTCTGCCACGGTGCGCCATTAGTATGTTTGTAAAAATGAATAAAAAATTGTTACTTGTGGCGCACGTTGTGCCCGGTGCGCCATTAGTGTCTTCCACACTAATGACGCATCGCCACATGGTGCGCCATTAATATATAGTAGTGGCGCGCCACTTCTCTGGTGCGCCACTTCTCTGGTGCGCCATTAGTGTCAATTTCATCTATAGCCCTTTTCCTAGTAGTGAATACCCTCATATTATTTCTTATGATGAATCAGGTAACGAGAAGGAGCCTTCTATTCAACCAACTCATTAATAAGAAGCTCCAAAAAGAGAATTGAACCCACACATGATGTGAAGAAGAGAAAGAAAAGATGGAGAAGCAAAGGAAAAAGGTATCCCTTCCAAATGACGTTGCTCCTATTACTCATTGTAATGATGATAATTGTTATACTATTGGTGCTATCCATACTATTAATGATGAGAGTGATTATTCTTATGATATGAAAAGGCCCAAGCTTGCGGATGCTATGTTTGATGAGAATGGCATGGTTGAGAATTTATTTGCTGCAATTAATGTTTGTCCCAAGCTTGGGGATGCTATGTTTAATGTAGATGATATTTTTAGTCTCCCAAGTTTTGATGAGCAAATTTATTATGATGATAGCATGCCTCCTATTTATGATGACTATTGTGATGACACTTATGATATAAAAGTAGTGATGATTATACTTATAAAACTTGTCATGATTATGATTACCCTTTTTATGAACATTACTTTTTTAATGTGGAAACAATTTATAGTATTAGAGTTTCTTATGATACTTCCACTATTCCGAATGAGAAGAATTTTGCTTATGTGGAGAGTAGTAAAATTTCTATGCTTGTAGATCAGGAAAAGAATGCTTTATGTGAAGGTTATATTTTTGAATTCATTCATGATGCTACTGAAAATTATTATGAGGGAGGAATCTATGCTTGTAGGAGTTGCAATAATATCAAGTTTTCTCTCTATGTGTCAAAAATCTTGAAGTTATCCTTGTTTTACCTTCCTATGCAAGTTGATGCTTGTTCCCATAAGTTGTTTCATCACAAAATCCCTATGCATAGGAAGTGGGTTAGACTTAAATGTGCTAGTCATATTCTTCATGATGCTCTATTTATTTTTCAACTCTTATCTTTTATGTGAGCATCATTGAAATCATCATGCCTAACTAGGGGCGTTAAACGATAGCCCTTGTTGGGAGGCAACCCAATTTTTTTTTGTTCTTTGCTTTTTGCTTCTGTTTAGTAATAAATAATTCATCTAGCCTATGTTTAGATGTAGTTTTATGTTTTAATTAGTATTTGTGCCAAGTAGAACCTTTGGGAAGACTTGGGTGAAGTCTTTGCGATCTTGCTGTAAAAAAGAGAAACTTTTGCGCTCACGAGATTAGCTGCCATTTTTTTACTGGAGAGTGAGTTTAGGTTGATTCTTTTTGCAGATGATTAATAGACAATTTACTCTGGTCCAAAAATTTATTTAAGAATTTATCGAGTGACAGAAGTATTCGAATGATACAGATTACTACAGACTGTTCTGTTTTTGACAGATTCTGTTTTCATTGTGTTGTTTGCTTATTTTGATGAATCTATGAGTAGTATCGGGGGTATGAACCATAGAGAAGTTGGAATACAGTAGATATTACACCAATATAAATTTATAATGATTTAACAACAGTACCTAAGTGGTGATTTATTTTCTTATACTAACGGAGCTTACGAGTTTTCTGTTAAGTTTTGTGTTGTGAAGTTTTCAACTTTTGGGTAAAGATTCGATGGACTATGGAATAAGGAGTGGCAAGAGCCTAAGCTTGGGGATGCCCAAGGCACCCCAAGGTAATATTCAAGGACAACCAAGAGCCTAAGCTTGGGGATGCCCCGGATGGCATCCCCTCTTTCGTCTTCGTTCATCGGTAACTTTACTTGGAGCTATATTTTTATTCACCACATGATATGTGTTTTGCTAGGATCGTCATTTTATTTTATTTTGTTTTGATTGTTGTTTGAATAAAATACCAATATCTGAAATTTTTAAATGTTAGAGAGTCTTCACATAGTTTCATAATTATTCAACTACTCATTGATCTTCACTTATATCTTTCGGAGTAGTTTGTTGTTTGCTCTAGTGCTTCACTTATATCTTTTTAGAGCACGGTGGTGGTTTTATTTTATAGAAATTATTGATCTCTCATGCTTCACTTATATTATTTTGAGAGTATTTTAGAACAGCATGGTAATTTGCTTTGGTTATGAAATTAGTCCTAATATGATAGGCATCCATGATGGGTATAATAAAAACTTTCGTATAAAGTGCATTGAATACTATGAGAAGTTTGATTCTTTAAGATTGTTTTGAGATATGAAGATGGTAAAATTAGAGTCATGCTAGTGAGTAGTTTTGAATTTGAGAGATACTTGTGTTAAAGTTTGTGATTCCCGTAGCATGCACGTATGGTGAACCGTTATGTGATGAAGTCGGAGCATGATTTATTTATTGATTGTCTTCCTTATGAGTGGCGGTCGGGGACGAGCGATGGTCTTTTCCTACCAATCTATCCCCCTAGGAGCATGCGCGTAGTACTTTGTTTCGATAACTAATAAATTTTTGCAATAAGTATGTGAGTTCTTTATCACTAATGTTGAGTCCATGGATTATACACACTCTCACCCTTTCACCATTGCTAGCCTCTAATACCACACACCTTTCGCCGGTAACATACACCCACCATATACCTTCCTCAAAACAGCCACCATACCTACCTATTATGGCATTTCCATAGCCATTCTGAGATATATTGCCATGCAACTTACCACCGTTCCGTTTGTTTTGACACGTTTCATCATTGTCATATTGCTTTGCATGATCATGTAGTTGACATCGTATTTGTGGCAAAGCCACCATTCATAATTCTTTCATACATGTCACTCTTGATTCATTGCACATCCCAGTACATCGCCGGAGGCATTCATATAGAGTCATATTTTGTTCTAAGTATCGAGTTGTAATTCTTGAGTTGTAAGTAAATAAAAGTGTGATGATCATCATTATTAGAGCATTGTCCCATGTGAGGAAAGGATGATGGAGATTATGATTCCCCCACAAGTCGGGATGAGACTCTGGATGAAAAAAAGAAAAAAAGAAGAAATGAGAGAAAAAGAGAGAAGGGACAATGTTACTATCCTTTTACCACACTTGTGCTTCAAAGTAGCACCATGATCTTCATGATAGAGAGTCTCCTATGTTGTCACTTTCATATACTAGTGGGAATTTTACATTATAGAACTTGGCTTGTATATTCCAATGACGGGCTTCCTCAAAATGCCCTAGGTCTTCGTGAGCAAGCGAGTTGGATGCACACCCACTTAGTTGTTTTGAGCTTTCATACATTTATAGCTCTAGTGCATCTGTTGCATGGCAATCCCTACCCACTCACATTGATATCTATTGATGGGCATCTCCATAGCCCGTTGATACGCTTAGTTAATGTGACACTATCTTCTCCTTTTTGTATTCTCCACAACCACCATTCTATTCCACCTATAGTGCCATGTCCATGGCTCACGCCCATGTATTGCGTGAAGATTGAAAAATTTTGAGAACATCAAAAGTATGAAACAATTGCTTGGCTTGTCATCGGGGTTGTGCATGATTTAAATATTTTGCGTGATGAAGACAGAGCATAGCCAGACTATATGATTTTGTAGGGATAGCTTTCTTTGGCCATGTTATTTTGAGAAGACATGATTTCTTTGTTAGTATGCTTGAAGTATTATTATTTTTATGTCAATATTAAACTTTTGTCTTGAATCTTCCGGATCTGAATATTCTTGCCACAATAAAGAGAATTACATGGATAAATATGTTAGGTAGCATTCCACATCAAAAATTCTGTTTTTTATCATTTAACTACTCGAGGACGAGCAGGAATTAAGCTTGGGGATGTTTGATACGTCTCCAATGTGTCTTTAATTTTTGACTGTTCCATGCTATTATATTATCAACCTTGGATGTTTTATATGCATTAATATGATTTTTGGGACTAACCTATTAACCTAGAGGCCAGTGCCACTTTTTGTTTTTTCCTTGTTTTTGAGTATCACAGAAAAGGAAAACCAAACGGAGTCCAATTGACCTAAAATTTCATGGAGATTATTTTTGGACCATAAGAAGCCCACAGAGTACCGGAGATGGTCCAGAAGAGTCCTGAGGCACCCACAAGGGTGGGGGTGCGCCCTACCCCCCTAGGCGCGCCCTTCTACCTCGTGACCGCCTCGGAGACCCCCCTGACTTGTTCCTGACTCCAACACCTCTTATATATACCCAAACTTCCAGAAAGAAACCTAGATCGGGAGTTCCGCCACCGCAAGCCTCCAGAGCCATGAAAAACCTATCTAGACCCGTTTCGGCACCCTGCCGGAGGGGGAATCCCTCTCTGGTGGCCATCTTCATCATCCCGGCGCTCTCCATGACGAGGAGGGAGTAGTACACCCTCGGGGCTGAGGGTATGTACCAGTAGCTATGTGTTTGATCTCTCTCTCTCTCTCTCTCTCTCTCTCGTGTACTTGATTTGGCCCGATCTTGATGTATCGCGAGCTTTGCTATTATAGTTGGATCTTATGATGTTTCTCCCCCTCTACTCTCTTGTAATGGATTGAGTTTTCCCTTTGAAGTTATCTTATCGAATTGAGTCCTTAAGGATTTGAGAACACTTGATGTATGTCTTGCATGTGCTTATCTGTGGTGACAATGGGATATCACGTGATCCACTTGATGTATGTTTTGGTGATGAACTTGCGAGTTCCGTGACCTTGTGAACTTATGAATAGGGGTTGGCACACGTTTTTGTCTTGACTCTCCGGTAGAAACTTTGGGGCACCCTTTGAAGTTCTTTGTGTTGGTTGAATAGATGAATCTGAGATTGTGTGATGCATATCATATAATCATACCCCCGGATACTTGAGGTGACATTAGGGTTTTGATTGATTTGTGTGTTAAGGAGTTATTCTAGTACGAACTCTATGATAGATTGAACGGAAAGAATAGCTTCGTGTTATTTTACTACGGACTCCTGAATAGATCCATCAGAAAGAATAACTTTGAGGTGGTTTCGTACCCTACAATAATCTCTTTGTTTGTTCTCCGCTATTAGTGACTTTGGAGTGACTCTTTGTTGCATGTTGAGGGATAGTTATATCATCTAATTATGGTATTATTGTTGAGAGAACTTGCACTAGGGAAAGTATGAACCCTAGGCCTTGTTTCAACACATTGCAATACTGTTTGTGCTCACTTTTATCATTAGTTACCTTGCTGTTTTTATATTTTCAGATTACAAAAACATTTATCTACCATCCATATTGCACTTGTATCACCATCTCTTCGCTGAACTAGTGCAATACAATTTTCCATTGTATTGTGTGTGTTGGGGACACAAGAGACTCTTTGTTATTTGGTTGCAGGGTTGTTTGAGAGAGACCATCTTCATCCTACACCTCCCATGGATTGATAAACCTTAGGTCATCCACTTGAGAGAAATTTGCTACTGTCCTACAAACCTCTGCACTTGGAGGCCCAACAACGTCTACAAGAAGAAGGTTGTGTTGTAGACATCAGGCCATTAAAGAGCTCAATTATGATTTCAAACTTGCCGGTGAGAAGAGACTATTTGACATTAGCTCACTTGATGAGTGGAGAACCCAGGCCTATGAGAATGCCAAACTGTTTAAATAGGAAGTTAAAAGATGGCATGACAAAAGGGTACAAAAGTGTGAGTTTAATGTAGTTGATTATGTTCTGTTATACAACTCTCTTTTAAGATTTTTTGTAGGAAAACTCCTCTCTAAATGCGAAGGTCCTTATGTTATCGGGGAGGTCTATCGTTCCGGCGCCATGAAAATCAACAACTTCGAAGGCAGAAATCCGAAGGTGGTGAACGGTCAAATAATCAAACATTATACCTCAGGTAATCCCATAAATGCTGAAGCCAATGTTATTGACACCGTAACCCTGGAGGAGTACATAAGGGACACTTTTTAGAATGTTTCAGACCCCGAAAAGGAATAGGTATGTGGTACGGTAAGTAAAACGACTCAAAAACAGTTCTAATGGCATTTTTCCCTGTTTTGTAATATTTAAGAAAATAGGAAAATAAGAAGTAGTCCGAAAGGGACACGAGGCATCCACGAGGGTGGAGAGCGCGCCCTACCCCCTGGGCACGCCCCCTGCCTCGTGGGCACTTCGTGTGCCCTCTGGACTCCGTTTTCTTGCACGATACTTCTTTTGGTCGGTAAAAATTCATTATATAATCTCCCGAAGGTTTTGACCACCGTACCACAACACAATCCTCTGCTTTTGTTTTGAGCTGTTTTCTGCCAGGGTTTCCAAGGCCAAGCATTATGTCGTCCTCCTCCTCCAACAACGCGGATGGCGATGCTTGGTTGATGCAGATGGAACTTAGAAGGGAGGATGCCGAGGGAGCCATGATGGAGGAGGATGAAGGAGATTCGCTTGAGGAACAACCTCCGGCTTCGAAGAGGGGTACTTTGGCGGGCATCTCCACTATTCTGAATCCCCATCAAGCAATAGAAGCTACAAACAATCATGAAGGCCAAGAGGTTCAATAAGGGCTTCCCCCTAGGAGGCCCTTACACTGGTTACATCGGAACAACTTCCATAATTTGGTTCACAATTATGGAGTAGAGAACACCCCTCGTACACATATACCCTCCAATTGGGACATATCCCATCCAAGTGAAAGCAATGCAGGGAAGAGTTCTTGGAGGCCTGAAAATAAGCATCTTATGGAGGAAATTCAGAAGAATGCAAATATGCTCCAACGTGTGCTCCAAGAACTGCAAGTTCTGAAGGGTGCATTATTGCAGCTAACTACATCATCAACAACTCCATCATCACCAACTCCGAAGAAAGAGACATAAATACATGGGTATGGGCACTCCCCTTGGCAACTACCAAGCTTGGGGGAGGTGCCCCAATATCGTATCACCATCACACTTCTATCTTTACCATTTTTCTTAGTTCGATCCTTTTGGTTATATCTTGATCTAGCAGAATAAAGTTTAGTATGATCCAGCTTTGAGTTTTTGTGTTGATCCTTATCTATGTAATCGAGTCCGTAAGCTATATATAATAAAGATTAGTCTTGAGTTGAGGGCTTGGTTATCTTGCTATGATCTTGAGGGAATAAAATAAAAAAGGGAAGAATAAAAAGAAATAAAGAGATCATATTGATCTTATGGATAGTAATGAGTTCACATATAAAGAATATGATGAATAAAAGTTGTTGAGAGCTGATAAACATAGTTTTGGTCATCGCTGCAATTAATAGGAAGTAATAAAGAAAGAGAGGTTTTTCACATATAAATATACTATCTTGGACATCTTTTATGATTGTGAGCACTTATTAAAATATGACATGCTAAAAAGTTGATGCTGGACAAGGAAGACAACGTAATGGGTTATGTTTTCTTATATCCAAAATAAATTATATTGTCATGGATCATACAACATGTTGAGCTTGCCTTTCCCCCTTATGCTAGCCAAATTCTTTGCACCAAGTAGAGATACTACTTGTGCTTCCAAATATCCTTAAACCCAGTTTTGCCATGAGAGTCCACCATATCTACCTATGGATTGAATAAGATCCTTCAAGTAAGTTGTCATTATTGCAAGCAATAAAAATCGCTCTCTAAGTATGTACGATCTATTAGTGTGGAGAAAATAAGCTTTATACGAGCTTGTGATATGGAAGAAATAAAAGCGACGGACTGCATAATAAAGGTCCCTATCGCAAGTGGAAATATAAAGTGACGTTCTTTTGCATTAAGATTTTGTGCATCCAACCATAAAAGCACATGACAACCTCTGCTTCCCTCTGCGAAGGGCATATCTTTTATTTGTGTCTTATACCTTATACAAGAGTCATGGTGATCTTCACCTTCCCTTTTTACACTTTATCCTTTGGCAAACACTATGTGTTGGAAAGATCCTGATATATATGTATATATGTATATATATATATATATAGGGTCACGCTATTCGTCACCCTGGGTGAGGAATAGTTATTCTTCACCCCGTTTTATTTTACCATCAATGCACCGTAATTTTATGTTCCGTAAGTTTTTTCTTATTTCCGACGCAAAAAGGGATCGTAAGAAAATATATAACCGCCGTAAAAAATATTTCATATTATGTAAAATTACAAACGTAAAAACATAGTCTAAAATACACATAAACTGCAAATTTTCTTGTCTTATGACCTATATTTTTTATTTTTTTATGTCAAATTTTACGTAGTGAATCAATAGGAATGTAACTATTTGAATTTGAAACGTAATTTAATTATGAAATGATTGTAAAATTACTTCGGGTGAAGAATAACTTATTCTACACCCTGGGTGATGAATAGTAAAACTATATATATATATATATAAACACTATTCTGAGCACGGGATGAGAATAATATTCTGATCACAACCTGACCTGCCCCGACAGTAGTACGTTGAACTTCCCCGAGTGCTAGGTTGAACTTCCGCCAACATTGCCCAAATGGAGCTTGCCATATACCGTTGTAAAGCTATGGACATGAGTATCATGACCCAAGTTAAATTTTTGGCAAAATGTAAGTTGTTTAAGAGCAGTTCTGAAAATCGTTTTTTCTTCATACAAAAAATGTGAATCGTATTTTCGACCGCATTTCCAAACCGTTTATCGGAATGAGGCAAATAATATAGCGTTGGAAAGCTGCTGAAAAAACGCTCTTCCATATGTTGAAAGTTTTCTCTAATTCCCTATGGTTAAAGATTAATTTGGAAAATCGCAAAATTTTGCAAATCGAACAGCCGAGTTCGTATTTTTGATGCCATTTCTAAACGGCTAATCCAATTGAGGCAAATGATATGGGGTTGGAAAGCTTATGGAAATGCGCTATTTTTCTTTTTGAAAGTTTTTTCTAATTTTGAACGGTTTAAAAGTAATTTAGAAAACGATACAAGTTCCATCGAGTTCGTATTTTCGAGATATTTTTTGAACCGTAGGTCGGTATGTAGCAAATGATATGGCGTTGGAAAGCTTGACGAAATGCGAAACTTTTTGGTATATATTATTTCTCCCAATTCCTTGCGGTTTTAAGTCAATTTAAAAAATGGCGGAAAATGTATTTTTGCCGTAATTTGTACAAACTTTATCGGAATGATGCAAATAATATACCATTGAAAAGCTATGGAAAATGCAAAACTTTTTCATGTTGATGATTTTATCTGATTCCTAGTCGTTTTCAAGTAATTTCGAAAATGGCGAGATCATTCGTTCTGACTTTTTCGCGAAACAGATTGTCGAAAATGCACCGCGTGAAGAACTTGAACTTCTCGGCGTGCGCACCTGAACTTCACTCTGTTTTTCACATATTTTTTTTGCTCGCAGCTCTCCATCCACTGCTCGTAGCTCTTCATCCACTCACCAAAATTGAGCAAGTGATATACCGATGGAAAGCTGCTGTAAACACGCAACTTTTCCGTCTTGATCATTTTTTTCATATTCGCGACGGTTTAAAACATTTTCATTCAAAATTCATTTAGCATAGTGGTTGAACTTCCTTCTGTTTTCATGTTGAACTTCTGTCGCGTATTTTTGTTTGTAATTTTTCACCCATTCGTCGGTGTTACACAAATGATATTCCTTTTGTACAAACCCCTCTCACAATATTTTTTTTAACAAACCTCAATGGCGAGATCATGATTTTTGCGTTCATCATGAATGGATATGCACTGCGTGAAGTAGTTGAACTTCTGGGGCATGCTTGTTTGAACTTCACTCTGTTTTTTACATGTAATTGAAGGTCGGACGTCTAGCACTAGAGTTCTCGAACTTCACTCGAAGAAGCACGTGAACTTCTTGCAACAAATGTTTTAGGCTTTTAGTTTTACTTTCTTTTATCCTCACCTGAAACGCATTCCACGTAGTAGTTGAACTCCCCGTTGTTTTTCCCTTGAACTTCTCTCACTCGCTCGTTGGCAGATTTTGCTCTTAGGTCGTGATGAACTTGCGTTTTTTGCAATTTTACTGCCTGATTTGTTCGACCTGAACTTCCTCCAGTGCTAGGTTGAACTTCCGCCAACATTGCCCAAATGGGGCTTGCTATATACCGCTGGAACACCAGTATCATGACCCAAGTTAAATTTTTGGCAAAATGTGAGCGGTTTAAGAGCAGTTTTGAAAACCGTTTTTTCTTCATACAAAAAACGTGAATCATATTTTTGATCGCATTTCTAAACCGTTTATCGGAATGAGGCAAATAATATGGCGTTAGAAAGCTGCTGCAAAACCGCTACTTCCACATGTTGAAAGTTTTCTCTAATTCCCTATGGTTAAAGAGTAATTTGGAAAATCGTAAAATTTCGCAAACCGTAAAATTATGAGTTTCTGTAATAAATATTGAAACTGCTCCAATTTTTGAAACTAAACTTCTTGCTTTATTATTTAGTAGCAAGGAAAATCTGGGTTTTTCATATACATTGAACAATTCTATTTTATAAAATTGAACTTCATGATTTTTTTTCAATTTGGACTTCTCGGTGTTGTTCATTTGTAACGGAAAAAATCTTAGTTTTGTAATAAACATTATACAACTTCTTCGTTATTTCAAACTGAACTTCTTGGTTTATTCGTTAGTAACGAGAAAAATTGAGTTTTTGTATTAAATATCGAACTGCTCCAGTTTTTGAAATTGAACTTCTTGGTTTATTATTTAGTAATGAGGAAAATCTGGGCTTTTCGTATACATTGAACTATTCTACTTTTTTTTAAATTGACTTTTTGGTTTTTCAATCTAGACTTCGTGGTATTATCCATTCGTCACAGAAAATAATGCATTTTTAATGAATTTTCAACAACTCTACTTTTTTTAAAAAATAGCTTCCTACATGATAAAACATATAAAAAACTTCTTATATATTGAACTTTCTGTGTGAATTTACATTTTTTTGCTCGTATATTAAACGACCTTTTTTGTCACATATTTTTTTGAACCTTTGCATTTTTTTGTTTGAACTTCTTTATTTTTGTATGTAGAAAGAAAAAAAGAACTACCCATTGCACGAAGACACACACAACCATTTGTGCATGCATGAACACAGGTGTCCTCTGAACTTGATCATGTATGTCATACAAAAAATTCCAGCAAATTAAAATGCACACATAACAACTCAAAACACTGCTAGCAACATCTTTTGTAATGATTAATATTTGAAACCCATAAACCATCATTTCCCCAACTTTATAGTGTTTAAAATTGGACGCCGAGAGGAACAGGGTTCAGGAGGAAGACGTCAGTAGGGCACTGAAGTTCAGATTGGTCGCAGGAAGAAAGTCCACACCGCAAGTTGGGTTTCTTGACAACGTCGACCGCTGTAGTTGGAATCCAGGGAAGCATGCTCCTCTGACACAGACCAAAAATCAAAAGAATTAGTGTTCCTAGCTTACAGTACTTGTTCACATAGTTCATGAGATAAAAGAACTAGCACTCATGAAAAAATGGAAAGTTCATGGGTAGTAGAGGGAGCAGGTCGGCATAGCAGCAGGTGGGCATCACTTTTTTGAGAAGTGCATGTTGCTGCAGGAAGGAGGAGCCACTGCCGGCTCCGTAGAAGAAGGTCGATGGGGAGGTGCTGGGACACACACTCACCAGAGTCGAGGAGCACATGGGAGCCAGAGGAAGCCGCACTCGGGGGCTGGTGGAGGGAGACGACCG
This sequence comes from Triticum aestivum, assembly GCF_018294505.1. NCBI lineage: Eukaryota > Viridiplantae > Streptophyta > Magnoliopsida > Poales > Poaceae > Triticum > Triticum aestivum. The sequence goes on from NC_057800.1 coordinate 112,803,911, forward strand.
TGACCCGGTGGGTGGCGTGCGTCGCAGGGTGCTCCCATTGATGGGACCCCTTCCAGCGGTGTCGGCAGGGCCCCGTGGGGCGGCGCTGTCGTCGATTGGACCCCAGGCGGCAGCAACGGCCAGGAAGGAAGGCAGGGTGGCGGCACGGACCAGAAAGGGTCCCGGGAGGTCGCGCGATGGCAGGGCGGCCACGAAGGTCGCGCGGCGGCGGGGACCCCGGGGAGGTTCATGCGGCGGCGCGGGGGTGAGGGAGATCTGGTGCGGGGGCACGAGGTTGGGGGCGATGGGATTGGGAGTGTTTTTTTTCCTTTTTTTTCTTTTTTCGCTAACGCTTCTGTGAGTTCGGGATACCTCGTCGCGCCCTATATAGCGCGAACCGTGATCAGAATAACTATTCTGATCCCGGGATCAGAATAGTGCTACTCTACATATACATATACATATATATATATATATATCTAATTGGATGTGGGTTCTCATAAAGCATTATTGTTGACCTTACCCTTGAGGTAAAAGGTTGGGAGGAAAAACTATAAGCCCCTATCTTTCTCTGTGTCCGATTAAAACTTCATACCCATAAGTATTGCATGAGTGTAAGCAATTGTGAAAGACTAAATGATAGTTGAGTATGTGGACTTGCTGAAAAGCTCCTATATTGACTCTTTCCGATGTTATGATAAATTGCAATTGCTTCAATGACTGAGATTATATTTTGCTAGTTCTCAACGAAGTTTCTGATTTATACTTTACATTGTGAATAGATTGTTACTTCAGCATAAGAAATCATATGACAATATATATATATATATATATATATATATATATATATATATATATATATATATATATATATATTGCTATTCTAAGAATAATCATGATGCCCTCACGTCCGTATTTTATTTTATCGACACCTCTATCTCTAAACATGTGGACATATTTTTCAATATCGGCTTCCGTTTGAGGACAAGCGAGGTCTAAGCTTGGGGGAGTTGATACGTCCATTTCGCATCATGCTTTTATATTGATATTTATTGCATTATGGGCGGTTATTACACATTATGTCACAATATTATGCCTTTTCTCTCTTATTTTACAAGGTTTACATGAAGAGGGAGAATGCCGGCAGCTAGAATTCTGGGATGGAAAAGGAGCAAATATTAGAGACCTATTCTGCACAACTCCAAAAGTCCTGAAACTCCACGAGAGACAGTTTTGGAATATATAAAAAATATTGGGCGAAGGAAGCACCGAGGGGGGCCACCCAACGTCCACGAGGGTGGGGGCGCGCCCCCTGCCTCGTGGGCCACCTGGAAGCCCCCCGATGCCCATCTTCTGCTATAAGGTGTCTTTTGCCCTGGAAAAATTCAGGGGGGAAGCTTTCGGAATGAAGTGCCGCCGTCTCGAGGGGAACCTTGGCGGAACCAATCTAGGGCTCCGGCGGAGCTACTCTGCCGTGGAAACATCCCTCCGGGAGGTGGAAATCGTCACCATCGTCATCGCCATCGGTCCTCTCATCAGGAGGGGGTCAATCTCCATCAACATCTTCACCAACACCATCTCCTCTCAAACCCTAGTTCGTCTCTTGTATCCGATCTTTGTCTCAAAACCTCAGATTGGTACCCGTGGGTTGCTAGTAGTGTTGATTACTCCTTGTAGTTGATGCTAGTTGGTTTATTCGGTGGAAGATTATATGTTCAGATCCTTTGTGCACATTAATACCCGTCTGACTATGAACATGAATATGATTTGTGATTAGTTACTTTGTTCCTGAGGACATGGGAGAAGTCTTGTTATAAGTAGTCATGTGAATTTGGTATTCGTTCGACATTTTGATGAGATGTATGTTGTCTTTCCTCTAGTGGTATTATGTGAACGTCGACCACATGACACTTCACCATTGTTTGTGTTGGGGAATCCAGTAATTTCAAAAAAAATCCTACGCACACGCAAGATCCATCTAGGCGTGATGCATACCAATGAGAGGGGAGAGTGTTGTCTATGTACCCTCGTAGACCGTAAACGGAAGCGTTATGACAACGCGATTGATGTAGTCATACATCTTCACGATCTGACCGATCCTAGCATCGAAGTTACGGCACCTCCACTATCCGCACACGTTCAGGTCGGTGACGTCCCACGAACTCTAGATCCAGCTGACTGTCGGGGGAGAGCTTCGTCAACACGATGGCGTGATGACGGTGATGATGAAGTTACCGACGCAGGGCTTCGCCTAAGCACTACAACGATATGACCGAGGTGGAAATCTGTCGAGGGGGGCACCGCACATGGCTAAGAGATCAACTTGTGTGTCTATGGGGTGCTCCCTCCCTCGTATATAAAGGAGTGTGATACATCTCCAATGTATCTATAATTTTTGATTGTTCCATGCTATTATATTATCAACTTTGGATGTTTATGGGCTTTATTATGCATTGTTATATTATTTTTGGGACTAACCTATTAACCCAGAGCCCAGTGCCAGTTCTTGTTTTTCCCCTTGTTTCAGTGTTTCACAAAAAAGGAAAATCAAACGGAGTCCAATTGACCTGAAACTTCACGGAACTCATTTTTGGAAGGAAAGCAACCTAGGAGACTTGGAGTCTACGTCAAGGAAGATTCGAGGAGGCCATGAGGTAGGGGCGCGCCCACCCCCCCTGGGCGAGCCTTCCACCCTCATGGGCCCCTCGTGGCCCCCCTGACGTACTTCTTCCTCCTATATATCTCCATATACCCTAAAACGGTCAGGGAACACAATAGATCGGGAGTTCCGCCGCCAGAAGTCTCCGTAGCCACCGAAAGCCAATCTAGACCCATTTCGGCACCCTGCCGGAGGGGGAATCCTTCTCCTGTGGCCATCTTCATCATCCCGGTGCTCTCCATGACGAGGAGGGAGTAGTTCTCCCTCGGGGCTGAGGGTATGTACCAGTAGCTATGTGTTTGATCTCTCTCTCTCCCATGTTCTTGATTTGGCACGATCTTGATGTATCGCGAGCTTTGCCATTATATTTGGATCCTATGATGTTTATTCCCCCCTCTACTCTCTTGTAATGGATTGAGTTTCCCCTTTGAAGTTATCTTATCGGACTGAGTCTTTAAAGATTTGAGAACACTTGATGTATGCCAACTGAACAAACACCATCGGAGACACCTATAGAGCATCTTTATAGTCACCCAGTTACGTTGTGACATTTGATAGCACACTAAGTGTTCCTCTAGTATTCGGGACTTGCGTAATCTCATAGTCATAGGAACATGTATAAGTTATGGCGAAAGCAATAGCTGTAAACTAAACGATCAAAGTGCTAAGCTAACGGATGGGTGAAGTCGATCACATCATTCTCTAATGATGTGATCCCGTTTATCAAATGACAACTCTTTGTCCATGGCTAGGAAACTTAACCATATTTGATCAACGAGCTAGTCAGGTAGAGGCATACTAGTGACAATATGTTTGTCTATGTATTCACACATGTACTAAGTTTTCGGTTAATACAATTCTAGCATGAATAATAAACATTTATCATGATATAAGGAAATATAAATAACAACTTTATTATTGCCTCTAGGGCATATTTCCTTCAGTCTCCCACTTGAACTAGAGTCAATAATCTAGATTACATTGTAATGATTCTAACAGCCATGGAGTCTTAGTGCTGATCATGTTTTGCTCGTGAGAGAGGCTTAGTGAACGGGTCTGCAACATTCAGATCCGTATGTATCTTGCAAATCTCCATGTCGCCCTCCTTGACTTGATCACGGATGGAATTGTAGCGTCTCTTGATGTGCTTGGTTCTCTTGTGAAATCTGGATTCCTTTGCCAAGGCAATTGCACCAGTATTGTCACAAAAGAGTTTCATTGGGCCCGATGCACTAGGTATGACACCTAGATCGGAGATGAACTCCTTCATCCAAACCCCTTCATTTGCTGCTTCTGAAGCAGCTATGTACTCCGCTTCACACGTAGATCCCGCCATGATGCTCTGCTTGGAACCGCACCAACTGACAGCTCCACCATTCAATAAAAATATGTATCCGGTTTGTGACTTGAGTCATCCGGATCGGTGTCAAATCTTGCATCGACGTAACCATTTACGACGAGATCTTTGTCACCTCCATAAATGACAAAAATATCCTTAGTCCTTTTCAGGTATTTCAGGATGTTCTTGACCACTGTGGAGTGATCCACTCCTAGATTACTTTGGTACCTCCCTGCTAAACTGATAGCAAGGCACACATCAGGTCTGGTACACAGCATTGCATACATGATAGAACCTATGGCTGAAGCATAGGGAATGACTTTCATTTTCTCTCTATCTTCTGCAGTGGTCAGGCATTAAGTCTGACTCAACTTCACACCTTGTAACACATGCAAGAACCCTTTCTTTGCTTGATCCATTTTGAACTTCTTCAAAACTTTATTGAGGTATGTTCCTTGTGAAAGTCCAATTAAGCGTCTTGATCTATCTCTATAGATCTTGATGCCCAATATATAAGCAGCTTCACCGAGGTCTTTCATTGAAAAGTTCTTATTCAAGTATCCTTTTATGCTATTCAGAAATTCAGTATCATTTCCGATCAACAATATGTCATCTACATATAATATCAGAAATGCTACACAGCACCCACTCACTTTCTTGTAAATACAGGCTTCTCCAAAAGTCTGTATAAAACCACATGCTTTGATCACACTATCAAAGCGTATATTCCAACTCCGAGAAGCTTGCACCAGTCCATAAATGGATCGCTAGAGCTTGCACACTTTGTTAGCATCTTTTGGATCAACAAAACCTTCTGATTGCATCATATACAACTCTTCTTTAAGATATCCATTAAGGAATGCAGTTTTGACATCCATTTGCCAAATTTCATAATCATAAATGCGGCAATTGCTAACATGATTCGAACAGACTTAAGTGATACGTCTCCAACGTATCTATAATTTTTGATTCTTCCATGCTATTATATTTTCGTTTTGGATGTTTAATGGGCTTATTTATACACTTTTATATTATTTTTGGGACTAACCTATTAACCGGAGGCCCATTCCGAATTGTTGTTTTTTTGCCTATTTCAGTGTTTCGCAGAAAAAGAATATCAAACGGAGTCCAAACAGAATGAAACCTTCGGGAACATGATTTTTGGAACAAACATGATCCAGAGGACTTGGAGTGGACGTCAAGCAACCAATGAGGAAGCCACGAGGCAGGGGGCGCGCCCTCCACCCTCGTGGGCCCCTCGTGGCTCCACCGACCTACTTCTTCCTCCTATATATACCTACATACCCTGAAAACATCAGGGGGCACCACGAAAACCTAATTCCACCACCGCAACCTTCTGTACCCACGAGATCCCATCTTGGGGCCTTTTTCGACGCTCCGCCGGAGGGGGCATTGATCACGGAGGGCTTCGACATCAACACCATAGCCTCTCCGATGATGTGTGAGTAGTTTACCTCAGACCTTTGGGTCCATAGTTATTAGCTAGATGGCTTCTTCTTTATCTTTGGATCTCAATACAAAGTTATCCTCGATTCTCTTGGAGATCTATTCGATATAATCTTCTTTTGCGGTGTGTTTGTCGAGATCCGATGAATTGTGGGATTATGATCAAGATTATCTATGAACAATATTTGAATCTTCTCTGAATTCTTTTATGTATGATTGGTTATCTTTGCAAGTCTTTTTGAATTACCAATCTGGTTTGGCCTACTAGATTGATCTTTCTTGCAATGGGAGAAGTGCTTAGGTTTGGGTTCAATCTTGCGGTGCTCGATCCCAGTGACAGTAGGGGAAATGACACGTATTGTATTGTTGCCTTCGAGGATAAAAAGATGGGGTTTATATCATATTGCATGAGTTTATCCCTCTACATCATGTCATCTTGCTTAAGGCGTTACTCCGTTCTTATGAACTTAATACTCTAGATGCAAGCTGGATAGCGGTCAATGTGTGAAGTAATAGTATTAGATGCAGGCAGGAGTCAGTCTACTTGTCACGGACGTGATGCCTATATACATGATCATACCTAGATATTCTCATAACTATGCTCAATTCTATCAATTGCTCGATAGTAATTTGTTCACCCACTGTAATACTTATGCTATCTTGAGAGAAGCCAGTAGTGAAACCTATGGCCCCCGGGTCTGTTTTCCATCATACAAGTTTCTGATCTATTTTATTTTGCAATGTTTACTTTCAATTTATATCATAAAAACACAAAAAATATTTCTCTTATTATTATTATTATTATTATTATTATTATTATTATTATTATTATTATTATTATTATTATTATCTCTATTAGATCTCACTCTTGCAAGTGGCCGTGAAGGGATTGACAACCCCTTTATCACGTTGGTTGCGAAGTTCTTATTTGTTTGTGTAGGTACGAGGTGACTCGTGCGTGGTCTCCTACTGGATTGATACCTTGGTTCTCAAAAACTAAGGGAAATACTTACGCTGCTTTGCTGCATCACCCTTTCCTCTTCAAGGGAAAACCAACGCATGCTCAAGAGGTAGCAAGAAGGATTTCTGGCGCCGTTGCCGGGGAGATTGATACGTCTCCAACGTATCTATAATTGTTGATTGCTCCATGCTATATTATCTACTGTTTTGGACTATATTGGGCTTTATTATCCACTTTTATATTATTTTTGGGACTAACCTATTAACCGAAGGCACAACCCAAAATTGCTGTTTTTTGCCTGTTTTAGGGTTTCGAAGAAAAGGAATATCAAACGGAGTCCAAACGGAATGAAACCTTCGGGAACGTGATTTTCTCACCGAATACAACTCAGGAGACTTGGACCCTACGTCAAGGCACGTAACAGGAGGCCACAAGGTAGGGGGCGCGCCCTACCCTACCAGGCGCGCCCCCTACCTCGTGGGCCCCCTGTTGCTCCACCGACGTACTTCTTCCTCCTATATATACCCACGTACCCCCAAACGATCAAATACGGAGCCAAAAACCTAATTCCACCACCGCAACTTTCTGTATCCATGATATCCCATCTTGGGGCCTGTTCCGGAGCTCCGCCGGAGGGGGCATCGATCACGGAGGGCTTCTACATCATCATCCAAGCCCTTCCGATGAAGTGTGAGTAGTTTACTTCAGACCTACGGGTCCATAGTTAGTAGCTAGATGGCTTCTTCTCACTTTTTGGATCTCAATACAATGTTCTCGCCCTCTCTCATGGAGATCTATTCGATGTAATCTTCTTTTTGCGGTGTGTTTGTTGAGACCGATGAATTGTGGGTTTATGATCAAGTCTATCTATGAATAATATTTGAATCTTCTCTGAATTCTTTTATGTATGATTGGTTATCTTTGCAAGTCTCTTCGAATTATCAGTTTGGTTTGGCCTACTAGATTGGTTTTTCTTGCCATGGGAGAAGTGCTTAGCTTTGGGTTCGATCTTGCGGTGTCCTTTCCCAGTGACAGAAGGGGCAGCAAGGCACGTATTGTATCGTTGCCATCGAGGATAACAAGATGGGTTTTTTATCATATTGCATGAAACTATCCCTCTACATCATGTCATCTTTCTTAAGGCGTTACTCTGTTTTTAACTTAATACTCTAGATGCATGCTGGATAGCGGTCGATGAGTGGAGTAATAGTAGTAGATGCAGGCAGGAGTCGGTCTACTTATCTCGGATGTGATGCCTATATACATGATCATACCTAGATATTCTCATAACTATGCTCAATTCTGTCAATTGCTCAACAGTAATTTGTTCACCACCGTAGAATACTTATGCTCTTGAGAGAAGCCACTAGTGAAACCTATGGCCCCCGGGTCTCTTTCTCATCATATTAATCTCCATCACTTTATTATTGCTTTGCTTTTACTTTGCCTTTTACTTTTTACTTTGCATCTCTATACCAAAAATACCAAAAATATTATTTATCATCTCTATCAGATCTCACTTTCGTAAGTGACCGTGAAGGGATTGACAACCCCTAAGCGTGTTGGTTGCGTTGAGCTATTGTTTTTGTGTAGGTACGAGGGACTCACGCGTAGCCTCCTACTAGATTGATACCTTGGTTCTCAAAAACTGAGGGAAATACTTACGCTACTTTGCTGCATTATCCTCTCCTCTTTGGAGAAATCCAACGTAGTGCTCAAGAGGTAGCAAGAAGAATTTCTGGCGCTGTTGCCAGGGAGTCTGCGCAAAAGTCAACATACCAAGTACCCATCACAATCCCTATCTCCCTCATTACATTATTTGCCATTTTCCTCTCGTTTTCCTCTCCCCCCAATTCACCCTTGCCGTTTTATTCGCCCTCTCTCTCTATGATCCTCCTCCCTCTCTATTTGCCTCTTTTTGCCCGTTTGCCTTTTTGTTTGCTTGTGTGAGTTTGCTTGTTTGTCGCGATGGCTCAAGATAATACTAAATTGTGTGACTTCGCTAATACCAATAATAATGATTTCCTTAGCACTCCGATTGCTCCTCTTACCGATGATGAATCTTCTGAAATTAATACTGCTTTGCTGAATCTTGTCATGAAATATCCGTTCTCCGGCCTTCCTAGTGAAGATGCCACTACCCATCTTATTAGCTTCGTTGATTTGTGTGACATGCAAAAGAAGAAAGATGTCGATAATGATATTGTTAAATTGAAGCTATTTCCTTTTTCGCTTAGAGATCGTGCTAAAGCTTGGTTTTTGTCTTTGCCTAAAAACAGTATTGATTCATGGAACAAGTGCAAAGATGCTTTTATCTCTAAGTATTTTCCTCCCGCTAAGATCATCTCTCTTAGAAACGATATTATGAATTTTAAGCAACTTGATCAGGAACATGTTGCACAAGCTTGGGAGAGAATGAAACTAATGATACGTAATTGCCCTACTCATGGTTTAAATTTGTGGATGATTGTTCAGAATTTTTATGCCAGATTGAATTTTTCTTCTAGAAATCTTTTAGATTTGGCTGCGGGAGGCACTTTTATGGAAATCACTTTAGGAGAAGCTACTAAACTCCTAGATAATATTATGGTTAATCATTCTCAATAGCATACTGAAAGATCTACTAATAAAAAGGTGCATGCGAAAGAAGAAATTAATGTTTTGAATGGAAAGATGGATGAACTTATGAAATTATTTGCTAATAAGAGTGTTTCTTCTGATCCTAATGATGTTCCCTTGTCTACTTTGATTGAGAATAATAATGAATCTATGGATGTGAATTTTGTTGGTAGGAACAATTTTGGTAACAACGCGTATAGAGGAAATTTCAATCCTAGGCCTTATCCTAGTAATCCCTCTAATAATTATGATAATTCCTACAACAATTCTTATGGAAATTATAATAAGATGCCCTCATATTTTGAATCTAATATTAAAGAATTTATTACTTCGCAAAAGAATTTTAATGCTATGATTGAAGAAAAATTGCTTAAGATTGATGAGTTGGCTAGGAGCGTTGATAGAATTGCTCTTGATGTTGATTCTTTGAAACTTAGATCTATTCCACCTAAGCATGATATCAATGAGTCTCTCAAAGCCATGATAATTTCCATTGACGAGTGCAAAGAAAGAACCGCTAGGATGCGTGCTAAGAAAGATGCCTTTATAAAAGCGTGTTCTTCTAGTTCCTATGAAAATAATGATGAAGATCTAAAAGTTATTGATGTGTCCCCTATTAAATCTTTGTTTTGCAATATGAATCTTGATAATGATGGGACTAAATATGATCCACCTTTACCTAGAAGGCTTTCCAATAATTTTGAATCTTTTGATCTTGATGCTAAATTTGATAAAAGTGGGATTGAAGAAATTAAAACCCTATATGTTGCTAAACCCACTATTATGGATTTCAAGGAATTTAACTATGAAAATTGCTCTTTTATTGATTGTATTTCCTTTTTGCAATCCATGCTAAGATCTCCTCACGCTTATAGTCAAAATAAAGCGTTTACTAAACATATCATTGATGCCTTGATGCAATCATATGAAGAAAAACTTGAATTGGAAGTTTCTATCCGTAGAAAACTTTATGATGAGTGTGAACCTACTATTAAAATTAAAATTAAAGATCATGAGTTTTATGCTTTGTGTGACTTTGGTGATAGTGTCTCTACTATTCCCAAAACTTTGTGTGATTTGCTAGATTTCTGTAATTTTGATGATTCCTCTCTAAACTTGCATCTTGCAGATTCCACTATTAAGAAACCTATGGGAAGAATTAATGATTTTCTTATTGTTGCAAATAGGAATTATGTGCCCGTAGATTTTACCGTTCTTGATATAGATTCCAATCCTTCTTGCCCTATTATTCTCGGTAGACCTTTCCTTAGAACGGTTGGTGCAATTATTGATATGAAGGAAGGGAATATTAGATTCCGATTTCCATTAAAAAAGGGCATGGAACACTTACCTAGAAAGAAAATAAAATTACCATATGAATCTATCATGAGAGCCACTTATGGATTGCCTACCAAAGATGGCAATACCGAGATCTATCCTTGCTTGTCATGCCTAGCTAGGGGCGTTAAACGATAGCGCTTGTTGGGAGGCAACCCAATTTTATTTTTCTTCCTTGATTTTTGCTCCTGTTTAGTAATAAATAAATAAATTATTTAGCCTCTGTTTTCGTTGTGTTTTTGTGTTTAATTAGTGTTTGTGCCAAGTAGAACCGTTGGGAAGACTTGGGGAAAGTCTTGTTGAACTTGTTGTAAAAAACAGAAACTTTAACGCTCACGAGAACTGCTGTCATTTTCATTCGGAGAGCGATATTTAGTTAATTCTTTTTGAATATGATTAATAGATAAATTCCTCACGTCCAGCAATTTATTTTAGAATTTTTGGGGTTCCATATCTTGCGCTAGCTTCAGATTACTACAGACTGTTCTGTTTTTGACAGATTCTGTTTTTCGTTTGTTGTTTGCTTATTTTGATGAATCTATGGCTAGTAAAATAGTTTATAATCCATAGAGAAGTTGGAATACAGTAGGTATAACACCCATATAAATAAAGAATGAGTTAATTACAGTACCTTGAAGTGGTCTTTTGTTTTCTTTCGCTAACGGAGCTCACGAGTTTTCTACTTTAAGTTTTGTGTTGTGAAGTTTTCAAGTTTTGGGTAAAGATTTGATGGAATATGGAACAAGGAGTGGCAAGAGCCTAAGCTTGGGGATGCCCATGGCACCCCCAATATAATCTAGGGACACCTAAAAGCCAAAGCTTGGGGATGCCCCGGAAGGCATCCCCTCTTTCGTCTACTTCTATCGGTATCTTTACTTGGAGCTATATTTTTATTCACCACATGATATGTGTTTTGCTTGGAGCGTCTTTTATGATTTGAGTCTTTGCTTGTTAGTCTACCACAATCATCCTTGCTGTACACACCTTTTGAGAGAGCCATACATAATTTGGAATTTGATAGAATACTCTATGTGCTTCACTTATATCTTTTGAGCTCTATAGTTTTACTCTAGTGCTTCACTTATATCTTTTGAGTTATATAATTTTGCTCTAGCGCTTCACTTATATCTTTTAGAGCACGGTGGTGGATTCGTTATATAAACTATTGATCTCTCATGCTTCACTTAGATTATTTTGAGAGTCTTAATAGCATGGTAATTTGCTTAATAATAATATGCTTGGTATTCAAGATTTGTAAAATTTCTTTTGAGTGTGTTGAATACTAAGAAATAAATTGATGCTTGATAATTGTTTTGAGATATGAGGATGGTGATATTAGATTCATGCTAGTTGAGTAGTTGTGAATTTGAGAAATGCTTGTGTTAATGTTTGTGATTCCCGTAGCATGCACGTATGGTGAACCGTTATGTGATGAAGTCGGAGCATGATTTATTTATTGATTGTCTTCCTTATGAGTGGCGGTCGGGGACGAGCGATAGTCTTTTCCTACCAATATATCCCCTAGGAGCATGCGCGTAATACTTTGCTTTGATAACTTCTAGATTTTTGCAATAAGTATATGAGTTCTTTATGACTAATGTTGAGTCCATGGATTATACACACTTTCCTTCCTTCCACCATTGCTAGCCTCTCTAATACCGTGCACTTTTCACCGATATCATACACCCACCAAATACCTTCCTCAAAACAACCACCATACCTACCTATCATGGCATTTCCATAGCCATTCCGAGATATATTTCCATGCAACTTTCCACCATTCCGTTCATCATGACACGCTCCATCATTGTCATATTGCTAGCATGATCATGTAGTTGACATCGTATTTGTGTCGAAGCCACTGTTCATAATTCTTTCATACATGTCACTCTTGATTCATTGCATATCCCGGTACACCGCCGGAGGCATTCATATAGAGACATATTTTGTTCTAAGTATTGAGTTGTAATTGTTGAGTTATAAGAAAAAAGAAGTGTGATGATCTTCATTTTTAGAGCATTATCCCAAGTGAGGAAAGGATGGTGGAGACTATGATTCCCCCACAAGTCGGGATGAGACTCCGGACGAAAAAAAGAGGCCATAAAAAAGAGAGGGCCCAAACAAAAAAAATGAGAGAAAAAGAGAGAAGGGACAATGTTACTATCCTTTTACCACACTTGTGCTTCAAAGTAGCACCATGATCTTCATGATAGAGAGTCTCTCATTTTGTCACTTTCATATACTAGTGGGAATTTTTCATTATAGAACTTGGCTTGTATATTCCAATGATGGGCTTCCTCAAAATGCCCTAGGTCTTCATGAGCAAGCGAGTTGGATGCACACCCACTTAGTTTCTTTTGTTGAGCTTTCATATACTTATAGCTCTAATGCATCCGTTGCATGGCAATCCCTACTCACTCACATTGATATCTATTGATGGGAATCTCCATAGCTCGTTGATACACCTAGTTGATGTGAGACTATCTTCCCCTCTTTTTGTCTTCTCCACAACCACCATTCTATTCCACCTATTGTGACGCCCCCAATTTGACCGTACACTAATCATACACGCAAACGTGTACGATCAAGATCAGGGACTCACGGGAAGATATCACAACACAACTCTACAAATAAAATAAGTCATACAAGCATCATATTACAAGCCAGGGGCCTCGAGGGCTCGAATAGAAGAGCTCGATCATAGACGAGTCAGCGGAAGCAACAATATCCGAGTACAGACATAAGTTAAACAAGATTTCCTTAAGAAGGCTAGCACAAACTGGGATACAGATCGAAAGAGGCGCATGCCTCCTGCCTGGGATCCTCCTAAACTACTTGTGGTCATCGTCAGCGGGCTGCACGTAGTAGTAGGCACCTCCCGAGTAGTAGTAGTCATCATCGACGGTGGCGTCTAGCTCCTGGGCTCCATCGTTTGGTCACAGCAATCGGGTATAGGAAGGGGGAAAAAGGGGGAGAAAAGCAACCGTGAGTACTCATCCAAAGTACTCGCAAGCAAGGAGCTACACTACATATGTATGCATTGGTATCAAATGAAATAAGGGGTATCATATGTGGACTGAACTGCAGAATGCCAGAATAAGAGGGGGATAGCTAGTCCTATCGAAGACTATGCTTCTGGTAACCTCCATCTTGCAGCAGGAGAAGAGAGTAGATGGTAAGTTCACCCAGTAGCATCGCATAGCATAATCCTAACCGATGATCCTCCCCTCGTCGCCCTATGAGAGAGCGATCACCGGTTGTATCTGGCACTTGGAAGGGTGTGTTTTATTAAGTGTCCGGTTCTAGTTGTCATAAGGTCAAGGTACAACTCCAAGTCGTCCTGTTATCGAAGATCACGGCTATTCGAATAGATTAACTTCCCTGTAGGGGTGCACCACATAACCCAACACGCTCGATCCCATTTGGCCGGACACACTTTCCTGGGTCATGCCCGGCCTCGGAAGATCAACACGTCGCAGCCCTACCTAGGCACAACAGAGAGGTCAGCATGCCGGTCTAAATCCTATGGCGCAGGGGTCTGGGCCCATCGCCCATTGCACATCTGCATGTTGCGAGGGCGGCCGAAAGCAGAACTAGCCCCCTTAATACAAGAGCAGGCTTACGGTCTAATCCGGCGCGCGCCACTCAGTCGCTGACGTCACGAAGGCTTCGGCTGATACCACGACGTCGAGTGCCCATAACTATCCCCGCGTAGATGGTTAGTGCGTATAGACCAGTGGCCAGACTCAGATCAAATACCAAGATCTTGTTAAACGTGTTAAGTATCCGCGAATGCCAACCAGGGCCAGGCCCACCTCTCTCCTAGGTGGTCTCAACCTGCCCTGTCGCTCCGCCACAAAGTAACAGTCAGGGGCCGTCGGGAACCCAGGCCCACCACTACCTGGATGGAGCCACCTGCCCCTTCAGCCCCCATCTCCAAACAGTATCATCGGTAATGTAACAGTGTAAAGTATATAGTATATGCCCGTGATCACCTCCCGAAGTGATCACGGCCCAGTAGTATATCATGGCAGACGGACAAGAGTGTAGGACCACTGATGGAACACTAGCATCCTATACTAAGCAGTAGGATAGCAGGTAAAGGTAACAACAGTAGTAGCAAGGACAGGCTATGCAGCGGTATAGGATTAACTAAAAGCAGTAACATGCTACACTAATCTAATGCAAGCAGTATAGAGAAGAATAGGTGATATCTGGTGATCAAGGGGGGGCTTGACTGGTTGCTCTGGCAAGAAGGAGGGGTCATCAACACCATAGTCGAACTGGGGGTCGCCGGCAGTCCCAGGGTCTACCAAAAAGAAGTAACGGAGGGGGAACACAATAAATAACAAAGCAATCAAAGCAACAACAGGCATAACATAGCAATACGTGGTGCTAGGTGTGCCCTAACGCAGTACTAGGTGATACCGGGAAAGGGGGGAAACGTCCGGGAAAGGATTCTCGGTGTTCCGTGTTTTTGGACAGATGAACCGGAGGGGAAAGTTGCGAGTTCGATAGGTTAGGGATGTGTGGCGGACGAACGGGCTGCGTATCCGGATTCATCTCGTCGTTTTGAGCAACTTTCATGTACAAAGTTTTTTCATCCGAGATACGATTTATTTTCTATTAATTTTTAAAGTTTTATTCATTTTTTGAAATTATTATTAATTCAAAATTAAAACAGTGGAATATTCTTTTATACCTACCAGCAACTAGCTGCTGAGTATGACAGGTGGATCCAGAGGCTGAGTCAGCATGCACAGTCATCAAGTCAAAGGTCAATGTTGACCAGTAAAACAAGGGGTGGGACCCAGGTGTCATAGGATGTTTATTAACAACAGTTTTAATTAGTCAGTTTATTAAAAGGGGCCCGCTAATCAGTGGGATATTAGGTAGGGGGTTAGGTTAGTGCCTAATTATCAGGGTCGGGCCCACCCACTGGTTTTAACCAGCGCACGCCGGCGGTAGCGTATAGAGGCGACAGGGGCTCGTCGGACTCCCGGCTCCGATGACCATTTGGTCAGCCGAGAGCGGTTATAGGGAGAGGGCGATGACGCGAGTCGAGGAGAGAGGTCAATAGGTGCGGGGGTGGACGGAGCGACGGCTTCGGCGACTGCTGAGTGGCGGTGGCGGCAGAGCTGCGTCGGGGACCCGGTATAGGCGACCCCGGGACGCGTGGGGGGGGGGGGGCTCTCTAGAACATCTGCATCGCGGCACGTCCAGCGGTGGCGGTGGCGTGGCCAGAGATGTCCGGCAGCGACGACGGTGAGGTCCATGGCGTAGGAGGCTGTAGTAGGGCGGGCCAGGCCGATGCAGGCATGCGAGGTGTAGCCGGACACACCGGCCAGGCTGCAGTGGCACGGGGCATCGCGTGGAGGCGGGGCTAGCGGGAGGGCGCGGAGCAGAGGCAGTAGCGAGAAGAGGCGGACGGCGGGGCGTGCGTCTGACGCGGTGAGTGCGTGCAGGTGCGTGGTGACCGGGAGGGACAAAGATAGGGAAGGGGCGCGTGCTCACGTTCGGTGCCGAGACGATGGGCAGCGAGGGTCGGTGAGGACCGGCAGGGAGGAGATGATGACGGGGCGGTCCGGTGGGGAGGTGGCGCCGGTGAGGTAGAGGCGGGGCAACGAGCGGCGGCGCCAGCGGTGACGCGGTCGGGGAGGTTTGCCCGATCCAGAACATGAGGGAGTGGGGGGAACGAGAGGGGAAGTGGGGCAACGAGCTATAGGGTTCGGTCGGGGGGGATGTGTAGGTCAGGGTGGGCCGGTTTGACTGGGCCGGCAGGAGTGTCCAACTGGGCCGGTTGGCCCCCGAGGGGGGGTCTCTCTCTTTTATTTTAATTTTAATTTTGTTCTGTTTTGTATCTTATTTTTTTTACTTTTCTGTTTTCTATTATTGTTTGAATATCTTTTAATTTTGTAAAATTATAAGGCCAGTACCTAAATGGAGGCTGCAAATTAGCCCACTGCCATAATATATTTTGACATTTAAAATATTTAATTCACATTTTTCTAAATTTCGAAAGGGCATTTATAATAGGTTTAGCTGTTGTTCTATTTATTTTAGTGCATTTGAATAACTTACAGAAGTGGGGTTTCTTCACCATAATTACCTACGTATTATTTGGCACAACCCAAACATTTTATTTTTAACGTTCTAAAACTATTATTGTTTGACTAATTTTTGAATTTGAATTCGAACGGGTTTGATTTAACATGGGACTTAGCAACAGTAAAACGATGACAAGGCATCATTAGCAGTGGATTACTGTAGCTTAATTACCCGGGCGTCACACCTATAGTGCTATATCCATGGCTCACGCTCATGTATTGCGTGAAGATCGAAAAAGTTTAAAAAATGTCAAAAGTATGAAACAATTGCTTGGCTTGTCATCGGGGTTGTGCATGATTTAAATACTTTGTGTGGTGAAGATAGAGCATAGCCAGACTATATGATTTTGTAGGGATAACTTTCTTTGGCCATGTTATTTTGAGAAGACATAATTGCTTTGTTAGTATGCTTGAAGTATTATTATTTTTATGTCAACATGAACTTTTGTCTTGAATCTTTTTGAATCTGAATATTCATACCACAATTAAGAAGATTTACATTGAAATTATGCCAAGTAGCACTCTGCATCAAAAATTCTGTTTTTATCATTTACCTACTCGAGGACGAGCAGGAATTAATCTTGGGGATGCTTGATACGTCTCCAACGTATCTATAATTTTTGATTACTCCATGCTATATTATCTACTGTTTTGGACTATATTGGGCTTTATTATCCACTTTTATATTATTTTTGGGACTAACCTATTAACCGGAGGCCCAACCCAGAATTGCTGTTTTGTGCCTGTTTTAGGGTTTCAAAGAAAAGGAATATCAAACGGACTCCAAACGGAATGAAACCTTTAGGAACGTGATTTTCTCACCGAATACAACTCAGGAGACTTGGACCCTACGTCAAGGCACGTAACAGGAGGCCACGAGGTAGGGGCGCGCCCTACCCTACCAGGCGCGCCCCCACCCTTGTGGGCCCCCTGTTGCTCCACCAACGTACTTCTTCCTCCTATATATACCCACGTACCCCCAAACGATCAAATACGGAGCCAAAAACCTAATTCCACCGCCGCAACTTTCTGAATCCATGAGATCCCATCTTGGGGCCTGTTCCGGAGCTCCGCCGGAGGGGGCATCGATCACGGAGGGCTTCTACATCATCATCCAAGCCCTTCTGCTGAAGTGTGAGTAGTTTACTTCAGACCTACGGGTCCATAGTTAGTAGCTAGATGGCTTCTTCTCTCTTTTTGGATTTCAATACAATGTTCTCCCCCTCTCTCGTGGAGATCTATTCGATGTAATCTTCTTTTTGCAGTGTGTTTGTTGAGACCGATGAATTGTGGGTTTATGATCAAGTCTATCTATGAATAATATTTGAATCTTCTCTGAATTCTTTTATGTATGATTGGTTATCTTTGCAAGTCTCTTCGAATTATCAGTTTGGTTTGCCCTACTAGATTGGTTGTTCTTGCCATGGGAGAAGTGCTTAGCTTTGGGCTCGATCTTGCGGTGTCCTTTCCCAGTGACAGAAGGGGCAGCAAGGCACGTATTGTATCGTTGCCATCGAGGATAACAAGATGGTGTTTTTATCATATTGCATGAAACTATCCCTCAACATCATGTCATCTTGCTTAAGGCGTTACGCTGTTTTTAACTTAATACTCTAGATGCATGCTGGATAGCGGTCGATGAGTGGAGTAATAGTAGTAGATGCAGGCAGGAGTCGGTCTACTTGTCTCGGACGTGATGCCTATATACATGATCATACCTAGATATTCTCATAACTATGCTCAATTCTGTCAATTGCTCAATAGTAATTTGTTCACCCACCGTAGAATACTTATGCTCTTGAGAGAAGCCACTAGTGAAACCTATGGCCCCCGGGTCTCTTTCTCATCATATTAATCTCCATCACTTTATTATTGCTTTGCTTTTACTTTGCCTTTTACTTTGTTACTTTGTATCTCTATACCAAAAATACCAAAAATATTATTTATCATCTCTATCAGATCTCACTTTCGTAAGTGACCGTGAAGGGATTGACAACCCCTAAGCGCGTTGGTTGCGTTGAGCTATTGTTTTTGTGTAGGTACGAGGGACTCGCGCGTATCCTCCTACTGGATTGATACCTTGGTTCTAAAAAACTGAGGGAAATACTTACGCTACTTTGCTACATCATCCTCTCCTCTTCGGGGAAATCCAACGCAGTGCTCAAGAGGTAGCAGAGATCTACGCCAAGTCAAGACATACCAAGTACCCATCACAACTCTTATCCTTTGCATTACATTATTTTCCATTTGCCTCTCGTTTTTCTACCCCCCACTGCACCCTTGCCATTTTATTCGCTTCTCTCCCATTGTTTTCTTTGTGCCATGGCCGAATCAAAGAGGGCTAAAGGCTCTCTCCATGGTTTTACTTTGGATAGTCCCTCTGTCCTCTCTAAGCTCATAAATAATGACGCTATGGAAAGACCTACCGGGGTTATCAATGAGGGTTTGAATAATTTTGATGAAGATGATCCCGGAATTTTTCGTTATTTACTTGATGAATCTTTGAAAGATGCTTGGGATAGGCTTTTGAGGATCCGAGCTAGCTATGTGCCCCAATATCAAATTGAGATATACTTAAAAAGCTTTTATGTTGGGTTGCCCGCTTCGTTCAAGAAAGTTTTAGATTCTATTTTTGAAGAGGGTTTTCTTGAAGGAGATCCCATAGATACCTATGAAAAGATTAAAACTATATTTGGGCACTCCATGAGTGAGAAAGTTGAATCCACCTCTCTTTTGTGCTTTTACCAAAACGAAATTATCAAAGAGATGAAGGTTGGCTTAGATGCAAATTTCCGAAGCTTGCTTAATATTTCGTCTACCATTAATGGCCATGTGCTTTCTCAAAATAGAAAGATAAATGCTATAGATAAGAAATTTTCTCTTTTCTTTCCCAATACCAAAGATGGCAATACCTAGATCTATCCTTGCTTTGATGCCTAGCTAGGGGCGTTAAACGATAGCGCTTGTTGGGAGGAAACTCAATTTTATTTTTATTCCTTGCTTTTTGTTCCTGTTTAGTAATAAATAATTTATCTAGCCTCTGTTTTGGTTGTGTTTTTTGTGTTTAATTAGTGTTTGTGCCAACTAGAACCGTTGGGAAGACTTGGGGAAAGTTGTCTTGATCTTGCTGTAAAAAACAGAAACTTTAGCGCTCGCGAGAATTGCTGCCATTTTTTATTGGAGAGTGATATTTAGTTAATTCTTTTTGAATATGATTAATAGATAAATTCCTGACGTCCATAAATTTATTTTAGAATTTTTCAGATTCCATAAGTATGCGTTTGATACATATTACTACAGACTGTTCTGTTTTTTTACAGATTCTGTTTTTTCGTGTGTTGTTTGCTTATTTTGATGAATCTATGGCTAGTAATGGAGTTTATAAACAATAGAAAAGTTGGAATACAGTAGGTTTAACACCAATATAAATAAATAATGAGTTCATTAAAGTACCTTGAAGTGGTGTTTTGTTTTCTTTCGCTAACGGAGCTCATGAGATTTTCTGTTAAGTTTTGTGTTGTGAAGTTTTCAAGTTTTGGGTGAAGATTTGATAGATTATGGAACAAGGAGTGAAAGAGCCTAAGCTTGGGTATTCCCAAGGCACCCCAAGGTAAAATCCAAGGACACCAAAAAGCCTAAGTTTGGGGATGCCCCAGAAGGCATCCCCTCTTTTGTCTTCGTTCATCGGTAACTTTACTTGGAGCTATATTTTTATTCACCACATGATATGTGTTTTGCTTTGAGCATCTTGTATGATTTGAGTCTTTGATTTTTAGTTTACCATGATCATCCTTTCTGTACACACCTTTTGATGGAGACACACATGAATCGGAATTTATTAGAATACTCTATGTGCTTCACTTATATCTTTTGAGCTATATAGTTTTTGCTCTAGTGCTTCACTTATATCTTTTAGAGCACGGTGGTGGTTTTATTTTATAGAAATAATTGGTCTATCATGCTTCACTTATATTATTTTGAGAGTCCTTTAGAACAGCATGGTAATTTGCTTTTAGGCATAATAAAAACTTTCATATAAGTGCATTGAATACTATCAGAAGTTTGATACTTGATAATTGTTTTGAGATATGGAGATGGTGATATTAGAGTCATGCTAGTTGAGTAGTTGTGAATTTGAGAAATACTTGTGTTGAAGTTTGTGATTCCCGTAGCATGCACATATGGTGAACCTTTATGTGATGAAGTCGGAGCATGATTTAATTATTGATTGTCTTCCTTATGAGTGGCGGTCGGGGACGAGCGATGGTATTTTCCTACCAATCTACCCCCCTAGTAGCATGCGCGTAGTACTTTGTTTTGACAACTAATAGATTTTCGCAATAAGTATGTGAGTTCTTTATGACTAATGTTGAGTCCACAGATTATACGCACTCTCACCCTTCCACACTTGCTAGCCTCTCTACCATGCACTTTTCGCCGGTATCATACACCCACCATATACCTTCCTCAAAACAGCCACCATACCTACCTATTATGGCATTTCCATAGCCATTTCGAGATATATTGCCATGCAACTTTCCACCGTTCCGTTTGTTATGACACGCTTCATCATTGTCATATTGCCATGCATGATCATGTAGTTGACATCATATTTGTGGTAAAGCCACCGTTGATAATTTTTTCATACATGTCACTCTTGATTCATTGCATATCCCGGTACACCACCGGAGGCATTCACATAGAGTCATATTTTGTTCTAAGTGTTGAGTTGTAATTCTTGAGTTGTAAGTAAAAATAAGTGTGATGATCATCATTATTAGAGCATTGTCCCAGTGAGGAAAGGATGATGGAGACTATGATTCCCCCACAAGTCGGGATGAGACTCTGGACGAAAAAAAGAAGAGTCCAAAAGAAAAAAAAGGAACAAAGGCCCAAATAAAAAAATGAGAGAAAAAGAGAGAAGAGACAATGTTACTATCCTTTTTCCACACTTGTGCTTCAAAGTAGCACCATTATCTTCATGATAGAGAGTCTCCTATGTTGTCACTTCCATAAACTAGTGGGAGTTTTACATTATAGAATTTGGCTTGTATATTCCAATGATGGGCTTCCTCAAATTGCCCTAGGTCTCCGTGAGCAAGCAAGTTGGATGCACACCCAGTTAGTTTCTTTTGTTGATCTTTCATACACTTATAGCTCTACTGCATCCATTGCATGGCAATCCCTACTCACTCACATTGTTCGTAGGTTTGATGGGCATCTCCATAGCCCGTTGATACACCTAGTTGATGTGAGACTATCTTCTCCTTTTTTGTCTTCTCCACAACCACCATTCTATTCCACCTATAGTGCTATACCCATGGCTCACGCTCATGTATTGCGTGAAAGTTGAAAAAGTTTGAGAACATCAAAAGTATGAAACAATTGCTTGGCTTGTCATCAGGGTTGTGCATGATTTAATATCTTTTGTGATGAAGATAGAGCATAGCCAGACTATATGATTTTGTAGGGATAACTTTCTTTGGCCATGTTATTTTGAGAAGACATGATCGCTTAGTTAGTATGCTTGAAGTATTAATATTTTTATGTCAATATTAAACTTTTATCTTGAATCTTTCGAATCTGAACATTCATGCCACAATAAAGAAAATTACATTGAGAAATATGTTAGGAAGCATTCCACATCAAAAATTCTGTTTTTATCATTTACCTACTCGAGGACGAGCAGGAATTAAGCTTGGGGATGCTTGATACGTCTCCAACATATCAATAATTTTGATTGTTCCATGCTATTATATATTCTGTTTTGGAAGTTTAATGGGCTTATTTATACACTTTTATATTATTTTTGGGACTAACCTATTAACCGGAGGCCCAACCCAAATTGTTGTTTTTTTTGCCTATTTTAGTGTTACGCAGAAAAAGAATATCAAACGGAGTCCAAACGGAATGGAACCTTTGGGAACATGATTTTTGGAACAAACGTGATCCAGAGGACTTGGAGTGGATGTCAAGCAACCAACGAGGAAGCCACGAGGCAGGGGGCGCGCCCTCCACCCTCGTGGGCCCCTCGTGGCCCCACCAACCTACTTCTACCTCCCATATATACCTACGTACCCTGAAAACATCAGGGGGCACCACAAAAACCTAATTCCACCGCCGCAACCTTCTTTACCCGTGAGATCCCATCTTGGGGCCTTTTCCAGCGCTCCACCGGAGGGGGCATTGATCATGGAGGGCTTCTACATCAACACCATAGCCTCTCCGATGATGTGTGAGTAGTTTACCTCAGACCTTCGGTTCCATAGTTATTAGCTAGATGGCTTCTTATCTCTCTTTGGATCTCAATACAAAGTTCTCCTCGATTCTCTCGGAGATCTATTCGATGTAATTTTCTTTTGCGGCATGTTTGTCGAGATCCGATGAATTGTGGGTTTATGATCAAGATTTTCTATGGACAATATTTGAATCTTCTCTGAATTATTTTATGTATGATTGGTTATATTTGCAAGTCTCTTCGAATTATCAGTTTGGTTTGGCCTACTAGATTGGTCTTTCTTGCAATGGGAGAAGTGCTTAGCTTTGGGTTCAATCTTGCGGTGCTCGATCCCAGTGACAGAAAGGGAAACAACACGTATTGTATTATTGCCATCGAGGATAAAAAGATGGGGTTTATATCATATTGCTTGAGTTTATCCCTCTACATCATGTCATATTACCTAATGCGTTGCTCTGTTCTTATGAACTTAATACTCTGGATGCATGCTGGATAGCGGTCGATGTGTGGAGTAATAGTAGTAGATGCAGGCAGGAGTCGGTCTACTTGTCACAGATGTCATGCCTATATACATGATCATACCTAGATATTCTCATAACTATGCTCAATTCTATCAATTGCTCGACAGTAATTTGTTCACCCACCGTAATACTTATGCTATCTTGAGAGAAGCCACTAGTGAAACCTATGGCCCCCGGGTCTATTTTCCATCATATCAGTTTCCAATCTATTTTATTTTGCAATCTTTACTTTCAATCTATATCATAAAAATACCAATAATATTTATCTTATTATTATTATCTCTATCCGATCTCACTCTTGCAAGTGGCCGTGAAGGGATTGACAACCCCTTTATCGCGTTGGTTGCGAGGTTCTTATTTGTTTGTGTAGGTATGAGGTGACTCGCGCGTGGTCTCCTACTGGATTGATACCTTGGTTCTCAAAAACTGAGGGAAATACTTACGTTGCTTTGCTGCATCACCCTTTCCTCTTCAAGGGAAAACCAACGCATGCTCAAGAGGTAGCATTAAGCATCGGTACGGGTGAGAAGGTCTCATCGTAGTCAACTCTTTGAACTTGTCGAAAACCTTTTGCAACAAGTCAAGCTTTGTAGACAGTAACATTACCGTCAATGTCAGTCTTCTTCTTGAAGATCCATTTATTCTCTATGGCTTGCCGATCATCGGGCAAGTCAACCAAAGTCCACACTTTGTTCTCATACATGGATCCAGTCTCAGATTTCATGGCCTCAAGCCATTTTGCGGAATCTGGGCTCATCATCGCTTCCTCATAGTTCATAGGTTTGTCATGGTCAAGTAACATGACCTCCAGAACAGGATTACCGTACCACTCTGGTGCAGATCTTACTCTGGTTGACCTACAAGGTTCGGTAGTAACTTGATCAGAAGTTACATGATCATCATCATTAGCTTCCTCACTTACTGGTGTAGGAATCACTGGAACTGATTTCTGTGATGAACTACTTTCCAATAAGGGAGTAGGTACAATTACCTTGTCGAGTTCTACTTTCCTCCCACTCACTTCTTTCAAGAGAAACTCCTTCTCTAGAAAGGATCCATTCTTAGCAACGAATATCTTGCCTTCGGATCTATGATAGAAGGTGTACCCAACAGTCTCTTTTGGGTATCCTATGAAGTCACATTTCTCCGATTTGGGTTCGAGCTTATCAGGTTGAAGCTTTTTCACATAAGCATCGCAGCCCCAAACTTTAAGAAATGACAACTTGGGTTTCTTGCCAAACCAAAGTTCATAAGGTGTCGTCTCAATGGATTTTGATGGTGCCCTATTTAATGTGAATGCAGCTGTCTCTAAAGCATAACCCCAAAACGATAGCGGTAAATTAGTAAGAGACATCATAGATCACACCATATCTAATAAAGTGCGGTTACGACGTTCGGACACACCATTACGCTGTGGTGTTCACTACAAAAAAAATACACTTCCGTGATGATACGTGTTTGTCACAGTAGGTCGCTTTTTTGTCTTGCATGTACATCCATGACAAATTTATGACAGAATCAAGATAGTCATACATGTGCTGTCGTAGAAGTGTTCCATGACATTACCAAAATTATCATCACGGAAGTGTCCACTTCCATGACGATAAATCGCGCGTCACAGAAGCGCTTTTGTCAAGGGTGACCGACACGTGGCATCCACCATAACGGAACATTGTTAAACTATTGGGTCGGGTTTTGGATCCGATAACCCGTTAACAGCCCCGACCAATGGGAAATTTCCACGTGTAAAATTCTTATTGGCCGGATGAAACACGTGTCAGCTCGTCAGTGGGTCAGATAGGCGCCTATGATATGTCAACACGTGGCACGGCCCAACAGTGGGCCATTTAGCTTACAAAGCCGGCCCGTTTGACTTGGTCAAAAGTTAACCGGCTGGCCCATGAAAAGCCTATTAACGGTCTCTTCGAAAATAGCCCATTTTACGGCCCGTTAACTCACGGACCGTTAGGCCCTAAAGGAAATCGGCCCAACAACGTCATGTGGGCCGTCGAATATAATACCAGCCCATTTCACTTTCGGCCCATGCATGGCCCACGACGTCTTTTGGCCCTTATGAGGCCTTCGTATCTTTCGGTCCATTACAGGCCCACGGTGAGTCTAGCCCATAATGAACAGTAATTTTCTTTATACCCGTTAATGGCCCGTGATTTACATGGGCTATTTCCAGCCTGTGTTAGCTTTCGGCCTATTGACGGCCCATACGTTCTTGGGCTCCTTTTCAGCCCTCGATTACTTCCGGCCCGTTACTGGCCTGTTCCACTAATGGGCCAAATTCGGCCCATGGCAAGAGTCGGCCCGTACTGGCATGTTACCCTAATGGGCCAAAATCGGCCCATGGCAAGAGTCGGCCCGTTTCTGGCCTGTTAACCCGTTGCCCTGTTTCCAGCCCGTCCTATATTCTGGCCCATTAACGATCCGTTATGACTGTGACAGAATTAAGCCTTTGCTATCCTACAGCCTGTTAACGACCTGTTACCATGCTGGGCCGATACCAATTACGCCCGATTATGGCCCATGTAGACACATTTATCCGACGGCCCGAGGCCCACCGACTACAGGCCCATTTATCGACGGCCCGTAGGTGACCCATGGATCCTACGGCCCGTATATGGCCCATGGTAGTTGCGGCCACTAGCAAACCAGGGAAAAAGAAGACTAGGAAATAAATAAGGATGAAACTAACGCTAGGCTATTAAGGCGATTGCACAGATTACATCCACTCGGCATCAAAGATCGCCACCAGTGCAAATATAGGGAACACCCTACACTATACAAAAATGGCTTGCTGTTTTCTTCAGACGGTGGCTGCACGTTAAGAATACATTTTGTATCACACCAAAACAAATTACAACTATATAACAAAAGGATGGTTGGCACAAAACTTAACAGTCTAGCAGATAAATGCACCACCAGAAGTTCAGAAGCTCAGATCATTTGACCAGACTGTTACATTTTCATGATGTATTGTCCGATGGAGCACCATAACCCTCGCCTTCATTTCCCCTAGGTTCCTGAACAACATAGCAAATGTCTGATAGTCTGGTTTCAAAACCATGCATATCTTGACGACATTGAGCAATGTTTCTCCTTGTTTCACAAAGGGTCTCTGTTAGGGAATGGACTTGTGTTTGGAGCGCAGATACAACATTGCTTTGAGCTTGCATATCTTGATCATGAGGCAGTTTGGACGATATTGCCTTAACAACCAACCCAGTATTACGCAGGAACGTGCTTTTGGCACTGTTAGTGGACAGGTACTGACCCACTGCAGCAAGAGCTGACATTGCGGTTATAGTTGCCTCGCCACCTTCAGAAGGTGGCGGTTCCACCATTTTTTCCATAGCTCGCTAAAAAGTAGAGGTTTTACATTAGTAGTACCAGAACAGAAGATATTAAGGAGGCAGCAAAACCAAACAAAATAGCTTTGGTCTATATACAGAACTTATTCTGGTGAACCCATGTAAAATATTAGTATGACGTCATTCATATCACAAAACAACTAAGAACAGACAAACATGCAATTGTAACATTGTGTGGGCAAGTCCAGCACAGAACTAGATTACGGGTCAAGATGAAAGGAACATCACTCCTCTCTTTTAAACCTTGTAAGGTGCAATGATACGCTAAGACAATTGTGTATAAAATTGAAAAAAGTAATAGACATTGGCTGCAAACCATGCAGTTCAAGGCACAAGTCAGAGTAAGTAGTAGTTAAAAGGCATGAGGATTAAGGACTTACAACAGCGGCTTTGACTGGTGTAGTCATGCCCTTCTTCTTGCTGGTGTGACAGTCCTTGAAGATTTCCACAACATTTTGTTCAGGTACTTTTTGGTCCTTGCAGGCTTTCCTCTGCATTTGGAACAAGTCAATATAGATCTGATAATATGGTACAGCGAAAAGAGTGAAACAACAGCTAATTATAAGAGCCTCGTAGTGTGCAATATAGCTACGAGATCCTGTCGTCTGTTGGAATTTCACTTTCGTACGGTTGGCCTTGTTCTCTGAACAGTTCACCTACAAGAAGATAGATTTGTATGGCACATGCGTAAATAGGACTTCAACATGTGATCTGATGACATATATATAATGTACCTGATACTTCGGATCAGACCAGTGTTTAACGAGGCCTCTTGTAACACCCTCGATGCGACTATATCTCCCACGTGTCGAGGCACGACTTAGAGGCATAATCACATTGAAGGCATATGTCGCAAGTTAGGCAATCTTCACAACGTCCCATGTAATATAAATCATAAAGGGGAGATAACATAGTTGGCTTACACTCGCCACGTCAATCAAGTACATAAATAAAAGAGAACCCAACATGCGACACGGTCCCAATCACCCCCAACTGGGCACCACTACTGATCATCGGGAAAGGAAACATAGTAACATTGAGAGTCTTCGTCAAACTCCCACTTGAGCTCAAGTGCGTCTCCTGGAGCGGAATCATCAGGCCCTGCATCTGGTGTAATAGTAATCTATGAGCCACATGGACTCAGCAATCTTGCACCCTCGCGATCAAGACTATTTAAGCTTATAGGTAAGGCAAGGTAAATATATGTGGAGCTGCAGCAAGCGACTAGCAAGTATGGTGGCTAACTTATTCGCAAAAGAGAGCGAGAAGAGGAGGCAAAGCGCGAGGGAGAAACTAGAGAGCAACCTGCGCAAACATTACTCCAACACCGTGTCCGATTCCCGGACTCCGCCGAGAAGAGGCCATCATGGTAACACACTCAGTTGATTCATTTTAATTAAGTTAAGGTTCAAGTTATCTACAACCGGACATTAACAAACTCCCATCTGCCCATAACCGCGGGCACGGCTTTCGAAAGTTCAAATCCCTGCAGGGGAGTCCCAACTTAGCCCATGACAAGCTCTCACGGTCAACAAAGGAATAGACCTCCTCCCAAGACGTTCCGATCAGACTCGGTATCTCGGTTCTTCAAGACACTTCGACAGGTTAAAACAAGACCAGCAACACCACCCGAATGTGACGACAAATCCCGATAGGAGCTGCACATATCTCGTTCTCAGGGCACACTCAGATGAGACTAGCTACGAGTAAAACCAACCCTCAAGTTTCCCCGAGGTGGCCCCGCAGGCAGCTCAGTTCGGACCAACACTCAGAGGAGCACTGGCCCGGGGGGGGGGTTAAAATAAGATGACCCTTGGGCTCCGGTAACCCAAGGAAAAAAAGAGGCTAGGTGGCGAAAGGTAAAACCAAGGTTGGGCATTGCTGGAAAAGCTTTAATCAAGGCAAACTATCAAGGGGTTCCCATTATAACCCAACCGCGTAAGGAACGCAAAATCCGGGAACATAACACCGATATGACGGAAACTAGGGCGGCAAGAGTGGAACAAAACACTAGGCGAGAGGCCGAGCCTTCCACCCTTTACCAAGTATATAGATGCATTAAGATAACAAGATAATATAATGATATCCCAACAAGTAAAAAAATGTTCCAACAAGGAACAGCCTTCCAATCTTCACCTGCAACTAGCAACGCTATAAGAGGGGCTGAGCAAAGCGGTAACATAGCCAATCAACGGTTTGCTAGGACAATGGTGGGTTAGAGGTTTGACATGGCAA
This sequence comes from Triticum aestivum, assembly GCF_018294505.1. Classification (NCBI taxonomy): domain Eukaryota; kingdom Viridiplantae; phylum Streptophyta; class Magnoliopsida; order Poales; family Poaceae; genus Triticum; species Triticum aestivum. The sequence continues at coordinate 112,832,754 of NC_057800.1, forward strand.
TTTGGGAGGCTTGAAAGCAAGTGGTGGGCATCGTAGCAATGGCATAGCAAAAGAGCGAGCAGACTACATAGCAAAGATAGTAGTGATTTCGAGGGTATGATCATCTTGCCTGCACAGTTGTCAGAGTTGACTGGATCCTCGAAAGCAAACTCAATGGGCTCCTCGTTAGCGAAATCGTCTCCCGGCTCTACCCAAACAAGACAAACAAGCAACAAGGGCACAATCAACCACGTGCAAACTCAAACAACACAATGCAAAGATGATATGCTATGCGGGATGCGATGCGGGATGCAAAATGCAAGATATGACAGGAAATGCATGAACCTGGCCTCAACTTGGAAATCCAAGTGTGCCACTGGAAAGATGAGACGAAATCGCTTGAAAACGATATAAAGAACGCCGGAATCGGAGTTACGGTTTGGAAATGGCAAGCGATTTAAAAATGACACCGGTCTGCGATTTACAGCAAGTAGCCATCTAAATGCAATGAGATGAACATGCTACAGCACCCAAACATGACAACAAAATACATGGCAGGGATGCATTCAAGATGCTTAACAAAAGTCTAGCACTGAGCTACGGCCAATTCATCCATTAACAGGTTCAAACAAGCATGGCAAAAATGCATATGGCAAACATATCTCAGACTTAGTGAAATTAACACTTGTCTGGAATTTCAGATCAGGTAGCTCTCTTCGGAGCAACAAAACTACATGCTACAGGACCTGAATGTCAGGACCCCAATTCAAAGTCACATCGATCTAGCCGGTAACACCTCATATCACTTTGCGGCCTCACGCACGGTATTCCCACGGGTGTCGCCTTACCATGGCCCGGGACCGTTTGCGCCTTTTGGCTCATGTATATGATAATGTCGCTAACATCCATATGACAGAGAACCCGGGCCGACATGGCTAGTCGTGAACCCAAAGTGGCACTAACCTATGGGGACAGACATACATGAATCACATCGAGCATGTCGGTCAGCAGCGTGTGAATCCGGGCTGTAGCGCTGGGCTAACAGGACTCCGGATGTCACCGCGTGACATTTCCCCGAAGGGACAGACACAGGAACGAAGTGAAACACATGCCGGCCAGTCAAGTGATCTGAGCAGTAGTGCTGGGCTAGCAGGACTCCGGTGAACCGGGCTGTAGCGGACTACTATCGCCCTCGGAAGCACTTAGACTACATTTCCCCATGAGAGAGGCTGCCAAGGATAAACAACTAGATTGTCGGATCCCACGCATACCAAGCATTTCAAGCATACACACAATATGCTCGACATGCGCAAATACAACATGGCATCACAACAAGACTCTATGACTCAGAGTATTTATTCATTAGGCTCCGAAGAGCGAGATATTACAAACAAGGGTCTCATGACCCAACATTGAGAGCATACAAGCATCAAGCACAAGCGGAAGCTTAACTTGTCTGAGTACAGACAACTACAAATGAAGAAGGCTGAGAAGCCTGACTATCTACCAGATCCTGCCGAGGGCACAAGATCGTAGCTGAGGGATCAAGCTAAACGTCGAAGTCCACACGGAACTACTAGCGAGACTGACGTCTCTCTGCAAAAACATAGAATAGGCAAACGTGAGTACAAATGTACCCGGCAAGACTTACATCAGAACTAACTACATATGCACCGGTATCAACAAAAGGGGTGGTGGAGTTTAACTGCAGCAAGCCAGCTTTGACTTAGTGGCTAATCTGAACTACGACTACAAGCAACTCTTTTGAGGTGGCGCACACGAGTCCACATATTCACCATTCAATACACCACTATGGATCCGCTCTCGTCTCCCTACGAGAAGGCCATCCATAGCACTCACACTTATCTTGCGAGTTTTAGAGTATCCACTTTCACTTGTCTATGAACTATGCAAGGGGTCCAAGTTTCCATATCCGAGGAATCCGGCTATTCGAATAGATAATGTTAACCCTGCAGGGGTGTTCTTCTTCACACACGCTCCCACCACTTACCACCATATACACGTCATGTATCTCGGCAACCTCCAAGCGGAAGCCTGGCGAGGGTGTCGGCCATGGCCTACCTAAACACTTAAGTCTCTAGTCCAGGTTTATCGCCTATCCAGGTTCCATCCGCAGGGAGTCCGGCCGAGGTTTCCACATACGGCCCCGAACAATGTGAACAGGGTTCCCGAGACACCAAACGGGCGCCCGGTACAGCGCACCACCGGATCTGCAATTTTAGGACTTAGAAGAAAAAATAACCTCTAGGGTTACTGTTCACGGATCTCAGATCTGCACCCAAAACGAGGTCGGCCGGGTCCCTCACCAGCGTTCGTCGCCGGAGAAGAGGGAGGGGCCGGGCCGGAGCTTGGGGGCGACGCCGGCGAGCTCCGGCGGCGGCGCGCGAGGCGGCGGCGGCAGTGGGCGACCGGGGCGGCGGCGGCTCGGGTCGGCCGCGGTGGCCGGCGTCGAGCCCGAGCGGGGCGGCAGCTGCTCGGAGGAGGCGGCGGGCAAGGCTGCGGGTGGCGGGGTGGCGGCGCACGGCGGCCGGCGGGGTCCGATCGCCGGGGCGGAGACGGGCGCGGGCGGCGAAGATCGGGCGCGGGCCGGCGGCGGGGGCGGTGCGGTGGCGCCACATGGCGGGCACCTATTGGCCCAGGGCGGCGGCGGCGGAGCGTCCGGACATGTCCGGCCCGGCAGTTTTCGTCCGGCGGCGCGAGGGGTTGGATCTAGGGTTTGGACGAGGGGGGATCCGGATTTCGGGGAAGGGGTCTAGTTTTATAGGTAGAGGGAGCTAGGAGAGTCCAAATGAGGTGCGGTTTTCGGCCACGCGATCGTGATCGAACGCTCTAGAAGATGGAGCAGGTTTAGGTGGGTTTTGGGCCAAAGTAGAGGGGTGTTGGGCTGCAACACACACGAGGCCTTTTCGGTCCCTCGGTTAACCGTTGGAGTATCAAACGAAGTCCAAATGGTACGAAACTTGACAGGCGGTCTACCGGTAGTAAACCAAGGCCGCTTGGCAAGTCTCGGTCCAATCCGGAAATGTTTAATCCCCACACACGAAAGAAAACTAGAAATGACCACCGGAGGAGAACGAAGCGCCGGAATGCAAAACGGACAACGGGGAAAATGCTCGAATGCATGAGACGAACACGTATGCAGATGCAATGCACATGATGGCATGATATGAGATGCATGACAACGACAACAACACACGGAGACAAAGAACCCGAACCCGAGGAAATAAATTAACTTAACGTCGGAAACGGCAAGAGTTGGAGTACAAATTGGGAAAATTACATCCGGGGTGTTACAACACTCCACCACTATGAAAGGATCTCGTCCCGAGATCTAGGACTGAAAGAACGCCGGGTACTCAGAACAGAGGTGATCCTTGCGTTCCCAGGTAGGTTCACGGTCGGAATGGTGTGACCACTTGACTTTGAGAAATTTGATTGACTTGTTGCGAGTCTTGCGTTCAGTCTCTTCAAGAATAGCAACTGGGTGCTCACGATAGGAGAGATCTTCTTGGAGCTCAATGTCCTCAAAGTTGACTGTGCGGTCAGGAGTCTTGAAGCACTTTCGGAGCTGAGAGACATGGAACACGTCATGAACATTTGCAAAGTTTGAAGGAAGCTCGAGTTGATAGGTGAGGTCGCCTCTCTTGCTGACAACCTTGAAAGGTCCCACGTATCTAGGGGCAAGCTTCCCTTTAATACCGAAGCGACGAGTACCTTTCATAGGAGAGACGCGGAGGTAAACATGATCTCCAATCTCGAAAGCCAAATCACAGTGCTTACTATCATAGTAGCTCTTCTGACGGGATTGGGCTGCTTTGAGGTTAACTCGAATGACTTTGCACATTTCTTCTGCCTCTGTGATTAAGTCATTACCGAAAAGCTGACGTTCACCGGTTCCAGACCAGTTGAGAGGGGTACGACACTTCCTGCCATACAGAATTTCAAAAGGGGCCTTGCCCGAACTTGCTTGAAAACTGTTGTTGTAGGAGAATTCAGCATAGGGAAGACAATCCTCCCACTTCATGCCGAAGGAGATCACACAAGCCCTGAGCATATCTTCAAGAATCTGGTTGACACGCTCGACTTGATCGCTAGTTTGAGGATGGAAAGCTGTGCTGAAGCGGATGTTGGTGCCCATGGCCTTCTGAGAAGAATCCCAAAACTTCGAGGTAAAGATGCTGCCACGGTCTGAAGAGATCACTTGAGGAATACCGTGCAGAGAGACAATTCGAGAGGTATAGAGTTCCGCCAATTGAGCTGCAGTGATCGACTCTTTGATAGGCAGAAAATGAGCCACTTTGGTGAGTTTGTCGATGACAACGAATATAGCATCATTGCCACGCTTGGACTTTGGAAACCCAGTCATGAAGTCCATTTCAATGTGGTCAAACTTCCATTCTGGAACAGCAAGAGGTTGGAGGAGACCTGCTGGCCTTTGATGTTCTGCCTTCACTCTTCTGCAGACATCACATTCATTCACGAATTGAGCGATCTCGCGCTTCATTCGAGTCCACCAATAAGCTTGCTTGAGGTCCTGATATATCTTCGTGCTCCCAGGGCGGATGGAGAGGAGAGAATTGTGAGCCTCGTTCATGATCACTTCACGAAGGTCACCTTTGGGTACCACAATACGATCCTCGAAGAAAAGAGTGTCCTTGTCATCAAGGCGGTAGCACTTGTACTTGGGTTGACTCTTGGCAATCCCAATCTTCACCTTTTTCACCATAGCATCAAGAAGCTGGGCTTGGCGAATCTGGTCTTCCAAGGTAGGAGAGACTTGAAGGTTGGCGAGGAAACCTTGAGGAACAACTTGCAGATTCAGTTTGTGGAAAGCTTCACAAAGCTCGGGTTGATAAGGCTTGAGAATCAGACTGTTACAATAAGCTTTCCTGCTCAATGCGTCAGCAATCACATTAGCCTTGCCTGGAGTGTACTCAATACTCGGATTATACTCTTGAATCATTTCGACCCATCGAGTTTGCCTGAGGTTGATATTAGGCTGAGTGAAGATGTACTTGAGACTCTTGTGATCAGTGAAAATGTCCACTTTTCTTCCCAATAGAAGATGTCTCCAAGTCAAAAGAGCATGCACAACTGCCGCCAACTCGAGATCATGAGTGGGGTAGTTCTTCTCATTAGGCTTCAACTGGCGAGATGTATAAGCAACAACTTTCTTCTCTTGCATCAATACTGCGCCAAGACCTTGGAGAGAGGCATCACAAAAGACCTCGTACGGCTTGGATTCATCAGGCGGAGTCAGAACTGGAGCAGTGATCAATTTCTCTTTCAAAGTGTTGAAAGCAATATCACACTCCGGAGACCAAACGTACTTGACGTGCTTCTGGAGAAGATTAGAGAGAGGCTTCGCGATCTTAGAAAAGTTTTCAACAAATCTTCGGCAATAGCTTGCGAGACCGAGGAAGCTACGGAGTTGCTTCACGTTCTGAGGAGGTTCCCAATTCACAATTGCAGACACCTTCTCAGGATTCACGGCAATGCCCTTGGCAGAGATGATATGACCAAGATAAAGAACCTCATCAAGCCAAAATTCACACTTGGAGGACTTGGCGTAGAACTGATGTTCTCTGAGCTTATCAAGAACCAAACGCAAATGCTTGGCATGATCTTCCTTATTCTTCGAGAAAACCAGAATGTCGTCGAGATAGACCAAAACGAAGTCATTGGTGTAGGCGTTGAAGATGAAGTTCATCATGCGAGAGAACATTGGAGGAGTGTTGACGAGGCCAAAAGACATGACAGTGTATTCATATGAACCAAAGCTTATCCTGAAAGCCGTCTTGGGAATATCTTGCTCACAAATTTGAATCTGATGATAACCCATACGGAGATCAAGCTTGGAGAATACTCGAGCACCTTTGAGTTGTTCGAACAGCTCATTGATGTTGGGAAGTGGGTATTTGTTCTTGATGGTCTTCTTGTTCACTGGACATGTACAATAATGTTGTGACAAGTGTTCGAACAAGTGATGTCGACACCGATGACTTCCCGATTAAGATAGGACTACATCAGGGGTCAGCTTTGAGCCCTTATCTTTTTGCATTGGTGATGGATGAGGTCACAAGGGGTATACAAGGAGATATCCCATGGTGTATGCTCTTTGCGGATGATGTGGTGCTAGTTGACGATAGTCGGACGGGGGAAAATAGGAAGTTAGAGTTATGGAGACAAACCTTGGAATCGAAAGGGTTTAGGCTTAGTAGAACTAAAACCGAGTACATGATGTGCGGTTTCAGTACTACTAGCTGTGAGGAGGAGGAGGTTAGCCTTGATGGCCAGGTGGTACCTCAGAAGGACACCTTTCGGTATTTGGGGTCAATGTTGCAGGAGGATGGGGGTATTGATGAAGATGTGAACCATCGAATCAAAGCCGGATGGATGAAGTGGCGCCAAGCTTCTGGCATTCTCTGTGACAAGAGAGTGCCACAAAAGCTAAAAGGCAAGTTCTACAAGACGGCGGTTCGACCCGCAATGTTGTATGGCGCGGAGTGTTGGCCGACAAAAAGGCGACATGTTCAACAGTTAGGTGTGGCGGAGATGCGTATGTTGAGATGGATGTGTGGCCACACGAGGAAGGATCGAGTCCGGAATGATGATATACGAGATAGAGTTGGGGTAGCACCAATTGAGGAGAAGCTTGTCCAACATCGTTTGAGATGGTTTGGGCATATTCAGCACAGGCCTCCAGAAGCTCCAGTGCATAGCGGACGGCTAAAGCGTGCGGAGAATGTCAAGAGAGGGCGGGGTCGACCGATTTTGACATGGGAGGAGTCCGTTAAGAGAGACCTGAAGGATTGGAGTATCGACAAAGAGCTAGCTATGGACAGGGGTGCATGGAAGCTTGCTATCCATGTGCCAGAGCCATGAGTTGGTTGCGAGATCTTATGGGTTTCACCTCTAGCCTACCCCAACTTGCTTGGGACTAAAGGCTTTGTTGTTGTTGTTGTTGTTGTTGGTCTTCTTGTTCACTGGACGGTAATCAACACAAAGTTGGTCTGTTCCATCCTTCTTCACAAAAAGAACACCACAACCCCATGGAGAAGAACTAGGCCGGACAAGACCCATTTTCTCTTGAATATCGACTTGCTTCTTCAGCTCCTTCAACTCTTCAGGTCCGAGCTTGTAAGGACGTTTGCAAACAGGTTCCGTGCCAGGCTCAAGATCAATAACGAATTCAACTGGCCGTTGCGGAGGCATTCCTGGAAGCTCTTCTGGAAAGACGTCTTGATATTCGCAAACGACTGGAATTTGAGATATAGCATCCAATTCACCCCTCTCATTGAGAGAAAATAGACGGATGGTATTATTCCGAGCGGAAAAGACAATTACATCCTCAGACGAATGAGTCAATTGAATCTGCCTGGCTGCACAATCAAGCTGAGCCTTGTGCTTAGAAAGCCAATCCATCCCGAGAATAAGATCAATATCCGAGTTACCAAGAACCATTGGAGAAGCCAGAAACTTGAAATCACCCATCAAGATAGAAATATCCGGAACCATCATACTTGAACTCAGACGCTTAGCTGGAGAGACGACTTGCATAGCTCTGGGTAAAGCCTTAGTACTAAAATTGTTCTCCGATGCAAATGGGAATGACATGAAGGAATGCGATGCACCAGAGTCAAAAAGTACTTTTGCGGGAATATCATTAACAGGAAGGTTACCCATGATCACATCTGACGAATCCTCTGCCTGTGCTGCATTCATCAAGTTGACCTTGGCATGCTTGGAGTTATGCTTGACCACAGCTGTACTTGCCGATCTGACAGGAGGAGGAGGAGGAAGACGCCTCTGGTTGAGACACTTGTTGGCATAGTGACCCTTCTGTTGGCACTTGTTGCACGTGACCTCTGAAAGCGGACGGTGATACGGAGCACTCGATCTTGGAGCTTGAGACGAAGTCTTGTTCTGAAAGCCACGGTTGGGTGGGTGGGAAGAACCACTGCCACCTTTGCTCTTCTGCTGATACGGCTGACGGAACGGAGGAGGAGGAGGCCAAAACTTCTGCTGCTTGGCCACTTGAGTAGAGGAAGAAGGAGTAACATCTCTGGCTCGCTTCTTGGAAGCATCACACCTCAACTGAGCAGCCTCTTGCTTCAGTGCCATGTTGTAGAACTCATCGTATCTCGAAGGCTCAAAGAGAACAAGAGCAAGCTGAATTTCTTCTCTGAGACCACCCCTGAACTGGTATATCATGCTCTTCTCATCAGGGACATCCTGCTTGGCAAAGCGGGCGAGCTTCTGGAACAACTTATTGTAGTCATAGACAGACAAAGAGCCTTGCTTCAGGTTGCGGAATTCCTCACGCTTGCTTTCAACCACGCTCTGAGGAATATGATGAGCTCGGAAATCTCGACGGAAATCATCCCAAGTGATAACACGTCCACCTCTGGAGTCCTTGTACTGCTGGAACCATTCTGCAGCTTGATCTTTGAGTTGGAAGGAAGCGAACTTGAAAAAGTCCTCAGGCCTAACGTTACTGCACTCGAAATGCTTGCACAGATCCACAAGCCAATCATCAGCATCGGTTGCCTCAACACAATTGCTGAAAGTCTTTGGCCCGTTAGCGAGGAACTGGTTGAGTGAAGCAAAGTGATTCTGATTGCTGCCTTGATTCCCTTGGTTGCCTTGATTGCGCTCTTGAAGAATTTGCATGATCAGCTGTGTGTTTGCATTGGTTGCGGCCATCACAGCTTGCCATGCCTCTGGAGGAGGTGGAGGTGGTGGCGGATCAGGATTCGGAGTCGTGCGCGTTGGAGGAGCCATCCTGAAGAGGTTGACCACCATTAGCACATTGACAGACAAATATTGAAGCTGAATCCAACGGAATGAAAATTGCAACATATAGTCTTCACATCCGAACAAAATGAACGAATGCATTCCTCTTGAAATGGTCACATATCCATAAATAGAGAAGCCACGTAGAATTAAGGTAGAGAAATAAATCAACAAGGTACGGATCAAGAACGAATAATCGGTAAGAAATCCCAATCTCAAACGAATATCCGTGGAAGAAGAACTAGAGCTACTAGAATTGCCACCTATGAAACTCCCGAACCTTTTCGGTTATGCAATCAGGTGTTGGGGATACAGGGGAAGCATAATATCTCACCCAAACTAGCAAATCCTACATCCAGTTGTATCCATCCTTCAACACATAACCAAGAAACCTTCGGAAACCATCTACCTCAACCTTCGAAAAGCATCCGTTATACAAGTTATGGCGATACTCCCGAACTCCCGCCCCAGTACTGGGTGGCGTTGAGGTTATCTCACCAACGAACTGCATAAAAGAGATTTTTGATGTCGGCGTACTAAACTCAGGTATTCCAGAACTATAACGATAAAATTATGATGACAACACCTCAGAGCTCAATTCCCTGGGACACTTCCACTAAACCCCTGACAGGAGGCACCAAGACAATGTTCTCATCATAAAACCATCGGAACGATTCCAAGATACCCACGTGATCCTAAAATTATTTTTAGTGAAATTTGAGAAGAGAAGAGTCAAAACTCTACGTTAGGATGCCTTACCAGAGCGATGAGGAGACTGGGGAGTAAAAAGAATTCCTAAACTCTCCGATATATAATTCCTAAATGACTCAAAACATTTTTCTAGACACAACTCGGCCGCTAATAACGATCAAGCAATGGGGCTCCTAAGGTCGGGGAAGGCTCTGATTACCAACTTGTAACACCCTCGATGCGACTATATCTCCCACGTGTCGAGGCACGACTTAGAGGCATAATCGCATTGAAGGCATATGTCGCAAGTTAGGCAATCTTCACAACGTCCCATGTAAAATAAATCATAAAGGGGAGATAACATAGTTGGCTTACACTCGCCACGTCAATCAAGTACATAAATAACATTACATCATCCAAACACTCATGGCCCGACTACGGCGCCAAAATAAAAGAGAACCCAACATGCGACACGGTCCCAATCACCCCCAACTGGGCACCACTACTGATCATCGGGAAAGGAAACATAGTAACATTGAGAGTCTTCGTCGAACTCCCACTTGAGCTCAAGTGCGTCTCCTGGAGCGGAATCATCAGGCCCTGCATCTGGTGTAATAGTAATCTATGAGCCACAGGGACTCAGCAATCTCGCACCCTCGTGATCAAGACTATTTAAGCTTATAGGTAAGGCAAGGTAAATATATGTGGAGCTGCAGCAAGCGACTAGCAAGTATGGTGGCTAACTTATTCGCAAAAGAGAGCGAGAAGAGGAGGCAAAGCGCGAGCGAGAAACTAGAGAGCAACCTGCGCAAACATTACTCCAACACCGTCTCCTCTTCCCGGACTCCGCCGAGAAGAGGCCATCACGGTAACACACTCAGTTGATTCATTTTAATTAAGTTAAGGTTCAAGTTATCTACAACCGGACATTAACAAACTCCCATCTGCCCATAACCGCGGGCACGGCTTTCGAAAGTTCAAATCCCTGCAGGGGAGTCCCAACTTAGCCCATGACAAGCTCTCACGGTCAACCAAGGAATAGACCTCCTCCCAAGATGTTCCGATCATACTCGGTATCTCGGTTCTTCAAGACACTTCGACAGGTTAAAACAAGACCAGCAACACCGCCCGAATGTGCCGACAAATCCTGATAGGAGCTGCACATATCTCGTTCTCAGGGCACACTCAGATGAGACTAGCTATGAGTAAAACCAACCCTCAAGTTTCCCCGAGGTGGCCTCGCAGGCAGCTCAGTTCGGACCAACACTCAGAGGAGCACTGGCTCGGGGGGGGGGGTTAAAATAAGATGAGCCTTGGGCTCCGGTAACCCAAGGAAAAAAGAGGCTAGGTGGAGAAAGGTAAAACCAAGGATGGGCATTGCTGGAAAAGCTTTAATCAAGGCGAACTATCAAGGGGTTCCCATTATAACCCAACCGCGTAAGGAACGCAAAAGCCGGGAACATAACACCGATATGACGGAAACTAGGGCGGCAAGAGTGGAACAAAACACTAGGCGAGAGGCCGAGCCTTCCACCCTTTACCAAGTATATAGATGCATTAAGATAACAAGATAATATAATGATATCCCAACAAGTAAATAAATGTTCCAACAAGGAACAACCTTCCAATCTTCACCTGCAACTGGCAACGCTATAAGAGGGGCTGAGCAAAGCGGTAACATAGCAAATCAACGGTTTGCTAAGACAATGGTGGGTTAGAGGTTTGACATGGCAATTTGGGAGGCATGAAAGAAAGTGGTAGGCATCGTAGCAATGGCATAGCAAAAGAGCGAGCAGACTAGCATAGCAAAGATAGTAGTGATTTCGAGGGTATGATCATCTTGCCTGCACGGTTGTCAGAGTTGACTGGATCCTCGAAAGCAAACTCAACTGGCTCCTTGTTAGCGAACTCGTATCCCAGCTCTACCCAAACAAGACAAACAAGCAACAAGGGCACAATCAACCACGTGCAAACTCAAACAACACAATGCAAAGATGATATGCTATGCGGGATGCGACGCGGGATGCAAAATGCAAGATATGACAGGAAATGCATGAACCTGGCCTCAACTTGGAAATCCAAGTGTGCCACTGGAAAGATGAGACGAAATCGCTTGAAAATGATATAAAGAACGCCGGAATCAGAGTTACGGTTTGGAAATGGCAAGCGATTTAAAAATGACACCGGTCTGCGATTTACAGCAAGTAGCCATCTAAATGCAATGTGATGAACATGCTACAACACCCAAACATGACAACAAAATACATGGCAGGGATGCATTCAAGATGCTTAACAAAAGTCTAGCACTGAGCTACGGCCAATTCATCCATTAACAGGTTCAAACAAGCATGGCAAAAATGCATATGGCAAACATATCTCAGACTTAGTGAAATTAACACTTGTCTGGAATTTCAGATCAGGTAGCTCTCTTCGGAGCAACAAAACTACATGCTACAGGACCTGAATGTCAGGACCCCGATTCCAAGTCACATCGATCTAGCCGGTAACACCTCATATCACTTTGCGGCCTCACGCACGGTATTCCCACGGGTGTCGCCTTACCATGGCCCGGGACCGTTTGCGCCTTTTGGCTCACGTATATGATAATGTCGCTAACATCCATATGACAGAGAACCCAGGCCGACATGGCTAGTCGTGAACCCAAAGCGGCACTGACCTATGGGGACAGGCATACATGAATCACATCGAGCATGTCGGTCAGCAGCATGTGAATCCGGGCTGTAGCGCTGGGCTAACAGGACTCCGGATGTCACCGCGTGACATTTCCCCGAAGGGGCAGACACAGGAACGAAGTGAAACACATGCCGGCCAGTCAAGTGATCTGAGCAGTAGTGCTGGGCTAGCAGGACTCCGGTGAACCTGGCTGTAGCGGACTACTATCACTCTCGGAAGCACTTAGATTACATTTCCCCATAAGAGAGGCTGCCAAGGATAAACAACTAGATTGTCGGATCCCACGCATACCAAGCATTTCAGGCATACACACAATATGCTCGACATGCGCAAATACAACATGGCATCACAACAAGACTCTACGACTCAGACTATTTATTCATTAGGCTCCAAAGAGCGAGATATTACAAACAAGGGTCTCATGACCCAACATTGAGAGCATACAAAGCATCAAGCACAAGCGGAAGCTTAACTTGTCTGAGTACAGACAACTACAAATGAAGAAGGCTGAGAAGCCTGACTATCTACCAGATCCTGCCGAGGGCACAAGATCGTAGCTGAGGTACCAAGCTAAACGTCGAAGTCCACACGGAACTACTAGCGAGACTGACGTCTCTCTGCAAAAACATAGAATAGGCAAACGTGAGTACAAATGTACCCGGCAAGACTTACATCAGAACTAACTACATATGCACCGGTATCAACAAAGGGGGTGGTGGAGTTTAACTGCAGCAAGCCAGCTTTGACTTAGTGGCTAATCTGAACTACGACTGCAAGCAACTCTTTTGAGGTGGCGCACACGAGTCCACATATTCACCATTCAATACACCACTATGGATCCGCTCTCGTCTCCCTACGAGAAGGCCATCCATAGCACTCACACTTATCTTGCGAGTTTTAGAGTATCCACTTTCACTTGTCTATGAACTATGCAAGGGGTCCAAGTTTCCATATCCGAGGAATCCGGCTATTCGAATAGATAATGTTAACCCTGCAGGGGTGTACTTCTTCACACACGCTCCCACCACTTACCACCATATACACATCATGTATCTCGGCAACCTTCAAGCGGAAGCCTGGCGAGGGTGTCGGCCACGGCCTACCTAAACACTTAAGTCTCTAGTCCGGGTTTATCGCCTATCCAGGTTCCATCCGCAGGGTGTCCGGCCGAGGTTTCCACATACGGCCCCGAACAATGTGAACAGGGTTCCCGAGACACCAAACGGGCGCCCGGTACACCGCGCCATGGTGTATCTACCGCAACATAGCCCACCCCTAGGGTCAGCGCTACGCACGGCCGCCAACACATAACCTACAAACACCAGAAACTAGTTGCAACTCCTGGACAGAGTACTAGGGTGATTAAGACACCGAGAGGGTCAATTAAGGATCCCAATGAGTGGTAGTAGCTGTTCATGGATCACAGACATAGAACTCAGTTCCTGAGGATGGTTTCAATGAGACAACCCACCATGTACTCCTACATGGCCTCTCACCGCTACCTTTACCAAAACGTGTTCACACACAGTAGGACATGTTCACACACCTCTGATTCATTCCCAATGAATCAGACCTGACACAACTCTATGCAATAGCAGGCATGACAAACAAGCATGAACGAGTAGGCACATCAGGGCTCAAACAACTCCTACTCATGCTAGTGGGTTTCATCTATTTACTGTGGCAATGACAGGTCATGCAGAGGAAAGGGGTTCAACTACCGCAACATGTAACAATTGAATCGTTGTTGTCCTAATGCAGTAAAAGAGAGCAGGAGCGAGAGTAGGATTGTATCGGAATGAACAAGGGGGGTTTTGCTTGCCTGGCACTTCTGAAGATAATATAGTTCTTCATTGGTGTCATCGATCTCATCACCGGTACAACATCTACTGAAGGGGGACAATTACTGGCAAACAAAGAGGGACACAATCAATGCAATGCAACAAATATGATGCATGATAATGTCATGGCAATATGCTGTTGATTGAGCTAATGCAACTAGCAACCATATTAAATGAAGGTGGTTTGAACCCTAGGTTCAAATTCAAACTCCATATAAGGCATTTCAAATGCCATTTATTCAAATTGTCTTATACAGCAACTTTAAGATGTTCAAACATGCATGAAAGTGGTACAGATGGATAGATTAGATTTTTCTGATCATTTTTCATATATAATTTATTTCATTATGAGCTACGGTTGAATTTCTATGATTTTTAGAAGTTTAGGAAATTTCTGGAATTTCCTGATAAAACTTAAATCCAGAAAGTGCTTTACTGCGTCAGCATGTCCTCACAGTGACGTCAGAAGGTCAACGGCTCGATCCAGGTCAAACCTGACGTGTGGGGTCCACACGTCAGTGACACAGTTAACTAACAAGGTTAACTAAAATTAAACTAAACCTAATCTAGTTTAGTTAAGGCATGGGCCCACATGTCAGAGGCTAATTAAAACTAACTAAATAAATTAACACTAACCTAGGTTAATTAGCAGGGCTAGCCCCACGCGTCAGTGACCCAGGGTGGTCAAACCCTGGTCAGACGGGGTCAAACCCCTGGTCAAATCGGTCAAACCTACCGGCGACTAATCGCCGACGAGGTCCGAGATGGCAGCGATGCACGGAATCGCAGCACAGGCCACGGTTCGAGGCGCGGATGGCACCGTTGGGACCCTGAGCCTCGTCAGCGTCGGCTGGTGCTAATGGGGTCGCCGGAGACGACCTAGATCGACGGCGGTGTCCGCTTCCGTGGCGGCCGGAGTTCGGCGAAGGTGGACAACGTGCTACGGTGCACGAGAGGAAGAGTGGGTAGGTGTTCTGGGTTCCTGGGAACGCGCTGAGGACGAAAACATGCTCTAACGCGACGTTTGCAGGCTCTAGCCACGCCGGCAATGAGGCACAGCGGCGGCGAGCTTCGGGTGCTCACGGGGCAGCAGCTATGGGGCGAAAATGACGGCGTGGTTAAGGGGGAAAGGACCGAGAGCTCACAGTGAGGCCGATGACAGGCTCAGCTGGCTCGTGGGCGACCGGAAGGCGATGAATCCGTCGATGGAGTCCGGCGGCCATGCTCGGGGAAGACGACTCGTGGCGGCGATGTGGGGATCCCGCGGTGGCGTGGCTCGGGGTGGAAGAGAGAGGGGGTCGAGGCGGAGCCTCTGGAAACGCTGGGTGGACTAAGGAGGGCCGGTGGCCATGGCTACGGTGAGCGCCGGCGACGGTGGCGCTCGGGTGGTCGTGTGCGAGAGAGACAGAGGAGGGGAGAGACGATGGGAGAGGTCGAGAGAGGGTCCATGGGGCGCGTGGCGTTGCGGAGGAAGGCCAGGGCGATGAGGGGGCAGCCAGGCAGGCAGCTGCCGGCGTGGCACGCCGCGGCGCCGTGGCTGTCTTCTCCTCTGCCTTCTGGCAGGAGGAAGAGGACGCCCGTGCCCTCGGTGGGCTGGCCAGCTGGCTGGGCCGCCAGCTGGGCCGGCCAGATAAGTGGCCTAGGTAATCCAGGTGGGCTTCTCTCTCTCCATTTCTATTTTATTTCTCTTTTCTATTTTGTTATTTTGTTCTGGTCTTTATTAAAAATACTTAGGCACACTCAAAAATCTCCAAACTGCTCATGCCCACTGTTTAGCATATAACCAACATGGAACATTTCAGTTTAGGATTATTTGGACATCTAAAATATTCTACAACATTTAAATGCCCGAATGCAAATAGAGTATGATTTAATTCAGTGACCCTATGATGTCCTAGAAATATGTGCACCATTTGACCAAGGCAAAGATGATGAACATTTTAGAAGGGCATTTCAGGTTCATTGAAAAAGATTTTAGTAAATCCTAGCTGGATTAATGGGGTGCTGGGGGTTCTGTCATCCCCATTTCAATTTTCTGAGTAAAGTAGACATGATGCAACACCATATGTTAGCACTAGGCATTACTAGAACTTGGGATGTGACAACTCACCCCCACTAAAACAAGAATCTCATCCCGAGATTCAAGAAGTGGAGTAAGAAGACAGAGGGGTCACAAAACTATCACAGTCTTCTTAATCCAAGTGTCCTTCTCGAAGATACCGATATATTGCATCACATTGCTCTTGACGTCTTTGTCTTCGAGATCTTCATCCAACACGATGAAGAGGGAAGGAAACTCTACCGGAAACGATCTTCTCAAAGATCGAGCAACTCAAGATCAACTCATGGAGCGAGACAATAGAACATCTCTTGAGCTGAGACACAAAACGCACATCGAGAGAGATGGAAGGTAATAGATGACAAGGGTTCAAATTGGTAGGCAACAATTCCACGATGGAGTAGGATGGTGCATGGTTTCAAAGTAGCGAGGAGGTAATTGCCATGATTCCATAACGGGACACCTTAGGGAAAGGTGACTCGTAGAAATATTCCCTTAAGTGGCAAAAAGAATTACTTTTGATTCAGAGATCATTGAAACTCTTCTCACCAGCCTGAGGCAATCACAAATGATCGCGTGAAGGAGCTTGAAGAAATGGCATACTCATACTAGAATGGATGATGTGGACTACCTTGTTGAGGAAAACGTGATGGATGATTTGTTTATCATCGGAAATAGATGGAACCCGTGGTAGGATCACTTTGAAGATGATCCTGATCAGTAATTACTGAGAAGGGTAGTCCGTAGTAGGAGGACACAATGGAGGTGCAAGCTGGGAACAAAATGCAAATGTTGGGAATGATTCTGGTAACTGGGGAAGAGCTCAACAATCGAGAGTGAATCCACTGTTTGAAAAGGTTATAACCTAACCGAGGAAACTGGAGGCAAATCCCAGTTAACGCCAACGGTAAAACCTGTTGCTTGCGCGTGCTCTCAAGAACTTGAGTATCTCCATATTCGTCAAGGTTTTACCAATATCCGTGTCAAGGATCCTGGCCACACAACATACCACCATGATGACTAGTGATGGATGATGCGGATACAAAGGAAGATAACACCTTCTCAGATCTTCCCTTAGCGAGGCTAAGGGAACAGAATCTGGACGATCGACCGAGAGACATTTAGCACTCCGCTTCTAATGTTCTCCTTGATGTTCTAGGATAACTCATTTATTGATATGGTTTGGTATCTAGGACATCAAGTGAAAGGTCGGACTTCGGGAGCACAAGAATCCGTAAGGATTAACTACGAAGGTAAATCCTACGAAATCCTCATGGGAAGGTGGCCAACTTTCTTCAATCAAGATACTACAATAATAGGTCTTCCGGCTGGATGTGTTGGCCACGACATCCACTTTACAGGTTATCGAGAGACCAATGTTATAGTTCTTGGAAAATGCTCCAACCATCATATCTGCCTGAGATTCAGATCTGGTTGGTGTCAGGATATTCTAGACTCATCGAGTATAGAAAGGAAAATGAAGGTTTGCAACACAAATCGACGAGACGACATTGCGAGATTCTCGGGGGAATGAACTACGGTAGTAAGCTCCAAAACATGAGCCGGTTCTGCTACAAGCATGTGAACACGTTGTCCTAGACAAGCATGGTCACCTGGTAGTCTTAAAATGAAACACTACCGAGTTCAGGGGGAACCATCAACGAGGATATCGAAGTCCTTGCGTAGGTCTAACTCTTAAGAAGAAACTTCTTCTCCTTGAACAAATCAATCAGTGGCTTGGTGTGCTAGGGATACATATAGAATGTAGATGATCAGTCTATCAGACCATAGAATACTTCGCACATGCATGACTGACTTGGGATGATTCTAGAGGAAGCAAAAACAAACTTTCTCGAATTCACGGCGGCAACTTACATCAGATGCACATGAATTAGAGGAAGTCACATCTTTCAACCAGACATATGCTTCATGATCGGGACATGAGGGCAATGCTTATAAAGTTTCCAACACTAGTGTAATGTTCAACGTGAATCATGGGGGAGACAAAATGCCGCTGATGGGCTTAACAGCAACTCATCGGAATCTCCATATCACTAGACTTCCACCACTATGTGAACAATGTGATAGTATTGGTCAGACCAAAGATATAATGGTGTATGCTCGAGGGACAACCGCAAGTAAGACAACATTACGAACATCGTTGGTTCTGATTTGATTTGATGATATCCCACACTCAAATCAAGGTTTGGACAAGATAATAGATTCAACAGCTGATCACGGGGATCAGTCGATGAAGATATCATTTGTCTTCAACACACACACACACACAAGGATATCCCTTAGTGATGAGCTAAATCAGACAAGTTTTCATCTTCCAACTCTCCAAGTTGTTGTTAAGCTTAACCAACTAGCTCAGGGTATCCAACATAGATTCTTGGAGAATGGGTGGTTTGGAGGAAAACCAACATGATCACGAACTCAACATAGCGGTCAGGTGACAACCAGGTAATACTTCTGAGAAGATAATCGGAACATCACGAACCACTGATATGATACTAAGCTCGAGATCAATCTTGCTTTTCAGAGCAAGACGATATGATCAAAAGAGCAAGGGTTTGGCAAAATCCTAACCCGTTGATCGAAGAGTGCACCAGGAATAAGGACTAGGTAGCACGATCAATCTTAGGATGGTGATTTAATTACCAGCACACTAAGAATGAGAGTATTGTCCATTAACTACCAAGCAACGGAGTTGCTAGGAATATTGCTTTCACACATCACGGTTCACCTGTCGGCATTCCGGTTGTAATAACACGGAACTTAGGAATGAACAATGATGGCAAGAATCATTACTGCGTCAAGAATTCATAAGATGTGGTGCAATTCTCATGACAGTCCTGACATAAAAGGGGTAATACTCCAGGGTAGAACAGAGCAAAAGCTGGATGGCATTTGATCTACAGAACAGAACTACTTTGACCCAATCCTGGATATGGATGAGGTACTGGAGTTTGTTTCTCCTAGTCATTCTGAAATAGAATGGCTCGACGGACCACGAGAAAAATAAGCATCGATAACACGAATGCACAACTAAAGAGGGACAACGCAAAGGAACATATAACTTTCTGAGTTGTAGATGCATAGATTAGTATGTCGAATCAAGTTCAACAGGTTTCTTCCGGATAACCCATGCAGAAAGGTAGAACTGACAGAATCACAATTATGAATGGGGAACTCCTCAAGAGTGCTCTGATTGTGATCTTTTGATACAACAAACTTCTGCCATAAGTGGCTCATAGTATTTGGAAGAAGGAAATACCTCGGACCTCGAGGACTAATGCAAAGGTTACTAATATCCTAAAGGAACTAGCAACACTATCAACATGAGGTAAGTAGGGTGAATCTCGGGTTCAAGAACCCATGAATAGAATAGCTACCACTACATGGCATCACGGGATACTTTTGAGAATAATGGCCAGAATCACACACTTGGGATACAAAACATGGCTAGATCACTAGGTGACTCCCTAAAACACCTAGGGTCATAGTAATAGCTCCAACATATATGTCGAGGCAACGAAGTACCTCAACTCACCGATTAGTGTGATTAATCTGGCCCAAATGGACATCAGGAACAGGAGGAAGGGATTTGCAAATGCATCAGACTATTTAGAAACCTGGGATGACTCAGACAGCATAACGGCTGTGAATGCTTGAAATATTTGAGACATCCTGCAAAATAGTGGCATGACCACTCAACATTACAATATCAAGGTTCTGAGGCCAGCTATGAGCATACGGAGGTAAAAGGAACTGAACTGAGCCTTGAATCCAACAATCCTATAAGTCTACGGATTAGTAACACGTCATCCTGATAGATAGATGAGAAGGCCTAGTTCTTAATTCCCGTAGAAAAGAAGAGGATGACTCAGATCAGAGGGCATGAGGTATAAGGAGTAAAAAGAGCCTTATTCCACAATCAATTCCCTTACATAACTAAAGCATTTCTAGACTCGACTTCGACCGGTTTGGCTTGGTAATCCTACAGGCAGTCAGGCTCTGATACCAACGCTGTCAGGACCCCGATTCCAAGTCACATCGATCTAGCCGGTAACACCTCATATCACTTTGCAGCCTCACGCATGGTATTCCCACGGGTGTCGCCTTACCATGGCCCGGGACCGTTTGCGCCTTTTGCCTCATGTATATGATAATGTCGCTAACATCCATATGACAGAGAACCCGGGCCGACATGGCTAGTCGTGAACCCAAAGCGGCACTAACCTGTGGGGACAGGCATACGTGAATCACATCGAGCATGTCGGTCAGCAGCATGTGAATCCGGGCTGTAGCGCTGGGCTAATAGGACTCCGGATGTCACCGCGTGACATTTCCCCGAAGGGACAGACACAGGAACAAAGTGAAACACATGCCAGCCAGTCAAGTGATCTGAGCAGTAGTGCTGGGCTAGCAGGACTCCGGTGAACCGGGCTGTAGCGGACTACTATCGCTCTTGGAAGCACTTAGACTACATTTCCCCATAAGAGAGGCTGCCAAGGATAAACAACTAGATTGTCGGATCCCATGCATACCAAGCATTTCAATCATACAAACAATATGCTCGACATGTGCAAATACAACATGGCATCACAACAAGACTCTACGACTCAAAGTATTTATTCATTAGGCTCCGAAGAGCGAGATATTACAAACAAGGGTCTCATGACCCAACATTCAGAGCATACAAGCATCAAGCACAAGCGGAAGCTTAACTTGTTTGAGTACAGACAACTACAAATGAAGAAGGCTGAGAAGCCTGACTATCTACCAGATCCTGCCGAGGGCACAAGATCGTAGCTGAGGTATCAAGCTAAATGTCGAAGTCCACACGGAACTACTAGCGAGACTGACGTCTCTCTGCAAAAACATAGAATAGGCAAACGTGAGTACAAATGTACCCAGCAAGACTTACATCAGAACTAACTACATATGCACCGGTATCAACAAAGGGGGTGGTGGAGTTTAACTGCAGCAAGCCAGCTTTGACTCAGTGGCTAATCTGAACTACGACTGCAAGCAACTCTTTTGAGGTGGCGCACATGAGTCCACATATTCACCATTCAATACACCACTATGGATCCGCTCTCGTCTCCCTACGAGAAGGCCATCCATAGCACTCACACTTACCTTGCGAGTTTTAGAGTATCCACTTTCACTTGTCTATGAACTATGCAAGGGGTCCAAGTTTCCATATCCGAGGAATCCGGCTATTCGAATAGATAATGTTAACCCTGTAGGGGTGTACTTCTTCACACATGCTCCCACCACTTACCACCATATACACGTCATGTATCTCAGCAACATTCAAGCGGAAGCCTGGCGAGGGTGTCGGCCATGGCCTACCTAAACACTTAAGTCTCTAGTCCAGGTTTATCGCCTATCCAGGTTCCATCCGCAGGGAGTCCGGCCGAGGTTTCCACATACGGCCCCGAACAATGTGAACAGGGTTCCTGAGACACCAAACGAGCGCCCGGTACACCGCGCCATGGTGTATCTACCGCAACATAGCCCACCCCTAGGGTCAGCGCTACGCACGGCCGCCAACACATAACCTACAAACACCAGAAACTAGTTGCAACTCCTGGACAGAGTACTAGGGTGATTAAGAAGCCGAGAGGGTCAATTAAGGATCCCAATGAGTGGTAGTAGCTGTTCATGGATCACAGACACAGAACTCAGTTCCTGAGGACGGTTTCAATGAGACAACCCACCATGTACTCCTACATGGCCTCTCACCGCTACCTTTACCAAAACGTGTTCACACACTTAGCTCACACACAGTAGGACATGTTCACACACCTCCGATTCATTCCCGATGAATCAGACCTGACACAACTCTATGCAATAGCAGGCATGACAAACAAGCATGAACGAGTAGGCACATCAGGGCTCAAACAACTCCTACTCATGCTAGTGGGTTTCATCTATTTACTGTGGCAATGACAGGTCATGCAGAGGAAAGGGGTTCAACTACCGCAACATGTAACAATTGAATCGTTGTTGTCCTAATGCAGTAAAAGAGAGCAGGAGTGAGAGTAGGATTGTATCAGAATGAACAAGGGGGGTTTGCTTGCCTGGCACTTCTGAAGATAATATAGTTCTTCATTGGTGTCATCAATCTCATCACCGGTACAACATCTACTGAAGGGGGACAATTACCGGCAAACAAAGAGGGACACAATCAATGCAATGCAACAAATATGATGCATGATAATGTCATGGCAATATGCTGTTGATTGAGCTAATGCAACTAGCAACCATATTAAATGAAGTTGGTTTGAACCCTAGGTTCAAATTCAAACTCCATATAAGGCATTTCAAATGCCATTTATTCAAATTGTCTTATACAGTAACTTTAAGATGTTCAAACATGCATGAAAGTGGTGCAGATGGATAGATTAGATTTTTCTGATCATTTTTCATATATAATTTATTTCATTTTGAGCTACGGTTGAATTTCTATGATTTTTAGAAGTTTAGGCAATTTCTGGAATTTCCTGATAAAACTTAAATCCAGAAAGTGCTTTACTGCGTCAGCATGTCCTCACAGTGACGTCAGCAGGTCAACGGCTCGGTCCAGGTCAAACCTGACGTGTGGGGTCCACACGTCAGTGACACAGTTAACTAACAAGGTTAACTAAAATTAAACTAAACCTAATCTAGTTTAGTTAAGGCCTGGGCCCACATGTCAGAGGCTAATTAAAACTAACTAAATAAATTAACACTAACCTAGGTTAATTAGCAGGGCTAGCCCCACGCGTCAGTGACCCAGGGTGGTCAAACCCTGGTCAGACGGGGTCAAACCCCCGGTTAAATCGGTCAAACCTGCCGGCGACTAACCGCCGGCGAGGTCCGAGACGGCGGCGATGCATGGAATCGCAGCACAGGCCATGGTTCGAGGCGCGGATGGCACCGCTGGGACCCTGAGCCTCGTTAGCGTCGGCTGGTGCTAGTGGGGTCGCCGGAGACGACCTAGATCGACGGCAGTGTCCGCTTCCGCGGCGGCCGGAGTTCGGCGAAGGTGGACAGCGTGCTATGGTGCACGGTAGGACGAGTGCGTAGGTGTTCTGGGTTCCTGGGAACGCGCTGAGGACGAAAACATGCTCTAACGTGACGTTTGCGGGCTCTAGCCACGCCGGCGGCGAGCTTCGGGTGCTCGCGGGGCAGCAGCTACGGGGCGAAAACGACGGCATGGTTAAGGGGGAAAGGACCGGGAGCTCACAGTGAGGCCGACGACAGGCTCAGTTGGCTCGTGGGCGACTGGAAGGCGACGAATCCGTCGATGGAGTCTGGAGGCCGTGCTCGGGGAAGACGAATCGTGGCGGCGATGTGGGGCTCCCGCGGTGGCGTGGCTCGGGGTGGAAGAGAGAGGGGGTCGAGGCGGAGCCTCTGGAAATGCTGGGTGGACTAAGGAGGGCCGGTGGCCATGGCTACGGTGAGCGCCGGCGATGGTGGCGCTCGGGTGGTCGTGTGTGAGAGAGACAGAGGAGGGGAGAGACGATGGGAGAGGTTGAGAGAGGGTCCAGGGGGTGCGTGGCGTTGCGGAGGAAGGCTAGGGCGATGAGGGGGCAGCCAGGCAGGCAGCTGCCGGCGTGGCACGCCGCGGCTGTCTTCTCCTCTGCCTTCTGGCAGGAGGAAGAGGACGCTCGTGCCCTCGGTGGGCTGGCCAGCTGGCTGGGCCGCCAGCTGGGCCGGCCAGATAAGTGGCCTAGGTAAGCCAAGTGGGGTTCTCTCTCTCCATTTCTATTTTATTTCTCTTTTCTATTTTGTTATTTTGTTCTGGGCTTTATTAAAAATACTTAGGCACACTCAAAAATCTCCAAACTGCTCATGCCCACTGTTTAGCATATAACCAACATGGAACATTTCAGTTTAGGATTATTTGGACATCTAAAAGATTCTACAGCATTTAAATGCCCGAATGCAAATAGAGTATGATTTAATTCAGTGACCCTATGATGTCCTAGAAATATGTGCACCATTTCTGTCAGAGGTTTAAGACCAAGGAAAAGATGATGAACATTTTAGAAGGGCATTTCAGGTTCATTGAAAAAGATTTTAGTAAATCCTAGCTGGATTAATGGGGTGTTGGGGGGGGTTCTGTCATCCCCATTTCAATTTTCTGAGTAAAGTAGACATGATGCAACACCATATGTTAGCACTAGGCATTACCAGAACTTGGGATGTGACAACTCACCCCCACTAAAACAAGAATCTCGTCCGAGATTCAAGAAGTGGAGTAAGAAGACAGAGGGGTCACAAAACTATCACAGTCTTCTTGATCCAAGTGTCCTTCTCGAAGATACCGATATATTGCATCACATTGCTCTTGACGTCTTTGTCTTCGAGATCTTCATCCAACACGATGAAGAGGGAAGGAAACTCTATAGGAAACGATCTTCTCAAAGATCGAGCAACTCAAGATCAACTCATGGAGTGAGACATTAGAACATCTCTTGAGCTGAGACACGAAACACACATCGAGAGAGATGGAAGGTAATAGATGACAAGGGTTCAAATTGGTAGGCAACAATTCCACGCTGGAGTAGGATGGTGCATGGTTTCAAAGTAGCGAGGAGGTAATTGCCATGATTCCATAACGGGACACCTTAGGGAAAGGTGACTCGTAGAAATATTCCCTTAAGTGGCAAAAAGAATTACTTTTGATTCAGAGATCATTGAAACTCTTCTCACCAGCCTGAGGCAATCACAAACGATCGCGTGAAGGTGCTTGAAGAAATGGCATACTCATACTAGAATGGATGATGTGGACTACCTTGTTGAGGAAAACGCGATGGATGATTTGTTAGGAGAGTCCAAATGAGGTGCGGTTTTCGGCCACGCGATCGTGATCGAACGCTCTAGAAGAAGGAGCAGGTTTAGGTGGGTTTTGGGCCAAAATAGAGGGGTGTTGGGCTGCAACACACACGAGGCCTTTTCGGTCCCTCGGTTAACCGTTGGAGTATCAAACGAAGTCCAAATGGTACGAAACTTGACAGGCGGTCTACCGGTAGTAAACCAAGGCCGCTTGGCAAGTCTCTGTCCAATCCGGAAATGTTTAATCCCCACACACGAAAGAAAACTAGAAATGACCACCGGAGGAGAATGAAGCGCCGGAATGCAAAACGGACAACGGGGAAAATGCTCGAATGCATGAGACGAACACGTATGCAGATGCAATGCACATGATGGCATGATATGAGATGCATGACAATGACAACAACACACGGAGATAAAGAACCCGAACCTGAGGAAATAAATTAACTTAACGCCGGAAACGGCAAGAGTTGGAGTACAAATTGGGAAAATTACATCCGGGGTGTTACACCTCTCCAGTCTTCATCAGATATATTTTCCACTGGAGATGTTTGGGCAAGTTCACTGTTAGCCTTGCCTTCAAAGTGAGTTTTCCTCTAGTTATACCAATACTGTCGCAGAGCAGACTTGAAAACATGGGTGCAAGCTTGTCTGGTTGCATCATCTTGGCTATCCAACTTGAACCTCATCTGTTGAAAATTATGGGAGTCTCATTATCAGCAACCTAGAAAGTATTGGACAGAGCAAGACGATATTACTAGTTTCCATACATAACCATACTTACAGATAAATGGTCGAGGAAGGTGTTGAACTGGGTTTCGTCTTTGTCATTCCTGTACTGAATCCATGTTGGGAGGATACGTACATGACACCTAATAGCAACCGTTGCCTTTGATACTAACTTGGCTGACTCTGTAGCATCATGTGGCCTTTTTAAACCTGCCTCAAAACGGATCTCCATTCTTCCTCCTCTAGATTTAGTTAACCTATCGAGCATTATCCCTGATGTTTGTTTCCTCTTGCGCCTAGGTGCTAGTCCAACAACAAACATAGGAAGTGTTAGTGTACATCAAACTGTGAGATTACATATAAAGAAGCATGCAACTGTAACTTGACTCCAGCCACTACCTTCTTGCTGTTGAAGCTCACAAGGTTCATCTGATATTGCCAACTCGTCTTGTGTCAAGAGTGCTTGGGAAGTAGTGTCAGGTGGCAAGGGAGCTTGGGAACGTGTTGCTAGCTCAGTTGACGCACGAGTACGTCGTGCATCTGGTAGTACTGTGGTAGGTGTTGCAAGAACTAGGGCTGTCTCTGCTTGTTTGGTGGCAGCTATTTGTTTCTGTTTGTCTTTTTTTGCAACTTGTGTAGCATGGGATGCCGTGTTTGTAGAATTTTCTGCTGGACTTTGACCTTCTATTGCATCATCAGTACCAGCAGAATCTGCAGGATTCATCCTCTTCTCATTCCCTGCCATTCTTTGTTTCTTCCTCTTTCTCTGTGCCATGTTAAGTCAAGCCGACAAGAAAAATGAATAACAATTTAGTTCTTCAGAACAAATTGATGCATGATGCAGACGAACTGAACTTTGATGTTAGACAACCACATGATAGGAGGATGTAATATGTATGAAAAACAGGACGGAAGAGATAACCAGAACTATGATGTGTAAACTAAGAAGAAGACATTTCACCAAATTAAAAGCAATGCAATGGAAGGTAGACACCATATGAAAGATGCTACAAATATCGCTCTGCCAAGTTAACAGTGTCTCATCATAAATGGCGTTTAAACAAATGTGAAGTAGTACAAGAAATAAATAATATGCAAGATGCAAACAACATCACACTACCATGTTAGAGGTCTCTCGTCATTAGTGCCATTGCATATTCATAGCATTGCATATTCACAACTTATGATGTGTAAACTAAGGAGAAGGCATTTCAACAAATTAGAAGCAATGAAAGCTAGACACCATATGAAAGATGCAACGAATATCACTCTACCAAGTTAAAACTGTCTCGTCATAAGTGCCATTTCAACAAATTAGTAGTACAAGCTTGAAAAGAATGTGAGATGTAACCTATATCACACTCCGAAGTCAAACGTGTCTTATGATAAGTGATTGTTGCAGGTTACACAACAGTAGTAATATGATGTAAGAACATGGTGTAATAGACAGATATTGTATGTTCTAGAAACAGGAACACGTGTCTTACTCAAGTATAATGTGTAAAGTAAGCAGATGGAATTCAACAAATTAGAAGCAATACAAGCTAGACATCACACATAGCATGCAACCACATATAACAGTGCCAAGTTAGAGGGAGCACCGGTGATGCTGCACTAGGGGAGACGTGCTCATCATAAACACAGCTTTGTTGAGTGTCTATGCATGTGTTGTCTTGGAAATCATCTTGGGGGTGTGGAGGAGTAGAACCTGTAGAGGCCCTCCGTTCGGAAGGAGCACCTTTATCCGCTGCCTTGCTAACTTCCTTTCGCTTTATTGATTTTGAATTGTCAAGTAAAAGCGACAAGAAAAAGCAATAAAATTGTCTCTTCAGAACTCATTCATGCATGATACTGACAATCACTACTTTGATGTAAGGCAGACACATGATACCAGGATGGAATATGTATGAAAAACAGGACGGCATGGCATGTTCACAACTGTTTGTGTAAACTAAGCAGAAACCATTCCAGCAAATAAGAAGCAATGCAAGCTAGACACCACATGAAAGATCCAACCAATATGACTCTACCAAGTTAAAAGCGTCCCATCATAAATGGAATTTCAACAAATTAGAAGCAGCGCATGCTATAAATCATATGAAAGATGCAACTAATATCGCACTGCATATACTAAAGGTGTCTCGTCATGTTGATTGATGCGGGATACAAAAAAACAATAGTTTTATGTAAGGACATGCTTAATAGACAGATGTACTATATACTAAATACAGGAAGGCATGTCACATTAACAGGTATAATGTATAAGCTAAGAAGACTAGCACATGCAGTTTAACCAGATTGGAAGAATTACCATCTAGACACCATATGCAACATGCAACCACATATCACGCTGCCAAGTTAGAGCAAGAACCTGCGATGCTAGTGTAGGGGAAATGCTGTAATCAACTACAAAGCTACGTTCACTATCTTCATGTAGCATTTCTGTTTCTTGAGAATCATGTCGGGAGGCTGACGCTGCATTCTTTAAATGAGGAGTAGTCCCCTTGCCTGCCTGCTTCGTCATAAGTGATTGATGAGGGATAGACAAGAACATTAGTTTGATGTAAGAACATGGTTAATACACAG
This sequence comes from Triticum aestivum, assembly GCF_018294505.1. Taxonomy (NCBI): domain Eukaryota; kingdom Viridiplantae; phylum Streptophyta; class Magnoliopsida; order Poales; family Poaceae; genus Triticum; species Triticum aestivum. The sequence continues at coordinate 112,860,987 of NC_057800.1, forward strand.
ATGTACTAGTATGTACCAAAAACAGAAAGGCATGTCATATTCAAAGGTATAATGTGTAAGCTAAGCAGATGCAATTTAACCAAATTGGAAGCAATACAAGCTAGACATCCGGCTGGAGTGGTGAGCATGATCATCTAGGACCTGAGAGCCTGGTGGGAGGCGGGCTGCTTCGCCACCATCACAGCTTTTTAGTTGGCTTCTAGGTGAGGCCTATCTTTGCTGGGCTTGTCACTGGCTCGGCTAGTGCCCTGACTAGCTATTTGTCTTCTGGTGCTCACAGGATGGTGGTTCATGTAAAAAAATATCTTTCCTTATCTTATCGACTTCGGCCTTTCGAATACAAGCTAGACACCATATGGAACATGCAACCATATATGACACCGCGAAGTTAAAGCAAGCACCTGGGATGGTGGTTCATTGCGAGCGAGGTCATCAACTCCAGAGCTACGTTCCCCGTCTCCATCTGCTGACACTGCACCCATTAAAGCGTTGAAACGTGTCTTGCCTAGCCGCACAACAAGCTGGAGCGACTTATCTCTTCTCTTTTTGGCTTCTCTCATGGCAGCAGAGTCTGAAATACCCTTGCATAAAAACACAACAGTGAGAGTAAGGGTGAAGTGTGTGCAGAACTAGTGCACTGTAAAAGTAGCAAATAGCAGGTGGCTGAAAAATAAATGACAGGAAACATATGATAGCTCTACAACATTGCATGGCAAACAAAATTAGATTCTACTCCGTATGATTTTGTAATATATGAGCACAGGAAATGTAGGTACTCCTCCAGCACACCACCACATGTGGTCATATCTAAGATAACAGTCGACTGAAAATAAATAGGTCAGTCGATTTTTTTAATGAACCGTCCGATCTATAAGGAATGGGTAGATGGCCTTTGTCTACCTCCCGCTAGTCACTGTTGACGATCTTTCTCGAACCGCCAGCGACCACCGGCCCAGACCCCTGCCTCCGCCGCCCCGCCCTCCCATCGACCTCACACCACCGCCATGCTTGGCAGCGCCCCCAAGCCATCCCTTTAATCCCGTCCGACCTCCAGATCGGGCGCCAGTAGCTCTAGGCCGCACACGCCCCTATGATAAACACCAAGGTGCTGCTTCCCCGGCATAATAGGCGTGCTAGCGCCTGTTACGCTGGGGAATGCTTCCGTTAATTGGGAATCAAGTGGCCAGAAATTGAAATTCAGGGGGGCGACGGACCTCTACCTAAGGTGAAATAGTATATGAAGAGAAACCTTGTGCCTCAGGGTATAGGCTCCGGCGTGATGGAGGAGGGCAGCGGTTGATGGGTGGGGTGGGGTGGCGGACGGAGGACGCCGGGGTTTCGCGGCTGGTGGAGAGGTAGTTTTGGCGCCCACGGAGTACGAATGGGGAATCGGACGGGTGGGGGGGGAACAATGTTTCGGTCTGGGACGCGCTTGTTTTTGGCTTTTTTGAACAGAAGATGGGACGCGCTTGTTTGAAATTTGGGGAAAGTACAAACTTTGCCCCCCTCTTAAATTTGGGACCTACTGTGGGTCGGGTGTAGGATGGTAATCCCAGGTGTCCCAAATAGTGGGCGGGAGCGATTTCGGTCGCGCGCATGTGTGCTTAGGCGCCATTGTGTATGAATGTTTTTTGGATGCGGTTGCGTGGCGTCTAGATGAAGCTACAAACCTACCCCGGTTTAGACCTTTGGACGTCGGGCCGGTAGGTTTCACGGGTCGGAGTTATTAGAAAAGTAATTTCCTTGTACTACCAAACATTGGTCTCACGCGGTTTCGGGCGAGTAGAGGCTCTTTTGGCACTTTGTTCGAAATTTTGAAACACAAGCATTCACGTTTAGAGTACTCTTGAACTATGAGGATTGACCTAAATATACAATGTTATATTTGACCTTGTATGTTTGTAAACCTCATTAAATTATCCACTTCTTTTTGAAATTTTGACACTTGAAAATCCTATAACTACGATTATTTTGGAATGGAGGAGCTAAATTTGAATCTATTTTGTACACGACTACATATGCTATTATGTACAAAATCAGAGCAAAGATTGGTGCCCCCATAATTTAGGTATGGTTTACAAATGCCATGATATCAAATTTAAATAATTGAATGGACTTCATGTTGAATTCGATTTTTTAAACCACCTTAAGTTGAATTCAAATGTATGCTAGTTCATAGGTAGTAGCTATTTATAATGTCCATTGTGTAACTTTCGTATGTATAATGTGCTTTACACACACAACATGAACTATACTCACGTTTATATTCGATTGCTAAAGCGATGCATTGTCTGGAGTTCAAAATACTAACTATGTGGATCAATTGTGTCGAATAATAACATAGACATGCTCAAATTCGATAGAATCTAGATGTCTGATGGATCAATGACCGCTCCTTACGCGAATTGCAAATATCATGATCCCATCCTAATATTTGGATACAATTTATATCTTTAATCAATGTGTAGAGCAGTCTTTTACGTGTAGTTTCACTCTCCATCGGTGGTCTCTCACACATGCTCACACACTCTCTCCCGAGGTGTCTTTCTCGCACACATGCTCTAGATATAACCCTCCCTCTCTCTCGTAACCATTTACAACTGTTTTCACTAACCTTTATCACAAGCACTCTTCCTCTCGCAAACATACACACGCACAATCCTCATCGACCCTTTCTATATACATGGACCTGCCTACGTGTCTCATGTACGCACATTATCTTTACGCCTGTCTCTCACGCATTGTCTCACACCTCTCTTCCTAATCGACGAGTATGATTCTAGCAGAGCATTCTGTAGGATGCCCCTTAAAGTTAGGTTGGATGAATAGTAATATCAGAGATAAAGGGGTTACCTTAGTCCGAGAACCTAGGGTTACAAATCCTAGCCGGCTTTGTCAGTGGACACAGAGTCCTTCACAATTCTGCTATCTTTGTCTTGTACGACTAGTCATCCATGGGTCTTCCTAAATGCGTCACGGGCCAACCAATGTGGCGCAGGACGGAACAGAACGAAGGGCCTCACCTCGACCCACCGGACCTCACGCGGTGACACACCCTCTGCCCCCACGTCTCATTATCTTCTCACACCCACAAATACCAACACAAACACCACACACATAGAAAATTTCTCCTGGTGCCTCTATTCCCTCCCCCTTGCATATACACACTCAACGGAATGGAATCTCTTGTCGTGACGTCATATTCATCTCTCTCTCTAGACCACTCTCATTTCTCATGCTATCTCTCCCACGCCCCCCCCCCGTCGGCCCCTCTATCCATGCCTCTCTCGAATACGTAATACACACACATACCTCTCTAGGCCCCGCCAAATGCATCAACTACACATTCACACATGTTACATCACGTACCCCATTGATCTAAAAAGCCCTCTCTTCACGTTTATTTCGCATACAACATTCCTTTTGAATAAAGTGTGGCCAAAAAATATTTTAGAGTTTCTACATATATACAACATTACAAAGTTATATGGAGGAGTACGAACGCTAATTTGCATTGCATGGTGCCCACAATGATATTTATTCCGCACTGTGAATTTGTATATTTTTATACTATATACAAAGTTAGTCATAATAAAGAGAAACGAAGAGCATCTCTCTCTCCATCGCATACCCCCCCTGTACGCCCTTTCACGTATGCATACAAAACTATCTCCAGGTCCTCTAAAAGTAAGCCCCCCAGAAAATTCAGGCATGTTTCATCTTTCTCTCGCGATATATGCAATGACGATCATTGTATTTGAAGCGAAAGCACGATACGTACATTGGACTTCAGAATCCACTCATTATGGTCACCATTTATGTTTAGTGGTTATTATGCAGTCACGGGCTCACCGTACAACTCTGTATTTGCTCATGACATGACTAGTTGACCAGTTAAACGCTCCACGTGGCACCTCTAGTGTTGCATCACATTATCTCACTACCATCGTGCCCACCTGTCGACTTGTATCTACTCTACATCTACACTCTTATAAAATACATAAAATACACTCTTATAAAAAACAGAGTTGGTGATGATGGTGTGCCTGCCATCCTGCAATATAGGCCGTCCGATTTATATCTGACGGATAGGAAAGAAACTATGGCAATTTTGCAAAAAGGTACCCACACACCTCTCCACATTTGCAAATAAGGCCTTCCCTCGTTCATCCTTTTCTCTCACAAGATAAACAAGTCATACAAATGCATCTTGATGTTACGTGCAACGCACGGGCATCTTGCTAGTAAGAATGAAAACAAACGACAAAAAAATATTTGGACGGTGGTTCGAAGTCATGACCGCGGGCACAGCGGACAAGGTGGCCTTGTATTGGTATGCTGAGCCGTCTGTTTTAACACACAGGAGCTGGTGTGGTGATTATACACACACGCACGCATGCACACGAACTGCATCCACGCAACACTCACACAAACACATGCACCCACGCACGCACGCAACACTCACACGTACACACGCAGCCACGCACGCACGCAACACTCACACGCACGCACGCAACACTCACACGCACACACGCACGCATGCATGCACACACCAGTACACCACACGACCAACACACACTCTCACGCTCAAGTGCTCAACCTACACGTGCATGCGCACACATCAGGCCCTGACAGACACATACACAACCAGGTGATTCCCGCGCACGGGTTGGAGCCTTGTCGCGCCTGCGTAAATTTGTGTTTATCTGACCTTTTGCCTATGCGAACTGACAGGTGGGACCCACAACGAACATGGTCAATTTAACTAGTCAACATGGCGCCACGCAGACTATTTGGCCGGTCAACAGAGTGCAATCCGATGCTGAGCTGTGAGCAAGTGACCGTATAATCACCGCAAAACGTATATAGTGACCGTAATCAGCTTATTCTGAAGTTCGGTGACCGTATTACGCTTTTCTCTCTGTAGGCCCTCCAAAACTACATCTCTACACGTTCTCGCATGTTACATCTAACAACTATGCAATACAGCACTACTACTACACTCTAACACAATAAATCATATGTGTTTTTAGTTTTACTAGATATCATATTGTTACTTATAATTATTCAGTTTGCATACATTAAAATTGCCTTTGAAATGTATGGCCAGTATCATCTACCGCGCGGGAAAAATCCCGCCCTTTCCTGTTTAATCGGGTTTGTATCGATGGATCGTGCGAAACAGCAAAACTATACTAGTACTATACAGTACAAGTGACAGTTCACTGGGCCGTCGTGTCGTCTACTCCTCCGTCGTAAGAGTGGAGCGCTCGCTTTCATAAATCTTCTAGTCCCTTTCGCCGACATGTGGGACATCAAGCTACCGGGTCCACGTGCCATACCGGAATACAGTGCAGAGCAGCCGGGGTGAAGCACCCCAGTCATGGCGCCGGCGTAGTAATGAGCAATGAGGCGTCAAATCACAAAGCTGCACCTTTCCCGCAGTTAAGTTGGAGGGACGAAGCAACCATCATTTCACTCGTTGCTGAATCCGCTTCTCCCTCATCTTCTTCAACTTAACCACGTGTTGCTTCTGCCGTTGTTCTGCCTCATGTGGGACGCGGATCGGCTTGGTAAAGCACTGACACGTGGGACCGCATGTTAGCAAACCGCCAGGACAACGTCCTCCGAAAATAAGAAGCCTAATCCTAGACTTACAAAGGGCTACGTAGCTGCTACGTATACTTTCCATCTAATCTATATATGCCCCCCTGATTTTCAGGTGGGGTGGGCCTAATCCTCTCCTTTAATCCAATCAAATAGTCCCACATCACATCAGTTCGTAACTTTACGTAAACCATTACGTGGATGTAGCATTGCTCAAATAAGAAACCTCCCCCGCCATCCGCGCGGCAAAATCACCTCCTTTTTACTAATCTCGATTCTATAATTTTTTAGATCAATATAATTGAGATTTGTATAGATAGCACACAGGAGCAAAACCAAGTGGTACGGTTAAGGGCATCCACAATGTGTAGCCAAATGTGAAAATAGCTTTTGGCATCGTGGGAACCATTGTGGACGGTGTTGCCAAAGCGAAAAAGATGGAACCGAAGCTCCGTGATTGATTGATTGAAGGAATAGAAAAATGCAACGTCTCTCCTCTTTCTCCCATGCTTGGACGCATGTAGTACTACAGTATAGAGCACAGAGTCTACTCCCCTGTCCCTTCTATCACAAATCACAAAGCAGTGAGGCGTCAAATCACAAAAGCACGGACGAAGCAACCATCATTTCACTCTTCGCTGACTCCGCTTCTCCATCGTCTTCTTCGAGAAGCCATCTCACCGCATTAGTTACTCCTAGTAGTACTAGTAAAGGACTTCCTGGATGCAAATGGTGTTCTCCGTCGAACGCACTTCGCCAAACCACCACAAAAAAATATCGTCGACGTCACCGCAATGGGGAAGGAAGTCAAATATAGTTACTACCTCCATTTTTTTGTACACAAGGCCAGTATATCAAAATTACAATTTGGAAAGGGCCACTAACACTAATCGAGGCAAAATTGATGGGGTTAGCAACCAAGGACATTAATATCCCCTGCATGCATGCGGAAGTGAGAAGGTTGGTTTGCATGGCGCTGCATTAATCAAGCGATGAGGAGTGAGATGGTTAGCTCTTTGGTCTTTGGAGAAGAAAATACGCATTAATTGACACGTGAAACGAGGATTTGTATCGATTAAATCCCGCGAAGGAAAACCCAGCCTTTCTTTTTTAACACTAGTACTCCTAGTACGTACTAAAAAGAAACGGAGGGAGTACGTACTTATCCTGTTTGGGTCTAGGCCTTGCATTGCCAAACTTCGCCACACATTTTTGCCAAGCTTGCCTAAAGTTTTCAAAATGAGAAGGAGGTACACTTGCGCACGGCTATCGCGGTCGCACCGCACCCTCACACGGTCGCTCCTGCACGCCGCGGTCGCACCGCACCCTCACACAGTCGCTCCTGCACGCCGCAAACCCAACCAAGGGAACGCACCCTCACTGACACGTGTTGTCGCATGTGAACACACCAAACTCAGCCATCCTATCGCTGACACATAATTTTCGTTCATAGAGTATGTTTATCCAACCGCATGTTGGGGAGTATCCGTACGGCCCGTGCGGTGGTCTGTTGGGGAAGAAGAAGAGGTGAGGAAGAAGGAAAGAAGGGTTAGGAGACGTAGGATATTCATCCAACCGCCTGAAATGGTAGACTGACCCAAGTCAGGCGACTTGCATAACAAATATATGTTTTTACACAGCAAAAGATCCATGAAAACAACAACATAAAGAAAAACTATCACTGCTCGCGGAAAGAGACGGCCTCGTCGTCTTTGGCTGCCGGCGCGAACCAGCCGTCGCTGCCGACGTGTGTCTCCGCACCGTGGTTGTCCTCGGCCTCCAGCTACTCGTTCAAGCGGAGCGTGCGGGCGCTCTGCACGGACGAGAGCACAGCCCGGTTCAAGTCGAGGACGTCCGGTTCCGCCTGTAGGAGGGCCTCGATGGCAGCGGCATCCGTGCGCTCTGCGTCGAGTCGAGCCTCCGCCGCCTGGTTCAAGTCCAGGATGTCTGGTTCCGCCTGCAGGAGGGCGTCGATGAGAGCGGCATCCGCACGCTCTGCGTCGAGTCGAGCCTCTGCCGCCCGGTTCAAGTCCAGGACGTCCGGTTCCGCCTGCAGGAGGGCCTTGATGGCAGCGGCATCCGCGCGCTCCGCCTCAAGTTGAGCCTCCGCCGCCCGGTTCACATCCACGACATCCGGTTCCGCCTGCAGGAGAGCCTCGAAGGCAGTGGCATGCGCGCGCTCCGCGTCGAGTTGAGCCTCTGCCTCCCGGTCCTCCTTTAGTATCGCCATGTTGAACCGCTGGTCCGCCTGCACCATGCGGGACTCGGACGCCGGCACGAAGTCGACGTCCATCGTCTCATACCCATCGGGGGCCTTCTGCGCCGCGACCTCCGCCATGAACATTGGATCGGCTTCCTCCTCCTCGTAGCTTGGCTCCAGAGAACTCGGGGATTGGCCCGCCGCAAAGCGAGCTTGGGAACGGAGGTCTGTGGCGCCGACCGCCACCGCGATTTCTGCGCGGCGCTCCGGCGTCAGCATCTTGTAGTAAGTGATCTTGCGGCGCACCATGGCTTTCCGGCGAACTAGGGGACGCTTGATGCGGGCTAGGGGATCGAAAGGTGGGGGAATGGGCTGGAGATTTGGTGTGGTTTTAGGGCAGTGGCTGGCGTAGGCCGAGCAGCGAAGGTTCTGGTGTGAATAGTGGTTCCGGTGACGACCGGTCAATCGGTTTTGACTGTACATCGCTCTTGTCGCGTTCGCGTTGCAGCCCGGCACGCTGGACCCTCCACGTCGCCCACCGAATGGAACGCGCTTCGTCTTGCGTTTTCGCTCGCTTGTGGGACCGCAGTTGAGAGCAAACCGACGTCCCTCCCCCTCCCCCGCCCGCGTCATTTATTATACCACCACTCCCTCCGTTTTATGCGGAGTAAATAAAAACAGAGGGAGTATTACTACGGATGAGGATCCCCTGACGTGGCCGAACCCATTGAGTAACTGACATGCGGGGCCTAGCAAGCATGGGGTCCGCCAGTAAGTGACCGAAAGGGAGGGTAAGGCAGGGATACCTACGTCAGAGGATCCACTTCCACTATACTACTTTGACCAAATGTTAGAGTAATAATATATGACATGCAACTTACACAAATGTTAGAGTAATAATATATGACATGCAACTTACACAAAGCATACAGGGTCTAATGCGTTTTTCGAGGCTAACTTTGACCAAATGTTAGAGTAATAATATATGACATGCAACTTACACAAAGCATACGGTCAAATTCGTATGTGAAAGGAGTTTCCAATGATATAATTTTCACATTATACATCTCATGTACTATTAATCTTGTCAATAGTCAAATTGGAAACCATCTCGAGTACAAATCTAGGAGTACGTACGAATCTAACAATATTGATTGGGCGTTGTTGAATGTTGATACCTTTTTTATCAAAGTAGATATACTTTGACTACACATAAAACTTATATGTAAACTACTCCCTCCTTCCATCTGTATAGGGCCTAATGCGTTTTCGAGGCTAACTTTGACCAAAAGGTAGAGCAATAATATATGACATGCAACTTAAATAAAGCATACCATCAAATTCGTATGTGAAAGGAGCTTCCAATGATATAATTTTCGCATTATACATGTCATGTACTATTAATCTTGTCAATAGTCAAAGGCGGTCTTGAAAAATGCATTAGGCCCAATATAGATGGAAGGAGGGAGTAGAAAGGATAGGAGGGAGTATATTGTACGTTCAAAAATGAAACGAACATTGAATACCCTTTATATATGATTTGCGGATGCTATGATCACCGGTTCAAAATTTTGAATCCGCCTTAGGTATCACGTGCCCCCACTCGTTCCCTCTCGATTTCATCTCGGGGTCCGGAGATCTATTGAAAGAGGACTAGGGTGGGTACATGCGAATGATACTCGGCGGAATGTTCAAATGAGGCATGCGGGAGGATGGACTCGACTGGAGGGCGACATGATCGATGGAGAAGAGGGTTGGAGAGGAATGAGAAATAAGCAAACGCCACATGATTATACTTGAACGGCTCAAATAAACAATAAGTTGTCTCGCTTGGCCTACATAGTGAAAGGCCTAATGCGCAACGCGGAGCACTGACGCTCGAATATGGCCGGGAAAACAGGGAAACAGACATGTGGGGCACACCCGTCGGGACGACGTAGCGCAGACTAGTCCAATGGAGGAGCTGGCCCACGACCTCCTCGCCACCGACAACCGTTCATGTGGGTCGTTGGGGCCAACAACGGGGCGCAGCTCCAGCACCGCCTCTGGACACGGCGACCGCGGTGAGCGACACGCTCATATCGTCGCTAGACACGGTCGGTTTCAGTTTGCCGAGGGTGGCGTTAGTGCTGTGGCACGACCAACGGTATGTTTGGTTTGTGCCCAAGGTTGCCCCATCAAAGCATTGGGTAGCCAAAATTTTGGTTGAGGTATTGGTTGCCCATGATTTGGCCGACATTGGCAAGAAAAATGAACTTGAGTTGGCTAGAGTTCATTGGCATGCCAAAGAAATGGCAACCATCCAAACAAAGACCAATCTTTGGGTCATGACCAAAATTTTGGTTGAGGTATTGGTTGCCCATGATTTGGCCGACATTGGCAAGAAAAATGAACTAGAGTTGGCTAGAGTTCATTGGCATGCCAAAAAATGGCAACCATCCAAACAAAGACCAATCTTTTGGTCATGACCAAAATTTTGGCAAGGTGCACTTTGGCCACAATCCAAACACACCCCAACACCCGGCTCGTCGAGGATGCACGGGGCGCCGCGACGCGTCCGCGGAGTGGTGTAGCGCGGCCAACTGCATCCTCTGGACCTGAGACCATGCCGGGTCGTCTTGCTTTTTCAATGACATGCGGGGATCGCATGTGAGCAAAGGGCATCTCCAACGTTGCCACGACCGCAGCTGACTACCCTGGCACACCAAAACCCTCGTCCCTCGCGCCGTCGCGCGGTGCGTTCCCAGCCGGCGCCAGCTGCCCGCATTCATGCCGTCCGTTCGTATGTCGTCATTAAGAGGCTCGGTGCCCGAGGAACAACTCCGGTGACTTAATGACGCACCCGGACGCTTGGCCTCACCGGAATGCGCTACTTAAAGCGGCAACGCCCAGCTAACCTCCACACCATAGCGCATCGTCCTCCTACCTGGAACCACATCCGCCATGACCGCAAGCGCGAACGCTCTGCGGGAGAGCTTGTCTTCGGGGATGGAGCTCGAGGTCGCCGCCCTCGCTGAAGTCGCCGCACAAGCGGTGGCCACGCTGGCGGCCGACGACGGGAGCACCGTCAGCCACGCGTCCTACTTGCCGCCGTCCAACGTCCGGCACCGCCGAGGTCGGGGACTCCTCCGAGGATGAGTAGGGCATGGGAGGCGGCAGGGCATGGTGTGCCAACTGGCCGGTCCGTCTCCCGTGTTCTACTTTTCCTCGCCGGAGACCGCACCTTCACTTCACGGGTCTTGAACCCCGCCCCCGTACATGGAGATCACAGATGGAGGACGTCGGTCGCCGCCGTAGAATAGGTTTAGGGTCGGGTTTCTTTTATTTTTTTGTCCTATAAAAGTTCGAAATGTAATGAAAATCTGCCGTGTTTGCATTAATCTCGGCCGGTGTATATGAACTTTCACAATAATATACATATTGTAGGAGTACTAGCAAGATGCCCGTGCGTTGCACGGAAGATCAAGATCTTGTGGGAGAAAAGGATGAACGAGGGAAAGCCTTATCTGCAAATGTGGAGAGGAGTGCGGGTAAATTGTCATAGTTTCCTTCCTATCCGTTAGATATAGATCGGACGGCCTATATTGCAGGATCGGACACATCTTTCTACATCTACGGGAACCTACGAAAGGGTTAACGTAAATTGCCTCTCTCTCTCCTCCCCTGATTTTCATGGTGGTGGGCCCCTCCCTCCCCCCAATCTACAATCAACAGCTCACACGTTTCACATTACGTTAATTACGTAACTGGGATTACGTAGGTGTAGCATTACTCGTCCTAAAAAACCCAACTAAGCCAACCTCCCAGCATATCGCGCGGGAAAAGACCCGGCCGCGCCGTTTTAGTCGGGATTACCGGATTACTAGTAGTAGTATCGATGGATCGCGCGAAGCAACAGATTTTTTTTGTGGGGGCGAAGCACCTAGTTTAAAAGGAAAAAATGCGGTACACTCACAGCACTCCTGTCGCGGTCGCATTGCACCCCACACACGTTCGGTCCTGCACACGGCTCACGCAAACGGAACGCGCTTCGGCTTGCCTCTTCACTGACACGTGGGACTGCACTTGGAGAAACCGACCATGCACCAAACTCCCCCCGCCCACCGCGCGAAAATCCTCCCCCCCCCCACACCCAAAAATTCCCCCCAAATCCGATTCAACCGCCCTTCGGCCAACTAGCCAATAATATTCCCCAAACCCCCTCCCCCTGTCCCCCTCCACTCCATTCGCTCCGCCAAAGCCGCCCTCCCCGCCGCGCCGATACGTCGGCGCCGCGGTTCGGCGATCCTCTCGCTCCCACAGTACGCTCTCGTAGACTGCCGTCCTCTAGCCGCGCCGCCACCTCTGGCTACGTTCTTGTGGAGGCGCACGGCGGTCAGCGCCGCCACCGCTGGCGACGTTCGTGTGGAGACGCACGGCGGTCAGCTTCTCCCACGGTACGCGCATTCTAGACTGAGGCCCCGTTCATGTCGGTGTAGCGCTGAATGTTAGCTGATAGACGCTGTTAATCTCACTGTTTGCCGAAGTAGTTTACTGTCAATATGCTCTGCTTAAGAAGCTTCCTTGCCCTGTTCTGCACTCAATCTGCTTAGCTGAGATGGCATGCCAAGGCCGATTAGTTGCTAAAATATCCTGCCATATATTTATTGTGACGTAGATTGCCATGGTCTAGTAGCCAATCTGTTAGGTGAAATAGCTCTACACCGTTTTATACTCGATCTTTGTTGCTGCGATGGCCTTCGATAGTTCGATGGCTGTGTGCTCGGCCTCATTGACTGCTGAAACAGCCTGCCATAATTTGGCACTCAAATCTGTTTGCTGAATTAGCTTTACATATATTTCGTTACTTAGATCTGCTCGTCCAAATATCTTGCCATAGCTTTAGACATCGACCTAGGTATTTTTTTCTGGACTTCATAAAAAAGCATATATGTTTTTCCTGTAATATCTAGTAGAAGAACTAATTTGTATGTCTAACAGATGGACAGGACTTGGATAACTTCTGCTCGAAGATTCTCCGCTGCATATGTCGAGGGGGTTGAAAACTTCATGAACTTTATCAGAGCTGAGTACGGTGGTCCGAAATCAGATGTGCTCTGCCCGTGTAGCAGTTGTATGAATTCAGTTACAAGACCCCAGTCAACTGTGCAAAATCATCTACACTTGTATGGGATGTCGGTCACATATACTAGGTGGGTTCATCATGGTGAAGCTGTGAACGTCAATGTTATTGACTACGTGGAAGCAGCAGATCACCATCTTGATCTGCCTGATGCTCAGGTGGAAGAGGAGGAGGAGGTGGTGGTGGCGGAGCCAGTGAGTTTGACCAACATTGAAACAATGCTACGAAATGCTCGTGCATTCCGTGAACTTTCACCTGCAGAAGAAAAACGGTGGGCCCGCATGTTGGAACAATGCAACGTTGCTGTCACCCCAGGAAATAAGCTGTCAGTATTCTCAGCTATGGTCACCTTTCTTCAGGTGAAGACATCTGAGCGGATGACCAACAAATCATTCGATGCGATGTTGGCTGCTTTCCGCGAATCTTTCCCAGATGCGTCTGAGCTGCCACACACCTACAGTAAAATGAAGAATTTCCTTCGTGCAGTTGGAATTGGATATGATATGATCCATGTTTGTAAGAATAATTGTGTTCTGTTCCGGAAGGATTATGCCAACTTAAGTGAATGCCCGAAATGCAAATCATCAAGATGGAAAGATGGCGATGCTGTGAAGAGGATTCCTCATAATGTTCTGAGACATTTTCCAATTACACCAAGATTGCAGAGGTTGTTTCATGATGCTGAAACAAGAGAGGATGTACTGTGGCATTCTAGGAACCAGGAGTACAGAGATCAGAATGTAATGAGCCATCCATCTCATGGTAGTGAGTGGAAAAGCTTCAATGATAAACACAAAGAGTTTGCTGCTGACCCGAGAAACATTAGACTTGGCTTAGCTTCAGATGGATTTAACCCATTTGGCCACCAGAGCGCCACATATAGCATGTGGCCAGTGCTTGTTATCCCTTACAACATGCCTCCAAATGTCTGCACCAAAGAATCAAACTACATGATGGCCTTGCTCATCCCAGGTCCAAAAAGTCCTGGAAAGGATTTTGATTTGTTCATGGAGCCTCTTGTGGAGGAACTTCAACAGCTATGGAAGGGTGTTCTCACTCGAGACCTATATAGCAGCCCACCAGCTGATTTCTTTCTGCGTGCTGTTATAATTTGGTGCATCCATGATTATCCGGCTTTGGGCACTATGTCAGGGCGAACGACACATGGTTACAATGCATGTGTTCGCTGTGACAGGAATCCGCTGTCATACGCAATACTTAGCAAGATCTGTTACATTGGACACCGCCGTTTCCTTGCCAAGGACAAGCCGCTTCCTAGAAAATACCGAAGACATGTGTTCAATGCAAAGCATGAAAACCGTGATGCGCCAAAGAGGCTCACCGCCGATGAGTTGCAAGTGGAATTAGAGAAGGTCAGGCATATTACACCAGGAAACCATCCTGATAATGGTAGCGGGAAAAGGAAGCGTGGCAGGGCAGAAGAGAGATTATTGTTTACCCGCAGGTCCACTTTGTGGGACTTGGAGTATTGGAAAGATTTGGATCTGCGGCATAATCTTGATGTGATGCACATCGAGAAAAATATATGTGACAGCATTATCGGCACACTTCTTAATATTGAAGGCAAGACGAAAGATACCTTAAAATCTAGGATTGATTTGACACACCTGGGTATCAGACAGGATTTGCAGGTGCAAGATGAAGGTAAACCACGGGATATGGCACCAGCTGTGTACGTCTTGGACAAGGTAAAAAGAAAAGAATTCTGCGAGGTCCTGTCACGTGTGAGATTCCCACATGGATTTGCTTCCAACCCTGAAAGGAGAGTCAGTGCAGATGGAAACAAGGTACAAGGGTTGAAAACTCATGACTGCCACGTCCTACTTCAAAGGGTTTTACCTGTTATCCTTAGAGGATTGGGCCGCCCTGACTTATACAGAGCAGTTGCAGAGTTGGGACAATTCTTCAGGGAACTCTGCAGTAGGAATATCAGGATAGATGCTTTGGAGCGTCTTAGAGACAAGATACCAACTATCCTATGCGACCTTGAGAAGATATATCCTCCAGCCTTCTTTGATGTGATGGTGCATTTGGCTGTTCATCTACCTGATGAGGCACTACTTAGAGGTCCAGTACAGTATGGCTGGATGTACCCTATTGAAAGGCGGCTAGGCACTTTCAAGGGCTATGTTAGGAACAGAGCTAGACCCGAGGGTTCCATTGCAGAGGCCTACATTGCTACAGAAGCGTTGACATTCTGCTCAAAATACATTGAAACAGCTGATCAGCTTAGCAAAGAGGTGGGTGAAGACAATCCCGGGCTCAATGTTTTCGATTATTCTGTTCGAGTTACAGGGAAGAGTCGACAAGAGGAC
Source organism: Triticum aestivum (assembly GCF_018294505.1). Taxonomy (NCBI): domain Eukaryota; kingdom Viridiplantae; phylum Streptophyta; class Magnoliopsida; order Poales; family Poaceae; genus Triticum; species Triticum aestivum. The sequence continues at coordinate 112,876,252 of NC_057800.1, forward strand.
AAACCTAAAGATTTGGACAAAATGGTTTGGTATGTGTTGAATAACTGTCCTGAGATACTACCTTATATCAAGTAAGTGCAGTACTGCAGCTTATACATCGTAATCTACCAAACTTGCAGCACATTCTTATATATTTAGATGTTTGACGCGATCACTATGTTGTGCAGCATCTACAAAGAGGAGTTACTGCCGCAAAATCCAAGAAACATTGACAAACTGGTTATGGCAGGATTTGCGAAATGGTTCAAGAACCATGTAAGCTTTTGAAGTGCACTGTCAGTTTTTTTAATATATTGAGTACATAAGATGATCAGCTTGTCTATTTTCTAACCATAGGTTAAGAAGATGCGGGAGGATGGGCAGGCAGTTGATGATGCCCTTTACTCACTAGCAATGGGTCCTGATACTCGGGTAAGACATTATGAATCTTGCGTTGTTGGAGATGTGCGCTACAACACCCTTGCACGAGACGAAGGCAGGAAGACACAAAACAGTGCCATCATGAGCACGGATACGTATGACAAAGAGACAACTGAAATGTATGCTAACATAACAGACATTGTTCAGTTGCAGTATATCTCCAGTTTCGAGGATCATCGGTGTGTGGTTCTGTTGTGCTGTCGTTGGTATAACCTGTTTTCCAGGATCGCAAAACCCAGAGCTGATGATTATTTCAAATCCATCAATGTCAAGGCGGCGTACCAGACCAACGAGCCTTTTATTTTGGCAAATCAAGCAACACAGATATTTTTCTTGGAAGACACATTTGCACGTAGCGATGACTGGAGAGTATTGCAAAGGTTTGAGCAGAGGAATTCGTTTAATGAAGTTGCACAACAAGATGATGCTTACACTGCTCCTGATGTACAAGATAACACAGATGTTCCTAATATCTTTGAGAACCATCACGTCAATGACGCCGGCGAAAAGATTTCCTGTCGTGCTGTGGACATACAAGAGTTGATCAAGAAGAAGCCAACGTTCGAGGACGTTGAGGACGAAGAAGAAGATGACACCGTGGGGAATTACGATTCAGACTGATACACATGGCGAAGATGTTGATGCTGCTGCTGCGGATGATGATTACATTGCTTTTGTCGTATTTGCCTGTCAGAAGACGTTTTTTATCTACTATGTGAAATTGTGTTTGCTATGACAACTGAAACCTGATGAACATGTTGTTTAGTATTTTGCTGTGAGAACATCACTTGTTATGTATGCTGATTTGTGTTTGGTGATTGTATGACAACTAAAACATGATGACATTGTTGTTTAGTTGTACTCATATTTGGCTGTGAAACTTGAATTTGATGACATAGTTTGCTGTTGGACTGCAATTTGCTCGACGTCTTCAAATGAGAACAAAGCTGACCCGACAGGGCCTCTGCTATTTATTTATTTATATGAGCAAAAGGGGATACCCCCTGATTTCCGTTAATAGAAATCATTAGATGTTCAAAACACTACGCCCAGCCTACTACACAAGTTTCATTCATTACTAGTTTCAGCAAAGTGCTCATGTCGTAGCCACTGAATACATCACGAGTGCTACATACACTGCAAATAAAGAGACAATCATCCTACAAAGCACATCGATTTTGCCCATTATCTTCACAAGCTCTTTCATCTCCTCATTGCTGTCAAGGCCGTTCAGCAGCTGTTGCTTGGCCATGATCAGAGAAACTGCATTTTTAACCTTCTGCTCTGCATCTTCCTCTTCTGTCATTCCTTCAGTTACTTGTCCAATACCCCAACCTGCTGATATTGGGATTCTTGGGCTAACCAAATAATCAGTATAGTTGCATTCCCCCACACCAGCAACTTCCCAGAAATACAAATCACATGAATCTTCCCTTTTCTGCACGAATCAAATTGGTAGATCATCAACCAAACTATTAAAAAAATCAGCAACTAAAAGCAGCAGAACAACACTTAAACCTATTATTACCCCATGATTTAGGCATTTGTAGAAGACTCGGCCAGGGTTGCGGATTGTGGTTGAGACGCGACGGATGACTCTGCGTGATTTGCAGCAGTGGCATGATACGTCTCCAACATATCTATAATTTTCGATTGCTCCATGCTATATTATCTACTGTTTTGGACAATATTGGGCTTTATTTTCCACTTTTATATTAGTTTTGGGACTAACCTATTAACCGGAGGCCCAGCCCAGAATTGCTGTTTTTTTGCCTATTTCAGTTTTCCGAAGAAACAGAATATCAAACGGAGTCCAAACAGAAAAATCCTTTTTGGAACGTGATTTTCTTCTCGGATAAGACCCAGGAGACTTGGACCCTACTCCAAGAAGTACCGGAGGTGGTCACGAGGGTAGGGCGCCCCCCCCCCCTACAGGGCGCGCCCCCTGCCTCGTGGGCCCCTCGGTGCTCCACTGATGTACTCCTTCCTCCTATATATACCCACGTACCCCCAAACGATCAGAACAGGAGCCAAAAACCTAATTCCACCGCCGCAACTTTCTGTACCCACGAGATCCCATCTTAGGGCCTGTTCCGGAGCTCTGCCGGAGAGGGCCGTCATCACGGAGGGCTTCTACATCATCATAGCCCCTCCAATGAAGTGTGAGTAGTTTACCTCAGACCTTCAGGTCCATAGTTATTAGCTAGATGGCTTCTTCTCTCTTTTTGGATCTCAATACAATGTTCTCCCCCTCTCTTATGGAGATCTATTCGATGTAATCTTCTTCTTTTGCGATGTGTTTGTTGAGACCGATGAATTGTGGGTTTATGATCAAGTCTATCTATGAACAATATTTGAATCTTCTCTGAATTCTTTTATGTATGATTGGTTATCTTTGCAAGTCTCTTCGAATTATCCGTTTGGTTTGGCCAACTAGATTGGTAGTTCTTGCCATGGGAGAAGTGCTTAGCTTTGGGTTCGATCTTGCGGTGTTCTTTCCCAGTGACAGAAGGGGCAACAGGACACGTATTGTATCGTTGCCATTGAGGATAACAAGATGGGGTTTATTTCATATTGCATGAATTTATCTCTCTACATCATGTCATCTTGCTTAAAGCGTTACTCTGTTTTTAACTTAATACTCTAGATGCATGTTGGATAGCGGTCGATGAGTGGAGTAATAGTAGTAGATGCAGAATTGTCTCAATCTACTTGTCACAGACGTGATGCCTATATACATGATCATGCCTAGATATTCTCATAACTATGCTCAATTCTATCAATTGCTCAACAGTAATTTGTTCACCCACCGTAGAAAACTTATGCTCTTGAGAGAAGCCACTACTGAAACCTATGGCCCCGGGGTCTATTCTCATCATATCAATCTCCATCACTTTAATCTTGCTTTGTACTTTGCCTTTTACTTTTCACTTTGCATCTTTATATCAAAAATACCAAAAATATTATCTATCGGATCTCACTTCCGTAAGTGACCGTGAAGGGATTGACAACCCCTAATCGCGTTGGTTGCGTTGAGCTCTTTGTGTTGTGTAGGTACGAGGGACTTGCGCGTGGCCTCCTACTGGATTGATACCTTGGTTCTCAAAAACTGAGGGAAATACTTACGCTACTCTACTGCATCATCCTTTCCTATTTGGAGAAAACCAACGCAAGCTCAAGAGGTAGCAAGAAGAATTTCTGGCGTCGTTGTCGGGGAGTCTACGCAAAAAGTCAACACACCAAGTACCCATCACAATCCCTATCTCCCGCATTACATTAGTTGCCATTTGCCTCTCATTTTCCTCTCCCCCACTTCACCCTTTCTGTTTTATTCGCCCTCTCTTTCTCCTTCCCCTTCTCCTTCTCCGTTTTCCTTTTTCTCGCATGCCATTTGTTTGCTCGTGTGTTAGATTGCTTGTTTGTCGCGATGGCTCAAGATACTACCAAATTGTGTGAATTCACCAATACCAACAATAATGATTTTCTTAGCACTCCGATTGCTCCTCTTGCCAATATTGAATCTTGTGAAATCAATACTGCTTTGTTGAATCTTGTTATGAAAGATCAATTCGCCGGCCTTCCTAGTGAAGATGCTGCTACTCATCTGAATAGCTTCGTTGATTTATGTGATATGCAAAAGAAAAAAGATGTCGATAATGATGTCGTTAAATTGAAGCTATTGCCTTTTTCGCTTAGAGATCATGCTAAAGCTTGGTTTTCGTCTTTGCCTAAAAATAGTATTGATTCTTGGAACAAGTGCAAAGATGCTTTTATCTCTAAATATTTTCCTCCCGCTAAGATCATCTCTCTTAGAAACGACATTCTGAATTTTAAGCAACTTGATCATGAAGATGTTGCACATGCTTGGGAGAGAATGAAATTAATGATACGTAATTTCCCTACTCATGGTTTAAATTTGTGGATGAGTATACAAAAATTTTATGCCGGATTGAATTTTGCTTCTAGAAATCTTTTAGATTCGGCTGCGGGAGGCACTTTTATGGAAATCACTCTAGGAGAGGCTACTAAACTCCTAGATAATATTATAGTTAATTATTCTCAATGGCATACTGAAAGATCTTCTAATAAAAAAGTGCATGTGATAGAAGAAATCAATGTTTTGAGTGGAAAGATGGATGAACTTATGAAATTATTTGCTACTAAGAGTGTTTCTTCTGATCCTAATGATATGCCTTTGTCTACCTTGATTGAGAATAACAATGAATCTATGGATGTGAATTTTGTTGGTAGGAATAATTTTGGTAACAATGCTTATAGAGGGAATTTTAATCCTAGGCCATATCCTAGTAATCCTTCTAATAATTATGGAAATTCCTACAACAACTCTTCTGGAAATTATAATAAGATGCCCTCTGAATTTGAGAATAGTGTTAAAGAGTTTATGAATTCACAAAAGAATTCTAATGCTTTGCTTGAAGAGAAAGTGCTTAAAGTTGATGATTTGTCTAGGAACGTTGATAGAATTTCTCTTGAGATTGATTCTTTAAAGCTTAGATCTATTCCTCCTAAGCATGATATCAATGAGTCTCTCAAAGCTATGAGAATTTCCATTGATGAGTGCAAGGAAAGAACCGCTAGGATGCGTGCTTCAAAAGATGCCTTTATTAAAGCGTGTGCTTCCAATACCTATGAAAATCAAGATGAAGATCTAAAATTTATTGATGTGTCCCCTATCAAATCTTTGTTTTGCAATATGAATCTTGATGAAACTGAATATGATCTTTCTTTACCTAGAAGGCGTTCCAAAAATTCAGAGTATTTAGATCTTTATGATGAAATTGATGAAAGTGGGATTGAAAGAAATAAAAATTTAGATGTTGCTAAACCCACTATATTGTATTTCAAGGAATTTAATTATGAAAGTTGCTCTTTATTGATTGTATTTCCTTGTTGCAATCCGTGCTAAATTCTCCGCATGCTTATAGTCAAAAGAAAGCCTTCACCGAACATATTGTTGATGCCTTGCTGCAATCTTATGAAGAAAAACTTGAGTTGAAAGTCTCTATCCCTAGAAAACTCTATGATGAGTGGGAACCAACTATCAAAATTAAAATTAAAGATCATGAGTTTTATGCTTTGTGTGATTTGGGTGCTAGTGTCTCCACTATCCCCAAAACTTTGTGTGATTTGCTAGATTTCCGCGATCTTGATGATTGCTCTTTAAACTTACATCTCGCGGATTCTACTATTAAGAAACCTATGGGAAGGATTAACGATGTTCTTATTGTTGCAAATAGGAATTATGTGCCCGTAGATTTCATTGTTCTTGATATAGATTGCAATCCTTCTTGCCCTATTATTCTTGGTAGACCTTTCCTTAGAACGGTTGGTGCGATTATCGATATGAAGGAAGGGAATATTAGATTCCAATTTCCATTAAAAAAGGGCATGGAACATTTTCCAAGAAAGAAAATAAAATTGCCATATGAAACCATCATGAGAGCCACTTATGGATTGCCTTCCAAAGATGGCAACACCTAGATCTATCCTCGCTTTTATGCCTAGCTAGGGGCGTTAAAGGATAGCGCTTATTGGGAGGCAACCCAATTTAATTTTTTGTTTTTTTGTGTTTTTCTTCTGTTAGGGAATAAATAACCCATCTACCCTCTGTTTGGATGTGGTTTTGTGTTTTAATTAGTGTTTGTGCCAAGCTAGACCTATTGGATCTTCTTGGATGATAGTTATTTGATCTTGCTGTAATTTCCAGAAACTTTGCGTTCAGTGCCCGAATTACTAAAAATCATCAGAACGTGATAAAATACTGATTCCAATTGCTGCTGATAAATAAACAAATTATCTAGGTCGTCTAATTTTGGTAGATGTTTTGGAGTTCCAGAAGTTTGCGTTAGTTACAGATTACTACAGACTGTTCTGTTTTTGACAGATTCTGTTTTTCGTGTGTTGTTTGCTTATTTTGATGAATCTATGGTTAGTAAAATATTTTATAATCCATAGATAAGTTGGAATACAGTAGGTTTAACACCAAAATAAATAAATAATGAGTTCATTACAGTACCTTGAAGTGGTTTTATGTTTTCTTTCTCTAACGGAGCTCACGAGATTCCTATTGAGTTTTGTGTTGTGAAGTTTTCAAGTTTTGGGTGAGTTCTTTTTATGGATTATGGAACAAGGAGTGGCAAGAGCCTAAGCTTGGGGATGCCCATGGCACCCCCAAGATAATACAAGGACACCAAAAAGTCAAAGCTTGGGGATGCCCCGGAAGGCATCCCCTCTTTCGTCCACTTCCATCGGTAATTTACTTGGAGCTATATTTTTATTCACCAACATGATATGTGTTTTGCTTGGAGCGTCTTGTATTATTTGTGTCTTTGTTTGTTGGTGTTCCACAATCATCCTTGATGTACACACCTTTTGAGAGAGTCATCTATGAATTAAAATTTGATAGAATGCTCTATGTGCTTCACTTATATCTTTTGAGCTATGTAGTTTTGCTCTATGTGCTTCACTTATATCTTTTGAGCGTTGAAATTTTGCTCTATGTGATTCACTTAGATCTTTTAGAGCACGGTGGTGTTTTGTTTTAAATAAACTATGATCTCTCATGCTTCACTTAAGTTATTTTGAGAGTCATAATAGCATGGTAATTTGCTTAATAATAACTTGCTTGGTATTCAAGATTTGTGAAACTTTCTTTTGAGTGCGTTGAATACTAAGAAAAGTTGGATGATTGATAATTGTTTTGAGATATGGAGGTAGTAATATCAAAGTCATGCTAGTAGAGTAATTGTGAATTTGAGAAGTGCTTGAGTTAAAATTTGCAAGTCCCGTAGCATGCACATATGGTTGACATTATGCAACAAATTTGAAACATGAGGTGTTATTTGATTGCCCTCCTTATGAGTGGCGGTCGGGGACGAGCAATGGTCTTTTCCTACCAATCTATCCCCCTAGGAGCATGCGCGTAATACTTTGGTTTTCTGATGGCTTGTAGATTTTTGCAATAAGTATATGAGTTCTTTATGACTAATGTTGAGTCCATGGATTATACGCACTCTCACCCTTCCATCATTGCTAACCTCTACGGTACCGTGCATTGCCCTTTCTCACATTGAGAGTTGGTGCAAACTTCGCCGGTGCATTCAAACCCCGTGATATGATACGCTCTTTCACACATAAACCTCCTTATATCTTCCTCAAAATATCCACCATACCTACCTATTATGGCATTTCCATAGCCATTCCGAGATATATTGCCATGCAACTTTCCACCATCCAGTTTATCATGACACATTCATCATTGTCATATTGCTTAGCATGATCATGTAGTTGACATAGTATTTGTGGCAAAGCCACCGTTCATATTTTTTACTTGTCACTCTTGATTCATTGCATATCCCGGCACACCGCCGGAGGCATTCATATAGAGTCATACTTTGTTCTAGTATCGAGTTGTAATCATTGAGTTGTGAATAAATAGAAGTGTGATGATCATCATTCAATAGAGCATTGTCCCAAAAAAAGAGAAAGGCCAAAAAAAGAAGGCCCAAAAAAAGGGCAATGTTACTATCCTTTTTTCCACATTGTGCTTCAAAGTAGCACCATGATATAGTGAGTCTCATATATTGTGCTTCAAAGTAGCACCATGTTCTTCATATAGAGAGTCTCTTGAGTTATCACTTTCATATACTAGTGGGAATTTTTCATTATAGAACTTGGCTTGTATATTCCAACAATGGGCCTCCTCAAGTGCCCTAGGTCTTCATGAGCAAGCAAGTTGGATGCACACCCACTTAGTTTCTTTTGTTGAGCTTTCATACATTTATAGCTCTAGTGCATCTGTTGCATGGCAATCCCTACTCCTCGCATTAACGTCAATCGATGGGCATCTCCCTAGCCCATGGATTAGCCTCGTTGATGTGAGACTTTCTCCTTTTTTGTCTTCTCCACACAACCCCCATCATTATATTCTATTCCACTCATAGTGCTATATCCATGGCTCACGCTCATGTATTGCATGAAAGTTTATGAGTTTGAAATTATTAAGGTATGAAACAATTGCTTGGCTTGTCATCGGGGTTGTGCATGATGAGAGCATTCTTGTGTGACGAAAATGGAGCATGACTAAACTATATGATTTTGTAGGGATGAACTTTCTTTGGCCATGTTACTTTGAGAAAACATAATTGCTTTGTTAGTTTTCTTGAAGTGTTATTATTCTCTATGTCAATATGAACTTTTGTCTTGAATCTTTCTAATCTGAATATTCATACCACAATTAAGAAATTTTGCATTGAAATTATGCCAAGTAGCACTCCGCATCAAAAATTCTCTTTTTATCATTTACCTACTCGGGGACGAGCAGGAATTAAGCTTGGGGATGCCTGATATGTCTCCAACGTATCTATAATTTTTGATTGCTCCATGCTATATTATCTACTGTTTTGGACTATTGGGCTTTATTTTCACTTTTATATTATTTTTGGGACTAACCTATTAACCGCAGGCCCAGTCCAGAATTGCTGTTTTTTGCCTATTTCAGTGTTTCAAAGAAACAGAATATCAAACGGAGTCCAAACAGAAAATTCCTTTTTGGAATGTGATTTTCTTCTCGGATAAGACCCAGGAGACTTGGACCCTACTCCAAGAAGTACCGAAGGCGGTCACGAGGGTAGGGGGCGCCCCCCCCCTACAAGGCGCGCCCCCTGCCTCGTGGGCCCCTTGGTGCTCCACCGACATACTCCTTCCTCCTATATATACCCACATACCCCCAAACGATCAGAACAGGAGCCAAAAACCTAATTCCACCGCCGCAACTTTCTGTATCCACGAGATCCCATCTTGGGGCCTGTTCCGGAGCTCCGTCGGAGAGGGCCGTCATCATGGAGGGCTTCTACATCATCATAGCCCCTCCGATGAAGTGTGAGTAGTTTACCTCAGACCTTCGGGTCCATACTTATTAGCTAGATGGCTTCTTCTCTCTTTTTGGATCTCAATGCAATGTTCTCCCCCTCTCTTGTGGAGATCTATTCGATGTAATCTTCTTCTTTTGCGGTGTGTTTGTTGAGACCGATGAATTGTGGGTTTATGATCAAGTCTATCTATGAACAATATTTGAATCTTCTCTGAATTCTTTTATGTATGGTTGGTTATCTTTGCAAGTCTCTTCGAATTATCCGTTTGGTTTGGCCAACTAGATTGGTAGTTCTTGCCATGGGAGAAGTGCTTAGCTTTGGGTTCGATCTTGCGGTGTTCTTTCCCAGTGACAGAAGGGGCAGCAAGGCACGTATTGTATAGTTGCCATCAAGGATAACAAGATGGGGTTTATTTCATATTGCATGAATTTATCTCTCTACATCATGTCATCTTGCTTAAAGCGTTACTCTGTTTTTAACTTAATACTCTAGATGCATGTTGGATAGCGGTCGATGAGTGGAGTAATAGTAGTAGATGCAGAATTGTTTTGATCTACTTGTCACGGACGTGATGCCTATATACATGATCATGCCTAGATATTCTCATAACTATGCTCAATTCTGTCAATTGCTCAACAGTAATTTGTTCACCCACCGTAGAAAACTTATGCTCTTGAGAGAAGCCACTAGTGAAACCTATGGCCCCCGGGTCTATTCTCATCATATCAATCTCCATCACTTTAATCTTGCTTTGTTTTTACTTTGCCTTTTACTTTTCACTTTGCATCTTTATATCAAAAATACCAAAAATATTATCTATCGGATCTCACTTCCGTAAGTGATCGTGAAGGGATTGACAACCCCTAATCGCGTTGGTTGCGTTGAGCTCTTTGTGTTTTGTAGGTACGAGGGACTTGCGCGTGGCCTCCTACTGGATTGATACCTTGGTTCTCAAAAACTGAGGGAAATACTTACGCTACTCTGCTGCATCATCCTTTCCTCTTCGGGGAAAACCAACGCAAGCTCAAGAGGTAGCATGGCACCACACCAACGGCAGCGGGTTGCGATGAGCAATCGGCTGTGGTGCGCGTGCCGGTGAGGGTGCGATGAGACCCACAGGCGATGGTACAGGTTGCGACTTGCGCATATCTGGTTGTTGCCTGCTGAAGAGCAGGTGGACGAGCAGCCAGCGGACATGGTTGTTGCGGCCAGAGCTTCTGATGCTAGGCAGAGTAAGTAGAGAAGAGGAGAAGCGAACGTTGGATATATCAGTTTCATTACTTGCAAAGTAGCATAGCACCATATATAGTCATAGTCTAGGTTTGGATTCGAACCAGCTACAGGAGCACGTCTTTCTTTTTTCTAAAACTCGGCAACGTCTCTTTACTGGTACACTAGCTTGTTCTGTACGCCTTCCCAAGTATTTGATTTTCTTTCCCTTTTTTGCGAGGACCTGACAGGTGGGACCCACCGGAAGGGCCTCTGTATTTCGCGAAAAAAAACGTTCCCCCCGCTGACATGTCGGACCCACCAGCTATATCTTCGCACGCAAGGAAGTGCCTCCTTATTACGCACAAAAAAATGAATACCCCCTGCTAGCTGGGACCCACCATAGTGGGAGGATGACTTGTGGGCCAACAAAGTTGACGGGGATGGAGGGCTTTGCCAACTTAGTCAATATGAACGATTCTAGCTCCAGTGACCGTACGATGTCCATCCAACGGGCGTAGTGCTTCTTCAACCTCTGGTCTTCTTGCTCCAGCCACCCAAAGCAGCGCCGGTCGTGCCGCATGCTCCTGCCTCCCATGGCCGGATGTGCTGCCGCGGAGGCCTCACCGCCCCCTACTATTCCCACCACTGGCCAGGCCCTGCGGCAACGGCAGCCTCACACCGCAGCCGAACCAGTGAACCCTCGTACTACTCTCTGCGCGGGCTTCCACTGCCGCGTCTTCCCCGGCTCTGCGTCGTCCCCTTCCTAGGCCTCGCTGTCTTCCACCGCCATGGTGCTCTCCGTGCGGCGTGGTCAACATGGTCAAGGAACGACTTCCATCGGAAGGGTACTGTACGTGGAGAGGCTGACAGCTGGGTCCACGGCCACAGCCCAATTTTTTGTGATTTGCCAAGTAAGTCGCTTTGTCAGGCCTGTTGGGCTGCAAATCTTTCAAGACGAGGAGAGCTTTCATTCGGCTAGCCGAGAAAATGGCCCATCAGTAATGAGAAATGGGTTGTACATTTTTAAAACACACCAAACCGGCAATTAGTTTCAAATATCTTTTTTTTTCATTTCAAGATTTTAAATTACATTAATTTTTATGCATGAAGAATTTGTTGGATTTTATATTGATATACATTTATTTTTAAAATCAGTTTGAATGTGAGTCGAAATTTCGGGATTAAAAACAGTTCGGACCGCACCGAAATATGCAAAATTTCGTATAATTTTTTAACCGTGGCCACAATTTGGGCTGTAACGTCAACAAAAAGAATATGGGCTCCAAAAAAACTTAAGAATTAGCAAATGGGCTGAAAATTATTAGAAATAATGGCAGATGGGCTGTATGCTGTTTTCCACAGATTTGAGGCTTTCCTAAAAAAAGGTTGACGCACAAGCAGCGACTGTTGGATGTCCATCCAACGACCGTCGTGCTTCTTCAATCTCTGCTCTTTCTACTCCAGCTGCTCAAACAGGCGCCGGCGGGACTGCCTGCTCCCTCCTCCACGCTGTCGGCTCTGCTGCCGCGCAAGCCTCACCGCCCCATCGTACTCCCATCGCTGGCCTAGCCCTCCCTCTACTAACCCACACCTGCTGTTATTCTCCGGCGACGGCAGACGAACCAGCAAACCCTCGTACAGTCATACTCCCCTCCGCGTGGGAAACAACTGCCGAGTCTTCCCTGCCTCCGTGTTGTTCCCTTCCTAGGCCTCACCGTCGTCCACTGCCCTGGTGCTCTCGGCGCGGCCTGGTCAACGTGGTCAACGACCGACATGCATCTGAAGTGGACTGTACGTGGAGAGGCCGACGGCTGGATCCACGGCCACACGCAAGGAAATGCCTCCTTATTACGCGCAAAATAATGATTCCTCCACCTGACATCAGGGACCCACCGAAAGGGCCTCTGTATTTCGCGAAAAAAACGTTACCGCCGCTGACAGCTCGGACCCACCAGCTATATCTTCGCACGCAAGGAAGTGCCTCCTTATTACGCACAAAAAATGAATACTCCCCCTGTTAGCTGGGACCCAGTATAGTGACAGGCTGACTTGTGGGCCTACTAAGTTGACGGGGACGGAGGGCTTTGTCAACTTATTCAATAATGCACGATTCTAGCTCCAGTGACCGTACGATGTCCATCCAACGGTCATAGTGCTTCTTCAACCTCTGGTCTTCATGCTCCAGCCGCCCAAACCAGCGCCGGTCGTGCCTCATGCTCCTGCCTCCCGTGGCCGGCTGCGATGCGGCGGAGGCCTCACTGCCCCCTACTACTCCCACCGCTGGCCAGGCCATCCCTCTACTCACCCACACCCCCTGTTACTCTGCGCCGACGGCAACCTCACACCGCAGCGAACCAGTGCCCTCGTACTCCTCTACGCGTGGGCATCCACTACCGCGTCTTCCCCGGCTCCGCTTCGTCCCCTTCCTAGGCCTCGCCGTCGTCCACCGCCCTGGTGCGCTCGGCGCGGCGTGGTCAACGTGGTCAAGGAACAACTTCCATCGGACGTGGACTATACGTGGAAAGGCTGACAGCTGGGTCCACGGCCGCAGCAAGGAAGTGCCTCCTTATTACGTGTAAAATAATTATTCCTCCACCTGAAAGCAGGGACCCACCGGACGGGCCACCAGTATTTTGCGAAAAAAATCATTTCCCCTGACTGCTGGGAGCCACCGGACGGGCCACCGTATTTCGCGAAAAAAAGTCCCCCCCCCCCCGCTGTCAGCTCGGACCCACCGGAAGTACCTCCTTATTACGCACAAAAAATGAATACTCCCCCGGCTAGCTGGGACCCACCTTGGTGGGAGGCTGACTTGTGGGCCTACTAAGTTGACGGGGACGAAGGGCTTTGTTAACTTAGTCAATATGAATGATTCTAGCTCCATTGACCGTATGATGTCCATCCAACGGCCGTAGTCCTTCTTCAACCTCTGGTCTTCCTGCTCCAGCCGCCCAAAGCAGCGCCAGTCGTGCCGCATGCTCCTGCCTCCCGTGGCCGGCTGTGCTGCCGCGGAGGCCTCACCGCCCACTACTATTCCAACCGCTGGCCAGGCCCTGCGGCGACGGCACCCTCACACCGCAGTCGAACCAGTGAACCCTCGTACTCCTCTCCGCGCGCGGGGGGGCTTCCACTGCCGCTTCTTCCCCGGCTCCCCGTCGTCCCCTTCCTAGGCCTCGACGTCGTCCACCGCCCTGGTGCTCTCGGCGCGGCGTGGTCAACGTGGTCAAGGAACGGCTTCCATCGGGCGTGGACTGTACGTGGAGAGGCTAACAGCTGGGTCCACGGCCGCAGCAAGGAAGTGCCTCCTTATTACGTGCAAAATAATTATTCCTCCACCTGACAGCAGGGACCCACCAGACGGGCCACCAGTATTTTGCGAAAAAAATTGTTTCCCCCTGACCGCTGGGACCCACTGGACGGGCCACTGTATTTCGCGAAAAAACGTCCCCCCCGCTGTCAGCTCGGACCCACCGGAAGTGGCTCCTTATTACGCACAAAAAAATGAATACTCCCCCGGCTAGCTAGGACCCACCTTGGTGGGAGGCTGACTTGTGGGCCTACTAAGTTGACGGGGACGAAGGGCTTTGTCAACTTAGTCAATATGAACGATTCTAGCTCCATTGACCGTACGATGTCCATCCAACGGCCGTAGTGCTTCTTCAACCTCTGGTCTTCCTGCTCCAGCCGCCCAAAGCAGCGCCGGTCGTGCCGCATGCTCCTGCCTCCCGTGGCCGGCTGTGCTGCCGCGGAGGCCTCACCGCCCCCTACTATTCCAACCGCTGGCCAGGCCCTGCGGCGACGGCACCCTCACACCGCAGCCGAACCAGTGCACCCTCGTACTCCTCTCCGCGCGCGCGGGGGCTTCCACTGTCGCGTCTTCCACGGCTCCCCATCGTCCCCTTCCTAGGCCTCGCCATCGTCCACCGCCCTGGTGCTCTCGGCGCGGCATGGTCAATGTGGTCAAGGAATGACTTCCATCGGACATGGACTATACGGGGAGAGGCTGACAGCTGGGTCCACGGAGGCAGCAAGGAAGTGCCTCCTTATTACGCGGAAAATAATGATTCCTCCACCTGACAGCAGGGACCACCGGACGGTCCACTGTATTTTGCAAAAAAAACGTTTCCCCCCTGACTGCTGGGACCCACCAGCTACACCTTCGCACGCAAGGATGTGCCTGACAGTCGGGACCCACCTGGTCGAAGCGTACATAGTGTCGTCATTCTGGTCGCGAACGTGTACGTACATACTGGTCGATGTAGAGGCGCGCACGTGTCGTAGTAGAGGCACACATGTGTCATAGTAGAGGCGCGCACATAGCATGTACACGTACGTACATTGGCCAGGGTGCAAGAAAGAAAATACGGCCACGTATGTGTACATACGGGCGGGGTCTCGAACGCCTACTCGCGCATACATACGGCGAGGGCTTGTGTACACGGCTGGGCCGGAACGGAGAAACAACGTCGTCGTCGTGTTCATGGGTCGGTACGGAATGCGTGGTCGTGTTCATCGGGAGGGCTTGGACGGAAGAGGCGATGGAAACGAGGCCTGGCGTACCGCACAACGGAGGAAATGGACCTCCTACGGTATCAACGGGGGTCCTGTTGATCGGGAGGGGTGTGGCGTACCGCAAAACAGAGGAAATGGACCTCCTACGGTCGAAACGGGGGTCCTATTGATCGGGAGGGGTGTGGCATACCGCAAAACGGAGGAAACAGACCTCCTACAGTCGAAACGGGGGTCCTGTTGATCGGGAAGGGTGTGGCGTACCGCAAAACGGAGGAAACGGACTTGTGTTGGAGCGCTACAGTCGAAACGGGGGTCCTGTTCATCGGGAGGGGTGTGGCGTACCGCAAAACGGGACTCCACGGGATACTGTTCATCTCCACCGTCGACCCCCTCCAGCCTCCACGAGCTACTGTTCATCCACCGTCGACCTCCTCCAGCCTCCACGGGCTCCTGTTCATCCAGCCTCCACCGCGCGCTACTCCACCGGCTACTGTTCAACCACCCCTCCACCGTCTACTGTTCATCCAGCCCTCCACACCACGGGGTCCTGTTCAACCACCCCTCCACGGGAGCCCCTCCACCGTCTACTGTTCATCCTGCCCTCCACACCACGGGGTCCTGTTCATCCACCCCTCCACGGGCACCCCTCCACCGTCTACTGTTCATCCAGCCTTCCACCACACCACGGGGTCATGTTCATCCAGAGGCAACGCCACCGCTCACTGTTCATCCAACCCCCCCCCCCCCCCGCAGCACTCACTGTTCATCCCATCGATCGGCTTCAGTTAGCAGCAGTAGCCAAGGAATCGCTCGATCAGGTTCAGTTAACAGCCATCGATCGATCGCTCGGGTTCAGTAATGCGTAGCCTGCAGTGCAATTGCTCGGGTTCAGTTAGAGCCCAACGCCTCGCTCGGGTTTAGTTAGAGCCAACGCCTCACACACACGCGTGTACGTGTACGAGAGAAACGCGCATCGCTCGGCCTCCGACCTCCCACCGTAACCGGGAACTCCCCGAAATTTTCCTCCCCCTCGCTTCTACCACGGTTTTTTCCGTCATGTACGGCCCAAAGAATGTCATGCAACTGCGTCTCCGGCCCGCCCAGGACGAAAAGCCCATTTTCTGTCATGATTTTTTGTCATAGAAGTAGGACCCCACCACATCTATGATGATACCGGATTTTGTCACAATTATCATCATAGAAGTGTCATATGTATGACAGAAAAAAAATTCGTTCGGCCCAAAATGTCACGGATGTGTCTTTTTTTGTAGTGGTTCCAGGTGGCGTGAGTTGCGAAACTATTCCGCATTGTTTCAAATGAAGACCAAACTTGTAACTCAAATATTTTCCTCCACGATAAGATCGTAGAAACTTAATTTTCTTGTTACGATGATTTTCCACTTCACTATGAAATTCTTTGAACTTTTCAAATGTTTCAGACTTATGTTTCATCAAGTAGATATACACATATCTGCTCAAATCATCTGTGAAGGTAAGAAAATAACAGTACCTGATACGTCTCCAACGTATCTATAATTTATGAAGTATTCATGCTATTATATTATCTGTTTTGGATGTTTATGGGCTTTACTAAACACTTTTATATTATTTTTGGGACTAACCTATTAACCAGAGGCCCAGCCCAAATTGTTGTTTTCTTGCCTATTTCAGTGTTTCGAAGAAAAGGAATATCAAACGGAGTCCAAACGGAATGAAACCTTCGAGAGAGTTATTTTTGGAACGGAAGCAATCCAGGAGACTTGGAGTAGACGTAAGGGAAGCTTCAAGGAAGCCACGAGGCAGAGAGGCGCGCCCTACCACCTGGGCGTGCCCCCACCCACGTGGGCCCCTCATGGCTCCCCTGACCGACTTCTTTCTCCTATATATGTCCATATACCGTAAAAACATCAGGAAACACAATAGATCAGGAGTTCCACTGCCGCAAGCCTCTGTAGCCACCAAAAACAAATCGGGACCCTGTTCCGGCACCCTGCCGGAGGGGGGATCCCTCTCCGGTGGCCATCTTCATCATCCTAGCGCTCTCTAGGACGAGGAGGGAGTAGTTCACCCTCGAGGCTGAGGGTATGTACTAGTTGCTATGTGTTTGATCTCTCTCTCTCTCTCTCTCTCTCTCTCTCGTGTTCTTGAGTTGGCACGATCTTGATGTATCGCGAGCTTTGCTATTATAGTTGGATCTTATGATGTTTCTCCCCCTCTACTCTCTTGTAATGGATTGAGTCTTCCCTTTGAAGTTATCTTATCGGATTATGTCTTTAAGGATTTGAGAACACTTTATGTATGTCTTGCATGTGCTTATCTGTGGTGACAATGCGATATCACGTGATCCACTTGATGTATGTTTTGGTGATCAACTTGCGAGTTCTGTGACTTCGTGAACTTATGCATAGGGGTTGGCACACGTTTTCGTCTTGACTCTCCGGTAGAAACTTTGGGGCACTCTTTGAAGTTCTTTGTGTTGGTTGAATAGATGAATCTGAGATTGTGTGATGCATATCGTATAATCATACCCACGGATACTTGAGGTGACATTGGAGTATCTAGGTGACATTGGAGTATCTAGGTGACATTAGGGTTTTGGTTGATTTGCGTCTTAAGGTGTTATTTTACTACGAACTCTAGGGCTGTTTGTGACACTTATAGGAATAGCCCAACGGATTGATTGGAAAGAATAACTTTGAGGTGGTTTCGTACCCTACAATAATCTCTTCATTTGTTCTCCGCTATTAGTGACTTTGGAGTGACTCTTTGTTGCATGTTGAGGGATATTTATATGATCCAATTATGTTATTATTGTTGAGAGAACTTGCACTAGTGAAAGTATGAACCCTAGGCCTTGTTTCCTAGCATTGCAATACCTTTTGTGCTCACTTTTACCACTTGCTACCTTGTTGTTTTTATATTTTTAGATTACAAAACCATTATCTACTATCCATATTGCACTTGTATCACCATCTCTACGCCGAACTAGTGCACCTATACAATTTATCATTGTATTGGGTGTGTTGGGGACACAAGAGACTCTTTGTTATTTGGTTGCAGGGTTGCTTGAGAGAGACCATCTTCATCCTACGCCTCCCACGGATTGATAAACCTTAGGTCATCCACTTGAGGGAAATTTTCTACTGTCCTACAAGCCTCTGCACTTGGAGGCCCAACAACATCTACAAGAAGAAGGTTGTGACATCAAGCTCTTTTCTGGCGCCGTTGCCGGGGAGGTTAGCGCTTGAAGGTATATCTTTAGATCTTGCAATTGAATCTTTTAGTTTCTTGTTATATCTCTAGTTTGGTCTATAAAATAAACTTACAAAAAATGGAATTAAGGTTACCTCATATGCTTCATCTTTTGAATGTCTTTCGTGAGAATAAGGATTCCGATAATTGTGCTCAAGTGCTAGAAGAAGAAATCTATTAAATGTTTGGCACTAAATGTTTGAATGATGAATATGATTGCAATGTTGTTAGTATGAATTCCTTGGATATCTATGATGCTAATGATATGCAAAGCCACAAGCATGGGGATGCTATGTTTGACGAAGATGATATTTTTTGTCCCCCAAGTTTTGATGAGCAAATTTATTTTGATGATAGCATGCCTCCTATTTATGATGATTATATTGATGAAAGTGGGTTTGGAAGAGTGTCAACTTTAGGAAGTAATGATCCCACTATTTTGGAGGGTGTTGAATCTTATTGTGATAATTATGGAAGTGGATTTGGAGAGGTCATGACTTTATTTAGTGACGAATCCAATATTTCGGAAGAGGTTCCAATTTATTATGACAACAAAGTTGCTATCTATGATGATTATTGTGATGACTTGTATGCTAGAAAGAATAATGATATCCATGAAACTTGTCATCATGATTTTAACTTTCAATTGGATTATGCCTCACATGATAGTTATTTCGTTGAGTTTACTCCCACTATTCCGAATGAGAAGAATTTTGCTTATGTGGAGAGTAATAAAATTTATATGCTTGTGCATCATGAAAATAGTGTTTTATGTGATAGTTATATTGTTGAATTCATTCATGACTCTACTGAAAATTATTATGAGGGAGGAACATATGCTTGTACAAATTGCAATAATATCAAGTTTCCTCTCTATGTGTTGAAAATCTTGAAGATTTGCTTGTTTTACCTACCTATGCAAGTTGATTCTTGCTCCCACAAGTTGTTTGCTCACAAAATCCCTATGCATAGGAAGTGGGTTAGACTTAAATGTGCTAGTCATATTCTTCATGATGCTCTCTTTATGTTTCAATTCTTATCTTTTATGTGAGCATCATTGAAATCATCATGCCTAGCTAGGGGCGTTAAACGATAGCGCTTGTTGGGAGGCAACCCAATTTTATTTTTGTTCTTTACTTTTTGATCCTTTTTAGTAATAAATAATTCATCTAGCCTCTGTTTATATGTGGTTTTATGCTTTTAATTAGTGTTTGTGCCAAGTAGAACCTTTGGGAAGACTTGGGGAAAGTCCTTGCGATCTTGCTGTAAAAAACAGAAACTTTAGCGCTCACGAGATTTGCTTCCATTTTTTGATGGAGAGTGATATTTATTTAATTATTTTTTAAGATGATTAATAGATAAATTCCTCACGTCCAGTAATTTAGTTTAGAATTTTTGGGGTTCCAGAAGTATTCGAAACCTACAGATTACTACAGACTGTTCTGTTTTTGACAGATTCTGTTTTTTGTGTGTTGTTTGCTTATTTTGATGAATCTATGGATAGTAATAGAGTTTATGAACTGTATAAAAGTTGGCATACATTATATATTATACCAATATGAATTTAGAATGAGTTCACAACAGTATCAAAAGTGGTGATTTATTTTCTTATACTAACGGAGCTTACGAGTTTTCTGTTAAGTTTTGTGTTGTGAAGTTTTCAAGTTTTGGGTAAAGATTCGATGGACTATGGAATAAGGAGTGGCAAGATCCTAAGCTTGGGGATGCCCAAGGCACCCCAAGGTAATATTAAAGGACAACCAAGAGCCTAAGCTTGGGGATGCCCCGGATGGCATCCCCTCTTTCGTCTTCGTTCATCGGTAACTTTACTTGGAGCTACATTTTTATTCACCACATGATATGTGTTTTGCTTGGAGCGTCATTTTATTTTCTTTTGTTTTTCTTGCTGTTTGAATAAAATACCAAGATCTGAAATTCGTAAATGTTATAGAGTCTTCACATAGTTGCATAATTATTTGACTACTCATTGATCTTCACTTATATCTTTCGGAGTAGTTTGTCATTTGCTCTTCACTTATATCTTCACCACATGATACGTGTTTTGCTTGGAGCGTCATTTTATTTTGTTAGGAATTTCTTGATGTTATTTAGGACAATGTTTTGCATCTTTTATTTCAATAGAAGTGGCATTGATAGCCTTTACTATGCCTATTTTACAAGTCTACATGTTGCTGTTTGAAAACAGAAAGTTTACCGCTGTTGCAAAAGTTCCTTAGAAAATTCAGAATGTGATAAAATGTTGAAACCTTATGCATAATAATCTATGATAAATTTACTACATTGTTAATTTTCTTTCTTAATTGTTTGAGCTAGGGAAGAATGGATCTTGCTGCATTCTTTACAGACTGTCCTGTTTAGGCAGATTGTTGTTATGTTTGCATTGTTTGCATATGTTTGCTTGTTGAATGATTCTATTGGAGGATAGGACTATTAAATATGCAAAGGCATTTAGTATGCAATTTTGAATAATAATTTTAGTGATTTGCTACAGTAGAGTATGATAAGGTTTTTGCATTGGTTTATACAAACTTATCTCACGAATCCTTGTTGAGTTTTGTGTGGATGAAGCTTTTGAGATTTAGGGAGACCGTGATATGAGAGGAATTAAGGAGACACAAAAGCTCAAGCTTGGGGATGACCAAGGCATCCCAAGATAATATTTCAAGAAGTCTCAAGCGTCTAAGCTTGGGGATGCCCCAGTTGGCATCCCACCTTTCTTCTTCGACAACTATCGGTTAGTATCGGTTGATCCTAAGTTTTTGCTTCTTCACATGATGTTTGCTATTCTTAGAATGTCATTTTATTTTGTTTTGCTTGCTGTTTGAATAAAATATCAAGATCTGAAATTATTAATTGGGAGAGTCTTCACGTAGCTAAATAATTATTTAACTACTCATTGATCTTCACTTATATCTTTTTGGAGTAGTTTGTCATTTACTCGTGTGCTTCACTTATATCCTATGAGTAAATAGAGCGAATATCATAAATCTGAAATTATATATGCTTCATATGCTTATCCCATGGGGAGTGATGACTTCACATATAAGAAGTAGAGGTGGTAAATTTATTGAAGGTCAGCAAACATTGTATTGGTCACTTGAACAATTCATGAAAGAATATTGAGGGAAGAGAGATTTCACATATAAATATACTATATTGGACATCTTTTGTAATTGTGAGCACTCATTAAAATATGACATGTTGAAAGGTTGATGTTGGACAAGGAAGACAACGTAATGGGTTATTTTTTCTTATATCTGAAATAAAGTATATTGTCATGGATAATCCAACATGTTGAGCTTGCCTTTCCCCCTCATGCTAGCCAAATTCTTTGCACCAAGTAGAGGTACTACTTGTGCTTCCAAACATCCCTTAAACCAGTATTGCCATGAGAGTCCACCATACCTACCTATGGATTGAGTAAGATCCTTCAAGTAAGTTGTCATCGGTGCATGCAATAAAAATTGCTCTCTAAATATGTATGATCTATTAGTGTGGAGAAAATAAGCTTTATACGATCTTGTGATGTGGAAGTAATAAAAGCGACGAACTGCATAATAAAGGTCCCTATCACAAGTGGCAATATAAAGTGACGTTCTTTCGCATTAAGATTTTGTGCATCCAACTATAAAAGCGCATGACAACCTCTGCTTCCCTCTGCGAAGGGCCTATCTTTTATTCTTGTCATATACCTCATGCAAGAGTCGTGGTGATCTTCACCTTTCCTTTTTACATTTTATCCTTTGGCAAGCACATTGTGTTGGAAAGATCCTGATATATATATATATATATATATATATATATATATATATCCAATTGGGTGTAAGGCATCATGAACTATTATTGTTGACATTACCCTTGAGGTAAAAGGTTGGGAGGCGAATCTATAAGCCACTATCTTTCTCTGTGTCTGATTAAAACTTTGAACCCATAAATATCGCGTGAGTGTTAGCAATTGTGAAAGACTAAATGATAGTTGAGTATGTGAAGTTTGCTGAATCAAAGCTCTGACATAGACTCTTCCTGAAAATAAGATGAATTGTAATTGTTTGATGACTAATAACACAGTTTGTTAGTTCTCAAGAAAGTTTAAGATCTATACTTTAACATGTGAATAGTTTGTTACTTGATCATGAGAAGCTTTATGATATGAGCCATTGTTATGACATATATGATGCTAGAAAAGGTGATTGAAATTATCATTGATCAAACTTGTGCACCTGCTAGCATTCACACTTCATAAATTATTTCTTTTACCATTTACCTACTCGAGGACGAGTAGGAATTAAGCTTGGGGATGCTGATACGTCTCCAACATATCTATAATTTATGAAGTATTCATGCTATTATATTATCTGTTTTGGATGTTTATGGGCTTTACTAAACACTTTTATATTATTTTTGGGACTAACCTATTCACCAGAGGCCCAGCCCAAATTGCTGTTTTCTTGCCTATTTCAGTGTTTCGAAGAAAAGGAATATCAAACGGAGTCCAAACGGAATGAAACCTTCGAGAGAGTTATTTTTGGAACGGAAGCAATCCAGGAGACTTGGAGTAGACGTAAGGGAAGCTTCGAGGAAGCCACGAGGCAGAGAGGCGCGCCCTACCCCCCGGGCACGCCCCCACCCACGTGGGCCCCTCGTGGCTCCCCTGACCGACTTCTTTCGCCTATATATGTCCATATACCCTAAAAACATTGGGAAACACACTAGATTGGGAGTTCCACCGCTGCAAGCCTCTGTAGCCACCAAAAACCAATCGGGACCCTGTTCCGGCACCCTACGGAGGGGGGATCCCTCTCCGGTGGCCATCTTCATCATCCGGGCGCTCTCCATGACGAGGAGGGAGTAGTTCACCCTCGGGGCTGAGGGTATGTACCAGTAGCTATGTGTTTGATCTCTCTCTCTCTCTCTCTCTCTCGTGTTCTTGAGTTGGCACGATCTTGATGTATCGCGAGCTTTGCTATTATAGTTGGATCTTATGATGTTTCTCCCCCTCTACTCTCTTGTAATGGACTGAGTCTTCCCTTTGAAGTTATCTTATCGGATTGAGTCTTTAAGGATTTGAGAACACTTGATGTATG
This sequence comes from Triticum aestivum, assembly GCF_018294505.1. Classification (NCBI taxonomy): domain Eukaryota; kingdom Viridiplantae; phylum Streptophyta; class Magnoliopsida; order Poales; family Poaceae; genus Triticum; species Triticum aestivum. Next base: position 112,899,647 of record NC_057800.1, read on the forward strand.
TCTTGCATGTGCTTATCTGTGGTGACAATGGGATATCACATGATCCACTTGATGTATGTTTTGGTGATCAACTTGCGAGTTCCGTGACCTCGTGAACTTATGCATAGGGGTTGGCACACGTTTTCGTCTTGACTCTCCGGTAGAAACTTTGGGGCACTCTTTGAAGTTCTTTGTGTTGGTTGAATAGATGAATCTGAGATTGTGTGATGCATATCGTATAAGCATACCCATGGATACTTGAGGTGACATTGGAGTATCTAGGTGACATTAGGGTTTTGGTTGATTTTGCGTCTTAAGGTGTTATTTTACTATGAACTCTAGGGCTGTTTGTGACACTTATAGGAATAGCCCAACGGATTGATCGGAAAGAATAGCTTTGAGGTGGTTTCGTACCCTACAATAATCTCTTCGTTTGTTCTCCGCTATTAGTGACTTTGGAGTGACTCTTTGTTGCATGTTGAGGGATAGTTATATGATCCAATTATGTTATTATTGTTGAGAGAACTTGCACTAGTGAAAGTATGAACCCTAGGCCTTGTTTCCTAGCATTGCAATACCGTTTGTGCTCACTTTTACCACTTGCTACCTTGCTGTTTTTATATTTTCACATTACAAAAACCATTATCTACTATCCATATTGCACTTGTATCACCATTTCTTCGCCGAACTAGTGCACCTATACAATTTATCATTGTATTGGTTGTGTTGGGGACACAAGAGACTCTTTGTTATTTGGTTGTAGGGTTGCTTGAGAGAGACCATCTTTATCCTACGCCTCCCACGGATTGATAAACCTTAGGTCATCCACTTGAGGGAAATTTGCTATTGTCCTACAAACCTCTGCACTTGGAGGCCCAACAATGTCTACAAGAAGAAGGTTGTGTAGTAGACATCAATACCTGCCGCGAGCATCAACACTCATCAGACCGCATACATCAGTATGTATTATTTCCAACAAGTCTATTGCTCGCTCCATTGTTCCGGAGAACGGAGTCTTATTCATCTTACCCATGAGGCATGGTTCGCAAGCATGAAGTGATTCATAATCAAGTGATTCCAAAAGTCCATCAACATGGAGTTTCTTCATGCGCTTTACACCAATATGACCTAAGTGGCACAGCCACAAATAAGTTGCACTATCATTATTAAACTTATATCTTTTGGCTTCAATACTATGAAAATGTGTATCACTACTATCAAGATTTAGTAAAAATAGACCACTCATCAAGGGTGCATGACCATAAAAGATATTACTCATATAAATAGAACAACCATTATTCTCTGATTTAAATGAATAACCGTCTCACATCAAACAAGATCCAGATATAATGTTCATGCTCAACGCTGGTACCAAATAACAATTATTTAGGTCTAAAAGTAATCCTGAAGGTAGATATAGAGGTAGCGTGCCGACGGCGATCACACCGACTTTGGAACCATTTCCCACGTGCATCGTCACCTCGTCCTTAGCCAATATTCGCTTAATCCGTAGCCCCTGTTTTGAGTTGCAAATATTAGCAACATAACCAGTATCAAATACCCAGGCGCTACTGCGAGCATTAGTAAGGTACACATCAATAACATGTATATCAAATATACCTTTCACTTTGCCATCCTTCGTCTCCGCCAAATACTTGGGGCAGTTCGCTTCCAGTGACTAGTCCCTTTGCAGTAGAAGCACTTAGTCTCAGGATTAGGTCCAGACTTGGGCTTCTTCACTTGAGCAGCAACTTGCTTGCCGTTCTTCTTGAAGTTACCCTTCTTCCCTTTACCCTTTTTCTTGAAACTGGTGGTCTTGTTGACCATCAACACTTGATGCTCCTTCTTGATTTATACATCCGCAACCTTTAGCATTGCGAAGAGATCGGGAATTGTCTTATCCATCCCTTGCATATTATAGTTCATCGCGAAGCTCTTATAGTTTGGTGGTAGTGATTGAAGAACTCCGTCAATGACACTATCATCAGGAAGATTAACTCCCAGCCGAGTCAAGTGGTTGTGGTACCCAGACATTCTGAGTATATGTTCACTGACAGAACTATTCTCCTTCGTTTTGCAGCTGCAGAACTTATTGGAAAGACTAAATATCTCTCAATCTGGGCATTTGCTTGAAATATTAACTTCAACTCCTGGAACATCTCATATGCTCCATGATGTTCAAAAACATCGTTGAAGTCTTGGTTCTAAGCCGTAAAGCATGGCACACTAAATTATCGAGTAGTCATCAGCTTTGCTCTGCCAGATGTTCATAACATCTGGTGTTGCTCCAGCAGCAGGTTTGTCACCTAGCGGTGCTTCCAGGACGTAATTCTTCTGTGCGGCAATGAGGATAATCCTCAAGTTACGGACCCAATCCGTGTAATTGCTACCATCATCTTTCAACTTAGATTTCTCTAGGAACGCATTAAAATTCAACGGAACAATAGCACGAGCCATCTCTCTACAACAACATAGACATGCAAAACACTATCAGGTACTAAGTTCATGATAAATTAAAGTTAAATTAATCAAATCAAATTAATCAAATTAAAGAACTCCCACTAAGTGATCACGTGATCCAAATCAACTAAACTATGTCCGATCATCACGTGAGATGGAGCAGTTTTCAATGGTGAACATCACTATGTTGATCATATCTACTATATGATTCACGCTCGACCTTTCGGTCTCAGTGTTCCGAGGCCATATCTGCATATGCTAGGCTTGTCAAGTTTAACCCGAGTATTCCGCATGTGCAAAACTGGCTTGCATCCATTGTATGTGAATGTAGAGCTTATCACACCCGATCATCACATGGTGTCTCACCACGACGAACTGTAGCAACGATGCATACTCGGGTAGAACACTTATACCTTGAAATTTAGTGAGAGATCATCTTATAATGCTACCGCTGAACTAAGCAAAATAAGATGCATAAAGGATAAACATCACATGAAATCAATATAAGTGATATGATATGGCCATCATCATCTTGTGCCTTTGATCTCCATCTCCAAAGCACCGTCATGATCACCATCGTCACCGACTTGACACCTTGATCTCCATCGAAGCATCGTTTTCGTTTCGCCAACTATTGCTTCTATGACTATCGCTACTGCTTCGTGATAAAGTAAAGCAATTACATGGCGATTGCATTTCATACAATAAAGCGACAACCATATGGCTCCTGCCAGTTGCCGATAACTCTGTTACAGAACATGTTCATCTCATACAATAAAATTTAGCATCATGTCTTGACCATATCACATCACAACATGCCCTGCAAAAACAAGTTAGATGTCCTCTACTTTGTTGTTGCAAGTTTTACGTGGCTGCTACAGGCTGAGTAAGAACCGTTCTTACCTACGCATCAAAAACCACAACGGGGTATAGTGATTGCTTTTTGATCTTCAGAAAGATCCCTGTTCATTGAATCCGATTCAACTAAAGTTGGAGAAACCGACACCCACCAGCCACCTGTGTGCGAAGCACGTCGGTAGAACCAGTCTCGCGTAAGCATACGCGTAATGTCGGTCTGAGCTGCTTCATCCAACAATACCGCTGAATCAAGAATCAACTAGTGACGGCAAGCAATATGTATATACCCACGCCCACAACTACTTTGTGTTCTACTCGTGCATATAACGTCTACGCATAGACCTGGCTCAGATGCCACTGTTGGGGAACGCAGTAATTTCAAAAAAAATCCTACGCACACGCAAGATCCATCTAGGTGATGCATAGCAACGAGAGGGGAGAGTGTTGTCCACGTACCCTCATAGACCATAAGCGGAAGCGTTATGACAACGCGATTGATGTAGTCGTACGTCTTCACAATCTGACCGATCCTAGCACGAAAGTACGACACCTCCATGATCTGCACACGTTTATCTCGGTGACGTCCCATGAACTCTAGATCCAGCTGAGTGTCGGGGGAGAGCTTCGTCAGCACGACGGCGTGATGACGGTGACGATGAAGTTACCGACGCAGGGATTCGCCTAAGCACTACAATGATATGACCGAGGTGGAAAAATATGGAGGGGAACCGCACACAGCTAAGAGATCAACTTGTGTGTCCATGAGGTGCCCCCCTCCCCCGTATATAAAGGAGTGGAGGACGGGAGGGCCAGCCCTCTCTATGGCGCGCCCTAGGGGGAGTCCTACTCCCACCGGGAGTAGGATTCCCCCCTTTCCCTAGTAGGAGTAGGAGAAAAGGAAGGGGGAGAGAGAAGGAAGAAAGGGGGGCGGCTGCTACCTCTTGAGCACTGCGTTGGTTTCCCCTTGAAGAGGAAAGGGTGATGCAGCAAAGTAGCGTAAGTATTTCCCTTAGTTTTTGAGAACCAATGTATCAATCCAGTAGGAGACCACATGCAAGTCCCTCGTACCTACACAAACAAATAAGAACCTCACAGCCAACACGATAAAGGGGTTGTCAAGCCCTTCACGGTCACTTACGAGAGTGAGATCTGATAGAGATAATAATGATAAGATAAATATCTTTGGTATTTTTATGATATGGATTGAAACTAAAGATTGAAAAATAAAATAGATTGGAAACTGATATGATGGAAAATAGACCCGGGGCCATAGGTTTCACTAGTGGCTTCTCTCAAGATAGCATAAGTATTACGGTGGGTGAACAAATTAGTGTCAAGCAATTGATAGAAAAGCGAATAATCATGAGAATATCTAGGCATGATCATGTATATAGGCATCACGTCCATGACAAGTAGACCGACTCATGCCTGCATCTACTACTATTACTCCACACATCGACCGCTATCCAGCATGCATCTAGAGTATTAAGTTCATAAGAACAGAGCAACGCATTATGTAAGATGACATGATGTAGAGGGATAAACTCAAGCAATATGATATAAACCCCATCTTTTTATCCTCGATGGCAACAATACAATAAGTGTCATTTCCCTTTCTGTCACTGGGATCGAGCACCGCAAGATTGAACCCAAAGCTAAGCACTTCTCCCATTGCAAGAAAGATCAATCTAGTAGGCCAAACCAAACTGATAATTCGAAGAGACTTGCAAAGATAACCAATCATACATAAAAGATTTCAGAGAAGAATCAAATATTGTTCATAGATAGACTTGATCACAAACCCACAATTCATCGGATCTCGACAAACACACCGCAAAAAGAGTTACATCGTATAGATCTCCAAGAAGATCGAGGAGAACTTTGTATTGAGATTCAAAGAGAGAGAAGAAGCCATCTAGCTAATAACTATGGACCCGAAGGTCTGAAGTAAACTACTCACACATCATCAGAGGGGCCATGGAGTTGATGTAGAGGCCCTCCGTGATCGATGCCCCCTCCGGCGGAGCTCCGGAAAAGGCCCCAAGATGGGATTTCTTGGGTATAGAAGGTTGCGGCGGTGGAAATAGGGTTTTGTGGTGCTCCTAGATGTTTTCAGGGTATATGAGTATATATATGAGGAAGAAGTAGGTCGGGTGAGCCATGAGGGGCCCACGAGGGGGGAGGGCGCGCCCAGGGGAGTAGGCATGCCCCCTGCCTCATGGACTCCTCGTCCCTTTCTTGACGTCTACTCCAAGTCCTCTGGATCACGTTTGTTCCAAAAATCATGTTCCCGAAGGTTTCATTCCGTTTGGATTCCCTTTGATATTTCTTTTCTGCGAAACACTGAAATAGGCAAAAAGACAGCAATTTGCACTGGGCCTTGGGTTAATATGTTAGTCCCAAAAATAATATAGAAGTGTAAAATAAAGCTCATTAACATCCAAAACAGATAATATAATAGCACGGAACAATCAAAAATTATAGATTCGTTGGAGACGTATCAAGCATCCCCAAGCTTAATTCCTGCTCGTCCTCGAGTAGGTAAATGATAAAAATAGATTTTTTGATGTGGAATGTTACCTAACATAATTCTCAATGTAATTCTCTTTATTGTGGCATGAATATTCAGATCCGAAAGATTCAAGACAAAAGTTTAATATTGACATAAAAATAATAATACTTCAAGCATACTAACTAAGCAGTTATGTCTTCTCAAAATAACATGGCAAAAGAATGGTCATCCCTACAAAATCATATAGTTTGGTCATGCTCCATTTTCGTCACACAAGAATGCTCTCATCATGCACAACCCCGATGACAAGCCAAGCAATTGTTTCACACTTTAGTAATCTCAAACTTTTTTTCAACTTTCATGCAATACATGAGCGCGAGCCATGGATATAGCACTATGGGTGGAACACAATATGATAATGGGGGTTACATGGAGAAGACAAAAAAAAGGAGAAAGTCTCACATCGACGTGGCTAATGAATGGGCTAGGGAGATGCCCATCAATTGATGTCAATGCAAGGAGTAGGGATTGCCATGCAACGGATGCACTAGAGCTATAAATGTATGAAAGCTCAACAAAAAAAACTAAGGTGGGTGTGCATCCAACTTGCACTACTAGAAAAACCGCTACTAATGGCGCACCTAATTTGGCCATTAATGGCGCATCACCGGTGCGCCATTACTAGCACGCCATTAGTAATTTTTACTAATGGCGCACCAGTGGTGCGCCATTAGTATCTGGTATACTAATGGCGCACCACTGGTGCGCCATTAGTATAGGCCACGGTGCGCCATTAGTATGCCTCCCAGGGGCCATGTATACCCAGGTGCTTTGGATACTAATGGCGCACCACAACTGGATGCGCCATTAGTAACCACGGCATACTAATGGTGCACTGTCCTATGATGCGCCATTAGTGATGCGCCATTTTGAATCTAGATCTGGATCGTGATTTTTTGCCCATTTTTTGCTTGTTTTTTTTGCTTGTTTTTTGGCACGACAATATTCTCAAATTTTGTTCCTGTTTTTGGATCTTGTTGCCATGGTCTTTTGCCGGAGAGGAGTTCGCCGGAGAGGAGGAGGAGGAGGTCGCTGGAGAGGAGGAAGGAGAAACCATGAGGGGATGGGAGGAGCTCACCGGAGAGGAGGGAGGAGGAGCTCACCGGAGAGGAGGGAGGAGGAGCTCACCGGAGAGGAGGGGATTTTTTGCCTCACCGGAGAGGAGGGAGGAGGGAGAGGAGGGAGGAGGAGCTCACCGGAGAGGAGGGATGAGGAGCTCACCGGAGAGGAGGGAGGAGGAGCTCACCGGAGAGGAGGGAGAAGAAACCATGAGGGGAGGGGAGGGGAGGGGAGGGGAGGAGGGAGGAGGGAGGAGGAGGTCGCCGGAGAGGAGGGAGAAGAAACCATGAGGGGAGGGGAGGGGAGGGGAGGGGAGGGGAGGGAGGAGGGAGGAGGGAGAGGAGGTCGCCGGAGAGGAGGAGGAGGTCACCGGAGAGGAGAAGTATGGTGGAGGAGAGAAGGGAAGATGAAATGAAGAGAGGAGGAGAGGACCGGCCATATATACGGCATACTAATGGCGCACCGCGGGCAGGTGCGCCATTAGTAATTTTTTTTATTTTTTTGATTTATTTTGAATTTTGAAGGCGGGAAGATACTAATGGCGCACCACGGGCAGGTGCGCCATTAGTAATTGTTTTTTTTATTTTTTTGACTTATTTTGAATTTTGAAGGAGGGAAGATACTAATGGCGCACCATGGTCAGGTGCGCCATTAGTAACTTTTTTTTATTTTTTGACTTATTTTGAATTTTGAAGGCGAGAAGATAGTAATGGCGCACCATGGGTAGGTGCGCCATTAGTAAGTTTGAATTTTTTTGATTTTTTTGCCTCTCTAGATCTTAAAAGCCCTGTATCTTTTTTTCTGTTAGGTTTTTGAGGATTTTGAAAATGTTTAACGGGGTTCCCCCCGTTAAATTTGGATGTAACTTTTCGAGTAGATGATTTTTCATATAAAAAACTTTTTCATCCGAGTTAGTATGCAAAAGTTATGCCCATTTTTACAAATTCTCGCGAGATTTTGCAAATGAAGTCAAAATTCATATTTGCAAATTTTCCCAACAACTAGGCCACATATCACATGGGAAACTTATTTTCTTTTATTTTTTTGACATTTTTATCATTTTCTTTTATTTTTTTAAAACTGAAAAGGCGATCCACGGGGGGGGGGTGTGCATTCGGTGGAAGTGGTGGCCAAGGTTACTAATGGCGCACCGTGGCATGGTGCGCCATTACTAGTTTAACTAGTAATGGCGCACCACACCCACGGTGCGCCATTAGTATGTTTGGACAGGCGCACTAGTTCAAAAAAAATTGGTACTAATGGCGCACCGTGGGCAGGGTGCGCCATTAGTAGTTTCAACACTAATGGCGCATCAGAAGGTGGTGCGCCATTAGTATATACTAATGGCGCACCACATGTCTGGTGCTCCATTAGTGTCATTTCCATCTATAGCCCTTTTCCTAGTAGTGTTGCTTCCTCACGAAGACCTAGGGCATTTGAGGAAGCACATTATTGGAATATACAAGCCAAGTTCTATAATGAAAAATTCCCACTAGTATATGAAAGTGACAAAACAAGAGACTCTCTACCATAAAGATCATGGTGCTACTTTGAAGCACAAGTGTGGAAAAAAAGGATAGTAGCATTGACTTTTTTTGGGCCTTCCTTTTTTTATTTAGCCTTTCTCTTTTTTTATTTGGGACAATGCTCTATTAATGATGATCATCACACTTCTATTTATTTACAACTCAATGATTACAACTCGATACTAGAACAAAGTATGACTCTATATGAATGCCTCCGGCGGTGTACCGGGAAGGGCAATGAATCAAGAGTGAACGGTGGATTTGCCACAAATACGATGTCAACTATATGATCATGCAAGGCAATATGACAATGATGATGTGTGTCATGATAAATGGAACGGTGGAAAGTTGCATGGCAATATATCTCGGAGTGGCTACGAAAATGCCATAATAGGTAGGTATGGTGGCTGTTTTGAGGAAGATATAAGGAGGTTTATGTGTGACAGAGCGTATCATATCACGGGTTTTGGATGCACCAGCGAAGTTTTCACCAACTCTCAAGGTGAGAAAGGGGAATGCACGGTACCGAAGAGGCTAGCAATGATGGAAGGGTGAGAGTGCGTATAATTCATGGACTCAACATTAGTCATAAAGAACTCACATACTTATTGCAAAAATCTACAAGTAATCAAAAACCAAGCATTACGTGCATGCTCCTAGGGGGATAGATTGGTAGGAAAAGACCATCGCTCGTCCCCGACCGCCACTCATAAGGAATACAATCAAATAACACCTCATGTTTCAAATTTGTTACACAACGGTCACCATACGTGCATGCTACGGGACTTGCAAACTTCAAAGCAAGTATTTCTCAAATTCACAACTACTCAACTAGAACACTCTAATATTACCACCTTTATATCTCAAAACAATTGTCAAGTATCAAACTTCTCCTAGTACTCAATGCACTTTTTATGAAAGTTTTTATTATACCGATCTTGGATGCCTATCATATTAGGACTAAATTCATAACCAAAGCAAAGTACCATGCTGTTCTAAGGGACTCTCAAAATAATATATGTGAAGCATGAGAGGTCAGTAATTTCTATAAAATGAAACCACCACCATGCTCTAAAAGATATAAGCGAATCACTAGAGCAAAATTATCTAGCTCAAAAGGTATAAGTGAAGCACATAGAGTATTCTAATATATTCCGATTCATGTGTGTCTTTCCCAAAAGGTGTGTACAACAAGGATGACTGAGGTAAATTAAAAAGCAAATACTCAAATCATACAAGACGCTGCACGCAAAACACATATCATGTGCTGAATAAAAATATAGCTCCAAGTAAAGTTACCGATGGACAAATACGAAAAAGGGGAAGCCTTCCGGGGCATCCCCAAGCTTAGGCTTTTGGTTGTCCTTGGATTTTATCTTGGGGTGCCTTGGGAATCCCCAAGCTTAGCCTCTTGCCACTCCTTGTTCCATAATCCATCAAATCTTTACCCAAAACTTGAAAACTTCACAACACAAAACTTAAAAGAAAATCTCGTGAGCTCCGTTTGTAAAAGAAAACAAAACACCACTTCAAGGTACTGTAATGAACTCATTATTTATTTATATTGGTGTTAAACCTAAGGTATTCCAACTTTTCTATGGTTCGTAAACTCTATTACTAGCCATAGATTCATCAAAATAAGCAAACAACACACGAAAAACAGAATCTGTCAAAAACAGAACAATCTGTAGTAATCTATAGGTTTCGAATACTTCTGGAACCCCAAAAATTCTAAAATAAATGTCTAGAAGTGAGGAATTTATCTATTAATCATCTTCAAAAATAATTAACTAAATAGCACTCTCTAGTAAAAAATGGCAGCAAATCTCGTGAGTGCTAAAGTTTCTGTTTTTTACAGCAAGATCGCAAAGACTTAATTTCCCCAAGTCTTCCCAAAGGTTCTACTTGGCACAAACACTAATTAAAAGCATAAAACCACATCTAAACAGAGGCTAGATGAATTATTTATTACTAAACAGAATCGAAAATTAAGGATCAAAAATAAAATTGGGTTGCCTCCCAACAAGCGCTATTGTTTAACGCCCCTGGCTAGGCATAAAAGAAAGGATAGATCTAGGTATTGTCATCTTTGGTTTTGATTTTCTTAGCGGAGTCATGCTCAAATCAGGGAGGTTCCTGAGGCTTCCCTTCATATTCGGAAATTTTTAGATCTAAAGAATCCAACCGCTTATTGCAAAGGGTAATTAACATATTCATGCGGTGAAGATTTCCGCTGACACTCTTGAGAGGTTCAAGAGATTTTTGTAAATTTTTTGTTACTTCGCAAATCTTCTCAAAAACTTATGTCTCTTCCTGGGTATTATGTGGCCCTTTTTGTGGAGGTAGTGTTCTCACTATTCCCTCTATGATTTCATGAGCAATACTAGGATCAATTTCGATAAAATTCCCCTTGGCAACGCAATCCAAGAGTTGTCTATTCAGCCCAACATAAAAATTGCGAAGTAAAATTCTAAAATTCACCTCTAGGGTGCAATTACGGTAAGATTCCATCATCCTAAACCAAGCATCTTTTAAATTTTCTCCTTGTCTTTGTTTGAAGTGAAGAACTTCAAACTCAGGAGAAAAAGGGGCAGATAAGGGACTAGCCATAACGACGAAGCAAGCGAAAGAAAAAGGGAACGGAAAAAGAGGGTGAATAAAACGGCAAGGGTGAAGTGGGGGAGAGGAAAACGAGAGGCAAATGGCAAATAATGTAAGGCGAGGGATAAGAGTTTGTGATGGGTACTTGGTATGTCTTGACTTGTGCGTAGACTCCCCGGCAGCGGCGCCAGAAATCCTTCTTGCTACCTCTTGAGCACTTTGTTGGTTTTCCCTTTAAGAGGAAAGGATGATGCAGCAAAGTAGCGTAAGTATTTCCCTCAGTTTTTGAGAACCAATGTATCAATCTAGTAGGAGGCCACACGCAAGTCCCTCATACCTACACAAACAAATAAGAACCTCGCAACCAACGTGATAAAGGGGTTGTCAAGCCCTTCATGGTCACTTACGAGAGTGAGATCTGATAGAGATAATAATGATAAGATAAATATTTTTGGTATTTTTATGATATAGATAGAAAGTAAAGATTGCAAAATAAAATTGATTGGAAACTTATATGATGGAAAATAGACCCGGGGGCCATAGGTTTCACTAGTGGCTTCTCTCAAGATAGCATAAGTATTACGGTGGATGAACAAATTACTGTCGAGCAATTGATAGAAAAGCGAATAATTATGAGAATATCTAGGCATGATCATGTATATAGGCATCACGTCCGTGACAAGTAAACCGACTCCTGCCTGCATCTACTACTATTACTCCACACATCGACCGCTATCCAGCATGCATCCAGAGTATTAAGTTCATAAGAACAGAGCAACGCATTAGGTAATATGACATGATGTAGAGGGATAAACTCAAGCAATATGATATAAACCCCATATTTTTATCCTCGATGGCAACAATACAATAAGTGTCATTTCCCTTTCTGTCACTGGGGTCGAGCACCGCAAGATTGAACCCAAAGCTAAGCACTTCTCCCATTGCAAGAAAGATCAATCTAGTAGGCCAAACCAAACTGATAATTCGAAGAGACTTGCAAAGATAACCAATCATACATAAAAGATTTCAGAGAAGAATCAAATATTGTTCATAGATAGACTTGATCACAAACCCACAATTCATCGGATCTCGACAAACACACCGCAAAAAGAGTTACATCGTATAGATCTCCAAGAAGATCGAGGAGAACTTTGTATTGAGATTCAAAGAGAGAGAAGAAGCCATCTAGCTAATAACTATGGACCCGAAGGTCTAAAGTAAACTACTCACACATCATCGGAGGGGCCATGGAGTTGATGTAGAGGCCCTCCGTGATTGATGCCCCCTCCGGCGGAGCTCCGGAAAAGGCCCCAAGATGGGATTTCTTGGGTATAGAAGGTTGCGGCGGTGGAAATAGGGTTTTGTGGTGCTCCTAGATGTTTTCAGGGTATATGAGTATATATATGAGGAAGAAGTAGGTCGGGTGAGCCATGAGGGGCCCACGAGGGGGGAGGGCGCGCCCAGGGGAGTAGGCATGCCCCCTGCCTCATGGACTCCTCGTCCCTTTCTTGACGTCCACTCCAAGTCCTCTGGATCACGTTTGTTCCAGAAATCACGTTCCCGAAGGTTTCATTCAGTTTGGATTCCGTTTGATATTCCTTTTCTGCGAAACACCGAAATAGGAAAAAATAGCAATTTGCACTGGGCCTTGGGTTAATAGCTTAGTTCCAAAAATAATATAAAATTGTAAAATAAAGCCCATTAACATCCAAAACAGATAATTTAATAGCATGGAACAATCAAAAATTATAGATACATTGGAGACGTATCACCGGCCCCCCGCGCGCCCTCCTCCTTGGCCTTCCTCTCCTCTATTCCACTAAGGCCCAATAAGGCCCATATACTCCCCGGGGGGTTCCGGTAACCCCCCGGTACTCCGATAAATGTCTGAACTCACCCGGAACCATTCCGATGTCCAAACATAGGGTTCCAATATATCGATCTTTATGTCTCGACCATTCAGAGACTCCTCGTCATGTCCGTGATCATATCTGGGACTCCGAACTACCTTCGTTACATCAAAACACATAAACTCATAATACCGATCATCACCGAACGTTAAGCGTGTGGACCCTACGGGTTCGAGAACTATGTAGACATGACCGAGACTCATCTCCGGTCAATAACCAATAGCAGAACCTGGATGCTCATATTGGTTCCTACATATTCTACGAAGATCTTTATCGGTCAAACCGCATAACAACATATGTTGTTCCCTTTGTCATCGGTATGTTACTTGCCCAAGATTCGATCATTGGTATCTCAATATCGAGTTCAATCTCGTTACCGGCAAGTCTCTTTACTCGTTCCGTAATGCAACATCCCCTAACTAACTCATTAGTCACATTTCTTGCAAGGCTTATAGTGATGTGCATTACCGAGAGGGCCCAGAGATACCTCTCTGATACACGGAGTGACAAATCCTAATCTCGATCTATTCCAACTCAACAAACACCATCGGAGACACCTGTAGAGCATATTTATAGTCACCCAGTTACGTTGTGACGTTTGATAGCACACTAAGTGTTCCTCCGGTATTCGGGAGTTGCATAATCTCATAGTCATAGGAACATGTATAAGTTATGAAGAAAGCAATAGCAGTAAACTAAACGATCAAAGTGCTATGCTAACATATGGGTCAAGTCAATCACATCATTCTCTAATGATGTGATCTCGTTTATCAAATGAAAACTCTTTGTCCATGGCTAGGAAACTTAACCATCTTTGATCAACGAGCTAGTCAGGTAGAGGCATACTAGTGACACTCTTTTTGTCTATGTATTCACACATGTACTAAGTTTCCGGTTAATACAATTCTAGCATGAATAACAAACATTTATCATGATATAAGGAAATATAAATAACAACTTTATTATTGCCTCTAGGGCATATTTCCTTCAGTTTGGGCCTAGGGGAAGGCATTGGGAAGTAATAAGTAGATGATGGGTTGCTAGAGTGACAGAAGCTTAAACCCTAGTTTATGCGTTGCTTCGTAAGGGGCTGATTTGGATCCATATGTTTCATGCTATGGTTAGGTTTACCTTAACTCTTCTTTCGTAGTTGCAGATGCTTACGAGGGGGGTTAATCATAAATGGGATGCTTGTCCAAGGAAGGACAATACCCAAGCACCGGTCCACCCACATATCAAATTATCAAAGTAACGAACGCGAATCATATGAGCATGATGAAAACTAGCTTAACGATAATTCCCATGTGTCCTCGGGAGCGCTTTCCTTTATATAAGGGTTTGTCCAGGCTTGTCCTTGGCTACAAAAAGGATTGGGCCACCTTGCTGCACCTTGTTTACTTTTGTTACTTGTTACCCGTTACGAATTACCTTATCACAAAACTATCTGTTACCGATAATTTCAGTGCTTACAGAGAATACCTTAATGAAAACGGCTTGTCATTTCCTTCTGCTCCTCATTGGGTTCGACACTCTTACTTATCGAAAGGACTACGATAGATCCCCTATACTTGTGGGTCATCAGCTGCCATCATCGACGCGCTCTACACTCTTCGCCATGAAACGACAACATTCATCCTTTCTAATTACCTGAGCCTCTATCACCCTGCAAATGCGGAAGAAGCGGCTGTCGTCTTCATCTTTGAAAAGATGCATGTACTACCATCACCGCCGATCACGAACGCATGCTCGCGTCCTACAGATAGGTGTCCGCTCCCTATTTTTTGCCACCCCCAATTTTTCCTATCCTGGAGTTATGGTTTTTGAGATTGTTAACTTTTGCTGGTGATTGACGATTTGCTTCATAGGTCTATTTCTGGTCGATTTGGCTTCATTGCTTGATGGGTCTCTTGCTACTCCAGTGGTATGCATGCTCTCATCTCTTGGTCATGATGCCCATTTTTTGGGCATATTTGACTATAAGTTCACGGGTGATTCATATTTGCTCAATGTTTTTAAATCGACATTGGACTAAAGTATAGGGCAGCATGTATTAATCCTGTTTTTTTATGAAAACGGTAGGAGCATTGCCAATTCCTCTACACATTGGACATGGATTTTCCTATTGATTCACATCAATCTGCACTTCAATTCAAGACCCCCCCCCCTCTCTCTCTTCGAATTTGTACATAACACGTAATATTTTCGTGGGTGGGTGGTAGTGACATATTTATCTCTCTTTTCTGTCAATCAGACTCAACCTCATGTCTCGTAACTATTTTTTGTTCATGTTTTTCAGTGGATGTGCATTCTTCCACTATTGCACTTTTCGGTACATCCTTTTTTGGATGTCATTCAAATCTTGAGGCTAAATAGTCACTAATGCTTACTTTTGTTGACATATATTCCCAAGATCAACTACCGATTATTTCATTATCCTTTTTTATGAAAAAGAACCAATAGCGAATGTCATAATTTTTGTTTGGTTTGAATGTTGATTGAGAAATGAAAATTTGGTTATGTTAGCTACTTTCATTAATGTCATTCAAATGTTTTTAGTTGCCTCAAAGCAAGTCCATAAAAAAGTTAATATTTCTTGATCACAATATATACCTTTGGGATTTGTAGTGGACTTCCCATTTATTTGTGGCACAATCAAGAAAGTTTATGTAGTTTCTTGGCTATATTTCTTTGCCTCCTCACTCAAGACACCAGCCTTCCACATTAACGGGTGAATTTTTTTTTTCAAATATTCCTGGCTATATTGTGTTACACGGTGCCTGATCGGCTAAGGCAGTGTCGTCCCTGAATGCCGACTTCCTTCTCTTGATCATCAAGTCTCGCAAATCCTTCCTTCGAGAGAGCCCACAAGTCAGGATGGTTGTCCATGGCATATACCGACCTATGGGGCCATAGGCCGGCCTACCGGGCTTACTTTCGGGGTGGCAAGGAACCCCTAGGCTGTAACACCGTCAATGTGTGTACATGGTGCCAAATTTTAGTGGCATATATGATTAGAATCCAATTTCTTGAGTGGTAATTAGGCATATGAACAAGTTCACGGTGGTATGAATGGGATTTCTTATTTATAAAGTTCAAGCTGAAACCCGTTGCTTTTGTATATGAAACCCGTTGCTCTTGACAACCACAAATTGACATAAAGTCGACACAATTTACCCTACAGTGTAGAGCAAATAGCAAAACTACAAATCACATCACATCTAGAACTCAAATCCGTAACTACCATCATCCATCATGAAAACAAAAGCAACAAATTTGGAGAATCCATTCGTTTCAAGAAAATTTACCACCGTTTTCATTATCAAACTTGGAATGCTACTTAATCATTAAGTTCCGGCGGCGGCCACTACGTCACGCACCTTGACGTAGATGGTGTACTCGCCAATGGTATCACCGGACTTGAGGCCCGTGTCGATTGTGCATGCAAGCGACGGTCCGATGGAGCAAAAGAGTTGCGACGGTCGTATATGATTTCTTTTTAAGTAATGCTAGACACACGAAAACTTGGGTGAGCATTTTATGTAAAGGCTGATGTAGAGCATTATTACTGGATCGGTGGGAGTGGGAGGGGCCCAACCCTGTGAAATTAGGGGCGCAGAGAAGATTGATTGGGAGTTTACATAGGACTTCATGGCGGCTACGTAGGTTAGGATTGTGGATTTTTCTTTTTCTCCACCACGAGGAAGAAGAGAAGACTGGGGTGCATGGGTCGACTTGACAAGTACCCTTTCCACTCGTCCTGTTGCACTGACGGACCTGTCGCACATCTAGTGAGCTATCAAATCGTATCCAGCCAGCTTTTTAGCTATATACGTATCGAACAGTGGGACAGAACTGTATACGGTGGAGACACAAATAGACGGGATACGTACCCTCCGATCTGGCGCGGCGAGATACGGTGCAGTGCAGCTGTGGCAAGCTGTATAAATATATGTACGCGTGCGCATGCATGTGACGGGTCAGGGGATTTGTGACGTGCAGCTGGAAATCTGTCGCATCGGTCGATCGTGTCGTGTAGATGGTTCGAATGCAAATTGCGTTCCTTTGGCCCGTCACTTCTTGCTGCCGTCCAATCCATCCAGTTGCTCATGTCGCACGATTTCTTCGTGCGTGTAACTGTTTAGCCGGCCAGCTATAGCTTGTCTACCTTAGTTTCTGACTGAACAGACAATAATAGAGATCACATATTCTCTTCGTTCCATAATAGCGTGACAGTAAGTGTGGAGCGTAGCTCAGTTGGCAAGACATGGGCTCGCAGCCAGCTCATCATCGAGTCTTGGCTCAAGCACTTGCTACTCATGGAGTTTTCTTCTACATAAAAAAAATGTCAACAGGCTAGTCTAGCCCAGGCTGGTCTTTTTTTTTTAAATTAGCGTGACAGTCTAACTAGTACTCTCTCTATAAACTATTTTAGTGATCTTGATACTCTTATTTAGTTTACGGAGTCAATATTAACACAGGCGCACGGAGCTAGACAGCTAGCTGCTTGTCTGCACGCTGTAACTGGGCGGCTACGGTCTGAATGCATGGACTTTGACTGGTCGTCAATTTTCTGTCCCGTTGCTTTCAGAGGCAGGCAGCACCCTCACACCCGAGATCTTGCTTGGATCCGGCTATATCCGTCAACCAACTGATCGGCGATGACGACTGCACTGCGCGTACCACTGTGGGTGTCGCATGAACAGTTTCCATCGATGCATCTCTGTCTTAATCAATTTAATGCATGCGTACGTTTGGAATAGTAAAAAATTTAGATGACAACAGGTACCGTACGTACAAGGAAGGAACCGATACATTTGATCGAGCGTCTTGATTCACTTGCATGGAAGCCAAATGAACTTCGACATAGCATGTTCTACCACATAACCCATCCGTGCCATGATTGCATGACATACTACTAATTAACTTCGACATAACATGTACTCCTACAAACATCGTACTAATTAACATGCAGTAAATTCAAATCATTTTCCTCCTGACGAACCCACACATGCATGCATGCACGAAGGCAAGCTAAATATATCATGATGGCAAAGCATTAAAGAGAATATATACCCCTCTCTAGGGTCTAGCTAGGTCGGGGAGTCGATCGGGACCGATGGATTATCTTTCGCGATCAAGCCAGCGGGGACGTGAAAATTCTCTGACCACGGGACAGGATCGCCTTGGGGTCATACTCCCTCTTCCGCTCCACGAACCTGGCCCACTTGGCTGGACCAAAGTGCTTCTTCTCCCACCCGGCCTGGTCGGCGTAGTACGACAGGTACTGCACGCACGCTATCCCGGCCTCCTCGCAGAACCGTAAGATCTCGTCGTTCTGCTCCTCCAGCCGCCCGAGGTCGCCCTCGGACACGGCCAACCGGAGGATCCCAACTGTGTAGAACACCTCCTCCTCCTCTGGGAACACCGCCGACATGCCGCTGTCCCACCTGTTCCGGTTCATGGGGTAGACGAGGACGGGCCCCATGGCGCCGGTGGTACCGCGGCGGAGGATGCCGTGGAAGACGCCGGCGGCGAAGTCGAGGACGCGGGAGCGCGGGAGGAAGAGGTTGAGCCAGGGGTGCGGCACGTCCCACTGACCGGCGGCACGGAGCTTGAGCTCGCCGCCGTGCACGCGGTCCAGGAACTCCACGTACGACACGTCCTGCACGGACGCGAAGCCCCGCGCGTACCGCAGCTCGCGCAGCAGCGTCTCCAGCCTCTGCATGTACATGCATGCACCGGTCAATAACTTTTCACACTGAACAGCTTCATGCATGCATGCATGCATGAGACTGCCGACGTGTCAACGTACTGCATTATGAAAAACATGCACGTGCCACCATTACGATGACTTTTGCAGCAATCTACCCCGCAGAAGAGCAGGACAAATACCCGTACAAATTATCAAAAGGTGATAGATCAAGTTTTACTTTCTGGACAATTGGTGGCGGGCACGGCGTGACGTGTGTATGCATGGAAGGCCAGCCAGGGATTGGCCGCTTGCATCTGCATGAAAGGTCGCTGTCCCATCCGATCCCATGCATCGGATCTAGCTTGTTCGTGCGCTAGCCTACTAGGTGTACTGGCTAACAGATAATACTCCACGGAATTGACGTCGATCGATGCTCAAAAGATTATATGTCGACATGGATTTACTTTAGACAAACTGTTTACTTTATTCTGGTAAAGGTATTCTTTCTAGTATTGTGGGTGGCTTATGGATGACATTATATATCTCTATGATGAAATGACGAGACAAGATATTTTTCATGTACTGATCTACTCCCTAGTCACAAGACACAACTAACACTGGTTATCATAGTGAGCCTTGGGATCAACTCAATGCAAAAAAGAATTTGCATTTACCATTGTGCAATTCTAGATTTAGAAAGCGGAAGTGTGTGTGTGTGTGTGTGTGTGTGTGTGTGTGTGTGTGTGTGTGTGTGCACATTGTTCTGCTGTTTTCGACTAAATAGAAGTTTCTGCACATACTCCTTCCGTCCCGAATTACTCGTCGCAAGAATGGATGTATTTAAAACTAAATACGACTAGATAAATCTATTTCTGCGACGTAATTCCGGACAAAGGAGTATGATTTTTACCACCTTAGTTGCCCTTCATGACGTGGAACTTAGTGGACTTGTATATTTTTTTTGGCGAATAGACTCGAAATAAATTCGTTAATTGATTAGCCCCACCAATCTCTCTCTCTCTCTACAAACGTTTTCTAAAATTCCACACGTCCTGTACAGTAATTTTAGTTCCCTCAGTTCTTATTAAATTTAGAAGACTGTGAAATAGCAAAAAGAAATCATATATTTTTTGGACGGAAAAGGAAGTTAGGTGTGCGACAGTGCGATATATGTGCATTCCAAGGGCGGGCAGAGGGTAGGCCAAGTACGTACGACGATGGTGCTGCATGCAAGCTATAGGCTTGAGCCATGCACGCATGCATCCACGTCATAGGCCGCCAAAAGTCACGATCCCCTGACTCGCTGGGTCCCACCGCTTCACGACGCGCACCCGCACCGACAAAGGTGGTCATTTATTACCTTATCGACGTCGCGCTCGCCGCCGGCTGCGCCGCCGTAGTACAGCGCTCCCTCAAGACAGTAGAGGACGCCACCTGCCTCCTCGGCGAGCTTGGCGAATCGTGCCGCGGCATCGGGGCCCGAGAAGAAGGACGAAGACGACGATGACGGCGACTGCGAGCGCCAGCTCCCGATCAGGCCCTCGTCCGCGACGACCGTGCCCTCGACGTAGTCCATGAGCCCGGACAGCGCGTCGCCACGCTCGACGTCTATGAGCCGCTCCTGGTCGCCGGTGAGTGCGGCGGCGCCCGTGTAGAGGAGCCGCACCCAGCGCGCCCTCGTCGGCGCTGGCACCAGCGGTATGCGCGCCCGCGTTATGACGCCGAACTGCCCCAGCCCGCCCAGCACGGCGTCGAACAGGTCGGCGTCCTTCTTCTTCGAACACGTCACCATCTCTCCGAGCCCTACTTATTTACAAGCAGTGGTCAAGTAAGGAGTACGCAAGTGAACTTGCTGCTTGTAATTAATGAAGTAGTGAGCGTGCAGGTACGCAGCGCACGCACCGGTGATGACGTCCAGTTCTTGGACGTTAGAAATCTGGGGGCCGTAGCGGAAGGCCTGGCCGCTGATGCCGGCGTTGGAGAGCGTCCCGCCGACGGTGAGGTGGAGGTAGTCGGTCCACGAACGCGGCGTCAGGCCGTGCGCCAGGGCGGCGCGCAGCACGTCCACCCACAGCTGTTCGCCGCCGGCGTCTATGTACTGGCCTTCGACCGACACGGAGAGGCGGGACGCAGTGGAGCTGGAGCCTCCGCCGAGGCGTCCGAGCGACGGCATGTCGACGACAACGCCGTCGAGCGCGGCCGCCTGGCCACGGACGGAGTGGCCGCGTCCCCGGGCGGACACCGGGAACGGGGACGAGCGCGCGCACGAGGCGCGCAGCAGCGCGGCGATGTCGGCGGGGCACGATGGATAGAGCACGGCCGCCGCCGGCGCGACCGTCACGTTGCCGAAGTCAGTGGACGCGAGCGCGGTGGCCTCGGCGTCGTCGCGGATGAGCGCTCCGACGCCGAGGGCGCGGAGCTCGTCGCGGAAGGGGGAGGCCGGCGTCCACGCGAGCGCCTCGTCGTGAGCCCGTGCTGCCGGGACGGTCTGCAGCAGGAAGCACCCGAGCACGAAGAGAGCAGCCATGATCATCTCCTGGGTGTCTTAGCTTGAGTGATCGATGGATCGATCTCTGTGTCTTTGTGGCTCTTCTCTTGCGGATGGTGGGCTATAAATACCGGCGCCGTGCCTATGGAGAGAGGCTGCGATCGAGTGTGAGCCAGGCAGACAACTTAGCTAGCTAGATGGCGCGACCGACGACTTGGGGTTGGGGGAGAGAGACTCAAAGATTCTTGTTTGATTTTGCCGTACGTGCATTATGATCATGGCAGTACGTACCTACAGTGAATGCACGAACTGTGGCAAAAGAACACGAGATACGTACGTGCAGAGATCTTGCAAATCTATGCTGAATGAATACCGTACAAACAGCGGCCCAGCGAGCTAGCAAGTTGCACCATGTAGCCGGTCCATCCTGCTTGCGTAGGTACGTGTGATAGTACATTTTTTTTTCTTTTCTTTTGAATGATCTCACACGTACTACATATGTACGTGTAGGCTGTAGGCCTGTAGCCAGCAAACACAGACATGCATGTACGCCAGAAAAAAAAGGTCGACTACGTTTGTATACGTACGTATGCCGCAGCAAGAGACGCCAAAACTGTATGCGGCGCAAGCTAGCTGACAAGAACACCAAGGACAAAGCTCCGGCATCATCATGAGAACGTACGAGAGAGTAAACACAAGCATATATACTTGTACATGCATATGGTTGGGCTTGTTGCATGATGCATGCATCGCGACTTCTCAAGTCACAACACAATTGCGTAGTACTCCCTCCTGTCATTTTTAGTCTTAGTATGTATATAAGTTTTGTGTGAAGTCAAAATATATCTTATTTGATCAAATTTATAGAAAAAATATCAACATTTACAATACCAAATCAATATTATTAGATTCATTATTGAATGTAGTTTCATATTATATATTTGGTATTGTATATGTTCATATATTTTAATATAAATTTGATCACACTTTGAAAATTTTAACTTATAACACAAACCTTATACGGGGAGTAAAAGGGACGGGAGGGAGTAGTACTACTATGAATTTGGACGCATTAATGCATACAACGTACGATCAACTACCTTCATTGACAATCCTTCAAATGATTAATCAGTTGAGTTCTAGCGTGCTTTGTGTCAGCATTTCTTTTTTGAGATATATAAACGTGACTAGAAGCGTCTGCACGCTTTGCTGCGCCGTTTTTCTCTTGGTGTCTAGAATCTAAGTTTTTTCATATAACAATTTTTAAGAAGACATGAGATACTTGATAATAAGAACGCTTGCTACCTCCAAAGACAACAAAAGAAAACCAATACACCATCAATAATGATGGGACCTGAAAATATTGGCCGTAACCTGTAAAAGGACAACGATCAGATTATATCAAAACACATACTTGACAAACTACAACATAAAACAAGGTTGTTTTCATCCTTGTTTATCCCTTCAACACGTCTTTGGTGTGGTTCAGTTGTTCCATCGACAGTATGTGCTCCAATTGCCTTATGCCCAGGCATTTGATGGCCCATTTCTGAACATGTAATTTGCACATACTGTTACCCAAATCAAACTCATCTTTATACATAAAAAAATGTTAGTCTGGTTGTTAAGGCCAACGACACTTTACAGCAAGAAGAACTCTTTGGTACACTGAAGCTAACTAATTTGCACAGTTTCAAAAAAAATCAATCCATGATCTTGGTTTACTAAGCAAGGAGTATATAAACTTTGTTATCTCATGGCACAAGTCGGTTAATATTTGGATTGCAAGATCTCTCATGTCAGAGAGTTATGGAAACCATTTGATTTTTCAGTAAAGAAGCCATATGTGCTAACAGTTGCACAACTCAAAGCAAGAAATTAATTTCTCCTTAGCTATACACACCTTATAAAGTATATGATGTTTCATACTCTGTCTTTGACTTAGAAAATATCAACCCCGGGCATGCGACTTTATTTGCAGTATCTTACAATGCAGAGTCATTTGGCTACTTCAAAAAGTTATAATATATCTAGAATTCAGTTTACATCCTTCCATTTTTCTTGTACTGATTCTCAAACTCACCACATCCAAGGAATCAGCCACATGTGGAACTTAGCTGCAAGAAAACAATCGCCATTGCTCATTATTTTGCATAATCACCACAAAAATCATTTCTTGCATGATGTCCCTCCTGCGAATTTCATAGGACGACTTCATGAGAAGGCTAATCTAGTGTGGTACAGAAATACAACATGCCAAATTATATCCTTACATTGAATGGTGCTGATCAAACGCAAAAAATGAAATGTGATTTATTAGCTTTGATGGCATAATACTTAATTCAAAATAAGATAAATTAGTGCCTATTTTGGTTTCTTCTTGGCCAACACAAGAACGTACTACTGCTTCCACTTATGACTGCCACAAACCAGAACAACCTCATCCACCTCGCACATCACACGAAAGTAAGGAACTTGCCATTGGTAGAAGACATCACACGGCATCAAATTTGACAAAATAATAGGTTCATCATCTATTTAACAGCCTTTGTTAGTATTACATTATAATGAGTTTTTAGAATCCATTATAGTTTCTGGTCATTTTTTCTGTGAGAGCTTCTGATTTTCAACGCCTGGATTGGAGCAAATTCACCAACAGTTCCTTTGAGATTCAGAACATGTCCATATACAGAGATTAAGAGTCAAGCGCCATAAGCGAATTTTGAGACATTCATGAAATAAAACGTCATGCGGCTATGGCGTTGCCTAACTCGTGGTAGCACACAAGCACAAAGAAAATAAAAAATTATGGATGAACACACACTATTACTTAACCAGTGCGCTACAATTAGCCAAGAAAGTTATACACCAAATATACATGCATGTCAATAAATTCTATAGGATCGACAAAGATTCAGTAATGGGCATTCAGAAATAACATGTTTCTAGATCTACTTACAATGACAAACACTTATTACCTTAAGCCATTCAAATAGATTGTGTTCTACATCCACAACTGCGACACCATCCTTCTCACCATACAATTCAGAAGGCAAGTCATCACACCAACAATTGAAGAAAAGTCCATCCTACCTGCTCCAGACAACCACAAGTTGTTGAGTTAACAGGATCAAATAATTTCCGTTATAAACAGAGCCAAATTTATCAGTTCATACAAAATTGTTACCTTCTTTATACTGCCCGTATGTCAATGTTGTTGCTGTCCCCCCACCAAATCCAGCTTTACCCCTTGTTGTCGTGGAGCTAGAACCTAGTAAGGCCTCTCCATCCCACCGACGGCTAGAGTAGGTAGCGCTTTGGAGAAGGCAAGGCAAGTAGAGCACGACATGGAGCAGGTGGCGGTAGGAGGAGGGGTAGGGAGAACAGGAGCATTGCCAACGCTGAATCCTAGGGTTCATGCGTGGGGGCATCACCTTGACTGGTTCGTGGGGGAAGAGACATGCTTGGGAGGTTGCTGGACTCAGAATCGGATGCGGGCAGTGGCAAGATGGTGCGGGGGTGGTGGCCGGAGCTGGGCGGGCCGTGGCGGCTGAAGCCTGGCGAGTAGTAGGCGGGGGCAGCTGAAGCCTGGCGAGCAGCAGCCAGAGGACCTAGCACGAAGAAACACATGGGAGGAAGAAGAGAAGACTGAAGGAAATATGCCCTAGAGGCAATAATAAAGTTGTTATTTATATTTCCTTACATCATGATAAATGTTTATTATTCATACTAGAATTGTATTAACCGAAAACTTAGTACACGTGTGAGTACATTGACAAACAGAGTGTCCCTTGGATGCCTCTACTAGACTAGCTCGTTAATCAAAGATGGTTAAGTTTCCTAGCCATAGACATGTGTTGTCATTTGATGAATGGGATCACATCATTAGAGAATGATGTGATGGACAAGACCCATCCGTTAGCTTAGCACTATGACCGTTTAGTTTATTGCTATTGCTTTCTTCATGACTTATACATGTTCCTATACTGAGATTATGCAACTCCCGAATACTGGAGGAACACTTAGTGTGCTATCAAATGTCACAACGTAACTGAGTGATTATAAAGATGCTCTACAGGTGCCTTCGATGGTATTTGTTGAGTTGGCATAGATCGAGATTAGGATTTGTCACTCCGATTGTCGGAGAGAGGTATCTCTCGGCCTTCTCGATAATGCACATCACTATAAGCCTTGCAAGAAATATAACTAATGAGTTAGTTGCGGGATGATACATTATGGAACGAGTAAAGAGACTTGCCCGGTAACGAGACTGAACTAGATATGATGATACCGACGATCGAATCTCGAGCAAGTAACATACCGATGAGAAAGGGAACATCGTATGTTGTTGTGCGGTTTGACCGATAAAAGATCTTTGTAGAATATGTAGGAACCAATATGAGCATCCAGGTTCCGCTATTGATTATTTACTGGAGATGTGTCTCGGTCATTGCTACATAGTTCTCGAACCCGTAGGGTCCGCACGCTTAACGTTCGATGACGATTCGTATTATGAGTTTATGTGATTTGTGTACCGAAGGTTGTTCGGAGTCCCGGATGAGATCACGAGCATGACGAGGAGTCTCAAGATGGTCGAGACATAAAGATTCATATATTGTAAGGCTACATTCATACACCGTAATGGTTCGGGTCATTTCGGATAAGTTTCGGAGTACCGGGGGTTACCGGACCCCCCCCACCCCGGGAAGTTATTGGGCCTCATGAGCCTAATGGTGGAAGAGAGGAGGCAGGCCAAGGTGTGGCACGTGCCCCCCTAGCCCAAACCGAATTGGACTAGGGCTAGGGGGGCCGGCCCCCTTTTCCTTCTCTTCTTCCTCTCCTTCCTTCTTCTCCTACTAGGACTAGGAAAGGAAGGAACCTACTCCTACTAGGTGTAGGATTCCCCCCTTGGGCGTGCCCCTTGTGGCCGGCCCTCCTCCTCCTCCGCTCCTTTATATATGGGGGAGGGGGCACCCCATAGACACACAAGTTGATCTTTAGCCGTGTGCAGTGCCCCCCTCCACAGTTTTACACCTCGGTCATATTGTCGTAGTGCTTAGGCGAAGCCCTGCATCGGTAACTTCATCATCACCGTCAACACGCCGTCGTGCTGACAGAACTCACCCTCGGCATCAGCTGGATCAAGAGTACGAGGGACATCACCGAGCTGAACATGTGCAGATCCCAGAGGTGCCGTGCGTTCGGTACTTGATCGGTTGGATCATGAAGACATTCGACTACATCAACCGCGTTACTAAACGCTTCGCTTTTGGTCTACGATGGTACGTAGACAAACTCTCCCCTCTTGTTTCTATACATCTCCTAGATAGATCTTGCGTGATTGTAGGAATATTTTTGAAATACTGGGTTCCCCAAAAGTGGCATCCGAGCCAGGTCTATGAGTAGATGTTATATGCACGAGTAGAACACAAAGAGTTGTGGGCGATAATAGTCATACTAATTACTAGCAACGTCTTACTTTGATTCGGCGGTATTGTTGGATGAAGCGGCCCAGACTGACATTACATGACCGCTTTCATGAGACTGGTTCTACCGACGTGCGTCGCACACAGGTGGTTGGCGGGTGTCTGTTTCTCCAACTTTAGTTGAATTGAGTTTGACTACGCCCGATCCTTGTTGAAGGTTAAAACATCACACTTGATGAAAAATCGTTGTGGTTTTGATGCGTAGGTAACAATGGTTCTTGCTAGAAGTCCATAGCGGCCACGTAAAACTTGCAACAACAAAGTAGAGGACGTCTAACTTGTTTTTGCAGGGCATGTTTGTGATGTGATATGGTGAAGACGTGATGAGATATAAATTGTTGTATGAGATGATCATGTTTTGTAAAAGTTATCGGCAATTGGCAGGAGCCTTATGGTTGTCGCTTTATTGTATAACATGCAATCGCCATGTAATTGCTTTACTTTATCACTAAGTGGTAGCAATAGTCGTAGAAGCAATAGTTGGCGAGACGACAACGATGCTACGATGGAGATCAAGGTGTCAAGCCGGTGATGATGGAGATCATGACGGTGCTTTGGAGATGGAGATCAAAGGCACAAGATGATGATGGCCATATCATGTCACATATTTTGATTGCATGTGATGCTTATCCTTTATGCATCTTATATTGCTTAGTACGGTGGTAGCATTATAAGATGATCCCTCATTAAATTTCAAGGTATAAGTGTTCTCCTTGAGTATGCACTGTTGCGATAGTTCGTCGTGCCGAGACACCACATGATGATCGGGTGTGATAAGCTCTACGTTCACATACAACGGGTGCAAGCCAGTTTTTGCACATGCAGAATACTCGGGTTAAACTTGACAAGCCTAACATATGCAGATATGGCCTCGGAACACTGAGACCGAAAGGTCAAACGTGAATCATATAGTAGATATGACCAACATACAGATGTTCACCATTGGAAACTACTCCATCTCACGTGATGATCGGACAAGGTTTAGTTGATATGGATCACGTGATCATTTAGATGACTAGAGGGATGTCTATATAAGTGGGAGTTCTTAAGTAATATGATTAATTGAACTTAAATTTACCATGAACTTAGTCCTGATAGTTTTGCATATCTATGTTGTAGATCAATAGCTCGCGTATAGTTCCCCTGTTTTATTTCTGATATGTTCCTAGAGAAAAATAAGTTGAAAGATGATAGTAGCAATGATGCGGACTGGGTCCGTGATCTGAGGATTATCCTCATTCCTGCACAGAAGAATTATGTCCTTAATGCACCGCTAGGTGATGGACCTATTGCAGGAGTAGATACAGACGTTATAAACATTTGGCAAGCTCGGTATGATGACTACTTGATAGTTTAGTGCGCCATGCTTTACGACTTAGAACCGGGACTTCAAAAACTTTTTGAACAACAAGGAGTATATAAGATGTTCCAAGAGCTGGAATTGGTATTTCAGACTCATGCCCGAGTTAAGAGGTATGAGACCTCTGACAAGTATTTTGCCTACAAGATGGAGGAGAATAGCTCATCCAGTGAGCATGTGCTCAGAATGTCTGAGTACTACAATCGCTTGAATCAAGTGGGAGTTAATCTTCCAGATAAGATAGTGATTGACAAAGTTCTCTAGTCACTATCACCAAGTTACTGGAACTTCGTGATGAACTATAATATGCAAGGGATGAAGAAAACGATTCCCCGAGCTCTTCGCGATGTTGAAATCGGCGAAGGTAGAAATCAAGAAAAGCATCAAGTGTTGATGGTTGACAAGACCACTAGTTTCAAGTAAAAGGGCAAGGGAAAGAAAGGGAACTTCAAGAAGAATGGCAAGCAAGTTGCCACTCCCATGAAGAAGCCCAAAGCTAGACCCAAGCCTGAAACTGAGTGCTTCTACTGTAAACCGGGGCAAACGTCGGGCCGGGTCGGGTTCGGGCCGGGCTTGACAAAGCCCGAAGATAAAATCCCAAGCCCAAGCCCGTCCCGGCCCGACCCAAAGTACATGAACAGTGACATATTTTAATTAAATTAATCATTTCGAGATATTATATTAATTTATTATACCTATATTTTTAATAAAATATGTTTTATACATATTTTGGGCTTTATTTGGGCTTTCGGGCCGGGCTTCGGGTCAGAAAATGGAACCCGAGCCCGGCCCGAATATCGGGCTTTGGGTTCGGGCTGGCGGGCCGGGTTGTCCATGACCGGGTCTATTCTACTGCAAAGGAAATGGTCACTAGAAGCGGAACTGCCCCAAATACTTGGCGGATAAGAAGGATGGCAAAGTGAACAAAAGTATAGATGATATACATGTTATTGATGTGTACTTTACTGGTGTTCATAGTAGCCCCTAGGTATTTGATACTGGTTCAGTTGCTATGATTAGTATCTTGAAACATGAGTTACAAATGAACAAAGACTAGTTGAGTGCAAGGTGACGATATGTGTTGGAAGTGATTCCAAGGTTGATAGGATCACCATCGCACACTCCCTTTACCTTCAAGATTAGTGTTGAACCTAAAATAAATATTATTTGGTGTTTGGTTGAGCATAATATGATTGGATCATGTTTATTGCAATATGGTTTTTCATTTAAGTCAAAGAATAATTGTTATTCTGTTTACATGAATAAAACCTTCTATGGTCATACACACAAGGTGAATGGTTTATTGAATATCGATCGTAGTGATACACATATTCATAATATTGATGCCAAAAGATGCAAAGTTGATAATGATAGTGCAACATACTAGTGTCACTGCCGTTTAAGTCATATTGGTGTAAAGCGCATGTAGAAACTCCATGCTAATGGGCTTTTGGAATCACTTGAGTATGAATCACTTGATGCTTGTGAAGCATGCCTCATGGGCAAGATGACTAAGACTCCGTTCTCCGAAACAATGGAGCGAGCCACTGACTTATTGGAAATAATACATACCGATGTATGCGGTCCGATGAGTGTTGAGGACTAGCGGCGGGTATCATTATTTTCTGACCTTCACAGATGATTTGAGCAGATATGGGTATATCTACTTAATGAAACATAAGTCTGAAATATTTGAAAAGTTCAAAGAATTTCAGAGTGAAGTGGAAAATCATCGTAACAAGAAAATAAAATTTCTACGATCTGATCGCGGAGGCGAATATTTGAGTTACAGTTTGGTCCTCATTTGTAACAATGTAAAATAGTTTTGCAACTCACGCCACCTGGAACACCACATCATAATGGTGTGTCCGAACGTTGTAACCGTACTTTATTAGATATGGTGCGATCTATGATCTCTATTACCGATTTACCACTATTGTTTTGGGGTTATACATTAGAGACAACTGCATTCACGTTAAAAAGGGCACCATCTAAATCCGTTGAGACGACATCGTGGTTTAGAAAGAAACCTAAGTTGTCGTTTCTTAAAGTTTGGGACTGCGATGCTTATGTGAAAAAGCTTCAACCTGATAAGCTCGAACCCAAGTCGGAGAAATGCGTCTTCATAGGATACCCAAAGGAAACTATGGCTCCACCTTCTATCATAGATCCGAAGGCAAGATATTCGTTGCTATGAATGGATCCTTCCTAGAGAAGGAGTTTCTCTTGAAAGAAGTGAGTGGGAGGAAAGTAAACTTGATGAGGTAGTTGTACCTTTTCCTGAATTGGAAAGTAGTTCATCACAGAAATCAGTTCTAGTGATTCCTACACCAATTAGTGAGCAAGCTAATGATGATGATCATGAAACTTCAGATCAAGTTACTACCGAACCTCGTAGGTCAACCAGAGTATGGTCCGCACCGGAGTGGTACGATAATCCCTTATGGAAGTCATGTTACTAGACCATGATAAACCTATGAACTATGAGGAAGCGATGATGAGCCCAGATTCCGTGAAATGGCTTGAGGCCATGAAATCTGAGATGGGATCCATGCATGAGAACAAAGTGTGGACTTTGGTTGACTTGCTGCTACCTCTTGAGCACTTGCGTTGGTTTTCCCTTGAAGAGGAAATTGTGGTGCAGCAAAGTAGCGTAAGTATTTCCCTCAATTTTTGAGAACCAAGGTATCAATCCAGTAGGAGGCTACGCGCCAGTCCCTCGCACCTACACAAAACAAATAAATCCTCGCAACCAACGCGATAAGGGGTTGTCAATCCCTACACGGTCACTTACGAGAGTGAGATGTGATAGATATGATAAGATAATATTTCTGGATTTTTATGATAAAGATGCAAAGTAAAATAAAAGCAAAGTAAAAAGCAAAGGAAATAACTAAGTGTTGGAAGATTAATATGATGAAGATACACCCCGGGGCCATAGGTTTCACTAGTGGCTTCTCTCAAGAGCATAAGTATTTTACGGTGGGTGAACAAATTACTGTTGAGCAATTGACAGAATTGAGCATAGTTATGAGAATATCTAGGTATGATCATGTATATAGGCACCACGTCCGAGACAAGTAGACCGACTCCTGCCTGCATCTACTACTATTACTCCACACATCGACCTCTGTCCAGGATGCATCTAGAGTATTAAGTTCAAGAGAACAGAGTAACACTTTAAGTAAGATGACATGATGTAGAGGGATAAACTCATGCAATATGATAAAAAAACCCATCTTGTTATCCTCGATGGCAACAATACAATACATGCCTTGCTGCCCCTACTGTCACTGTGAAAGGACACCGCAAGATTGAACCCAAAGCTAACCACTTCTACCATTGCAAGAAAGATCAATCTAGTAGGCCAAACCAAACTGATAATTCAAAGAGACTTGCAAAGATAACCAATCATACATAAAATAATTCAGAGAAGATTCAAATATTGTTCATAGATAAAGTTCATCATAAACCCACAATTCATCGGTCTCAACAAACACACCGCAAAAGAAGATTACATCGAATAGATCTCCACAAGAGAGGGGGAGAACTTTGTATTGAGATCCAAAAAGAGAGAAGAAGCCATCTAGCTAATAACTATGGACCCAAAGGTCTAAGGTAAACTACTCACACTTCATCGTAAGAGCTATGGTGTTGATGTAGAAGCCCTCCGTGATCGATGCTCCCTCCGGCGGAGCTCCGGAACGGGCCCCAAGATGGGATCTCGTGGATATAGAAAGTTACGGCGGTGGAATTAGAGTTTTGACTCCGTATTTGATCGTTTGAGGGTACGTAGGTATATATAGGAGGAAGAAGTACGTCGGTGGAGCAATATGGGGCCCACAAGGGTGGAGGGTGCGCCTGGGGGGGGGGGGGTAGGCGCGCCCCCTACCTCGTGGCTTCCCTGTTGGTTGCTTGATGTAGGGAACAAGTCTCCTGGATCTTGTTTGTTCCAAAAATCACGTTCCCGAAGGTTTCATTCCGTTTGGACTCCGTTTGATATTCCTTTTCTTCAAAACCCTAAAATAGGGGAAAACAACAATTCTGGGCTGGGCCTCCAGTTAATAGGTTAGTCCCAAAAATAATATGAAAGTGAATAATAAAGCCCAATAATGTCCAAAACAGAAGATAATATAGCATGGAGCAATCAAAAATTATAGATACGTTGGAAACGTATCACTTGCCTGATGATCGGCAAGCCACAGAGAATAAATGGATCTTCAAGAAGAAGGCTGCCACTGACGGTAATATTACTGTCTACAAAGCTCGACTTGCCGCGTAAGGTTTTCGACAAGTTCAAGGAGTTGACTACGATGATACCTTCTCACCCGTAGCGATGCTTAAGTCTGTCCGAATCATGTTAGCAATTGCCGCATTTTATGATTACGAAATTTGGCAAATGGATGTCAAAACTGCATTCCCTAATGGATATCTTAAAGAAGAGTTGTATATGATGCAACCAGAAGGTTTTGTCGATCCAAAAGGTGCTAACAAAGTGTGCAAGCTCCAGCGATCCATTTATGGACCGGTGCAAGCATCTCGGAGTTGGAATATACGCTTTGATAGTGTGATCAAAGCATATGATTTTGTATAGACTTTTGGAGAAGCCTGTATTTACAAGAAAGTGAGTGGGAGCTCTGTAACATTTCTGATATTATATGTAGATGACATATTGTTGATCGAAAATGATGCTGAAATTCTGAATAGCATACAAGGATACTTGAATAAGAATTTTTCAATGAAAGACCTCGATGAAGCTGCTTATATATTAGGCATCAAGATCTATAGAGATAGATCAAGACGCTTAATTGGACTTTCACAGAGCACATACCTTGATAAGATTTTGAAGGAGTTCAAAATGGATCAGTCAAAGAAGGAGTTCTTGCCTGAGTTGTAAGGTGTGAAGTTGAGCAAAGACTCAAAACCCTACCATGGCAGAAAATAGAAACAGAATGAAAAGTCATTCCCTATGCCCCAGTCATAAGTTCTATAAAGTATGCTATGCTGTGTACCAGACCTATTGTGTACCTCACCATGAATTTCGCAAGAGGGTACAATAGTGATCCAGGAGTGGATCAGTGGACAACGGTTAAAATTATCCTTAGTGAAATAATGACATGTTTCTCGGTTATGGAGGTGACAAAATGTTCGTCGTAAAGGGTTACGTCGATGCAAGTTTTGACACTGATCTAGATGACTCTAAGTCTCAATCTGGATACACATTGAAAGTGGGAGCGATTAGCTAGAGTAGCTCCGTGCAGAGCATTGTAGACATAGAAAATTTGCAAAATACATACGACTCTGAATGTGGCAGACCCATTGACTAAACTTCTCTCACAAGCAAAACATGATCACTCTTTGGGTGTTAATCACATAGCGATGTGAACTAGATTATTGACTCTAGTAAACCCTTTGGGTATTAGTCACATGGAGAATTGAACTAATCACATAAAGATGTGAACTATTGGTGTTAAATCACATGATGATGTAATCTAGATTATTGACTCTAGTGCAAGTGGGAGATTGAAGGAAATATGCCCTAGAGGCAATAATAAAGTTGTTATTTATATTTCCTTACATCATGATAAATGTTCATTATTCATGCTAGAATTATATTAACCAGAAACTTAGTACATGTGTGAATATATAGACAAACAAAGTGTCCCTAGTATGCCTCTACTAGACTAGCTCGTTAATCAAAGATGGTTAAGTTTCCTTGCCATAGCCATGTGTTGTCATTTGATGAACGGGATCACATCATTGGAGAATGATGTAATGGACAAGACCCATCCGTTAGCTTAGCACTATGATCGTTTAGTTTATTGCTATTGTTTTCTTCATGACTTATACATGTTCTTATGACTATGAGATTATGCAACTCCCGAATACTTGAGGAACACTTAGTGTGCTATCAAACATCACAACGTAACTGGGTGATTATAAAGATGCTCTACAGGTGTCTCCGATGGTGTTTGTTGTGTTGGCATAGATCGAGATTACGATTTGTCACTCCGATTGTCGGAGAGGTATCTCTGGGCCCTCTCGGTAATGCACATCACTATAAGCCTTGCAAGAAATATGACTAATGAGTTAGTCGCGGGACGATGCATTACGAAACAAGTAAAGAGACTTGCAGGTAACGAGATTGAACTAGGTATGATGATACCGATGATCAAATCTCGGGCAAGTAACATACCGATGACAAAGGGAACAACGTATGTTGTTGTGCGGTTTGACCGTTAAAGATCTTCATAGAATATGTAGCAACCAATATGAGCATCTTGGTTTAGCTATTGGTTATTGACCAGAGATGTGTCTCAGTCATGTCTACATAGTTCTCGAACCCGTAGGGTCCGCACGCTTAATGTTTGGTGACGATTCGTATTATGAGTTTATGTGATTTGAGGTACCAAAGGTTGTTCGGAGTTCGTATGAGATCACATACATGACGAGGAGTCTCGAAATGGTCGATACATGAAGATTCATATATTGGAAGGCTACATTCGGACACCGGAATGGTTCGGGTCGTTTCCGAGTACCGGGGGTTACCGGACCCCCCGGGAAGTTATTGGACCTCATGGGCCTAATGATGGGAGAGAGGAGGCAGG
This sequence comes from Triticum aestivum, assembly GCF_018294505.1. Taxonomy (NCBI): domain Eukaryota; kingdom Viridiplantae; phylum Streptophyta; class Magnoliopsida; order Poales; family Poaceae; genus Triticum; species Triticum aestivum. The sequence continues at coordinate 112,934,246 of NC_057800.1, forward strand.
CCAAGGTGTGGCGCGTGCCCCCCTAGCCCAAACAGAATTTTACTAGGGCTAGGGGTGCGGCCCCCTTTCCTTCTCTTCTTCCTCTCCTTCCTTCTTCTCCTACTAGGACTAGGAAAGGAGGGAACCTACTCCTACTAGGAGTAGGATTCCCCCTTGGGCGCTCCCCTTGTGGCCGACCCTCCTCCTCCTCCCCTCCTTTATATACGGGGGAGGGGGGCACCCCATAGAAACACAAGTTGATCTTTAGCTGTGTGCGGTGCCCCCTTCACAGTTTTACACCTCGGTCATATTTGTCGTAGTGCTTAGGCGAAACCCTGTGTCGGTAACTTCATCGTCACCGTCAACACGCCGTCGTGCTGACGGAACTCACCCTCGGCCTCAACTGGATCAAGAGTACGAGGAACGTCACCGAGCTGAACGTGTGCAGATCACGTAGGTGCCGTGCGTTCGGTACTTGATCGGTTGGATCGCGAAGACGTTCGACTACATCAACCGCGTTACTAAACGCTTTCGCTTTCGGTCTACGAGGGTACACAGACAAACTCTCCCCTCTCATTGCTATACATATCCCAGATATATCTTGCGTGATCGTAGGAATTTTTTTGAAATACTGCATTCCCAACAAAGACGGCCTTGCAAGATTCAGATCGGGATATTGCTAGGCGACGATGGTAAAAAAAGCAAACCAACTATCCCTAGAGACTGGGGGCCACATGACAGCTGCACACTTGCCACAATGCATCAGGAGCGTAGATTTCGTGGGAGCTTAATAATTGTACTGATATGTGTCAGGGCATCTCCAGCCGTTTGGCCCCCAGGGCGCCTAAATAGAGCGGCCTGGGGGCGTGCCGACGCTAGTTCGACCCCTGGGGGCGACCTAGCTCCCAGTCACGCCCCCAAGCGCCGGCCCCAGGATGCGGGAAATTTAAACTTGGTCGTTCCCGCTCTCAAAAGACGCCACAAATCCGGCGATCGGACGTAGTCTGGCGTTACAAAAAACAGAGCGCCGCACGCCGCAAGTTCCGTGCGCAATGATTCACTCGGCGGGGTCGGCTCCAGGCGTTGGCGGAGTCGGCGTGTGCGGGCTCGACGGTGTCGGAGCTGCTTCGGTGCTGGGCTGTGTCAGAGCAGCTTCGGCACTGCTGGGCAGCGATGTAGAGGCGTTGTTCGGGCTTAGCGTCCGTGTGGTCGTGGGCGCGGGAGCTTGCGTCATCGGCGTTGCCATCTGCATCTGGTTGAGGATGAGGCCGCGCTCCGCCATGTACCACGCCCTAAGCTGCTTGTCGTTGCTCTGGAGTATGTCCGCCCCGTCCATCAGAAAAGCCATGTCGGTGTTCCTCTTCTTCGCCGCGACGTTCGTCCGGAGCAGGTCGAGCTTGATGGCGCTGTTCTTCATCAGTGACGACCACCGCGCCTCGGTCTTCTCTTCACGTAGGACGGCCCGGGCCTGGGCGTCGGCGAGGCAATGCTCGATGGACTCCTGCACTCGCGCGGTTGCCGCGTCGGCGTTTTTCCCCTTCTTTGCCAATTTGTGGCCGTCCGGCCGCCCCTCTGATGCGCCCGGAGTCGTCGCGTCCGGCTTGTATGTCTCCTTGGCCTTGTCGAGGGTACGTCGAACTTCCGCCCACTTCTCGCACTTGTCAATGCGCTTGTAGACATGGAGGTGCTTGAAGTCCGTGTCTTGGTTGTCGCGCCGATACATGGTGAACATACACAGCAGCTACGCGGAGGAACAAACAGTTGGCGGGCAGCGGGCGTTGACGACGAAGAGATGCGGGCGAACGGCGTGCGTACCTGATCCTCAACGCTGGCGCCGCTCTCCGGGCGAGCCGTGACCTCCTTGACGATTCCATGCCATTTGTTGCACGCCATCTGGATACGCCCCCAATGGTTCGCCATCGCCTTGGAGCCGCGCTGCATGTAGACGCCTTTGAAGTACGGGTCGACGAGCTTCCACTCGTCGAACTCGGCCTTGATGCGGTCCCAGTATGTCTCCAAGCTCTGGTTCACGCCGGTGGTCGGGTCAAGGCAGACGACTTTCCATGCTTCGGCGAGGCATTCCTCCTCCTTGTACGTCCACTTGATGCGCGGTTCTCCTGGCCTAGCCGCCCGCTTCTTCTTCTTCTGGCGCCCCTTCGTCGGAACAGGAGCCGGCTCCTCCTCCTCCTCCTCCTCCTCCTCCTCTGGTTCCTGCGCTTCGTGCACGTCCTCGCCGTAGACGTAGCCGAGCTCGGCCTCCATGTCACCGCTGAGATCCACTACCTCGTCCTGGGTGGCGAACCCGGGAGACGCGGCGGCCGCGGTCGATCCTGTCACGATGATGTCGTCCATGTCGGCTCCTGTGTCGTCGGTGTCGCCGAGGTGCGAGAAGGGCAGCAGTCCACGGTGGAGATGGGGCGTCGGTGTGGATGCGTAGGCGGTGGGCGGCGAGTAGTTGTATGGAGGGTACTGCACGCCGACGAAGGCGGGCGAGGGTGTGCGCGTCACGGGGTGGCCATGGGGGAAGGTCACGTTTGGGTTGAACCCCCCGTGCGCGTCACCGTCGGCGTAGCCGGGCGACGACGGTCCCCATGGAGATCCGACGCCTTGCTGTCCCCAGGGCGCGTACTGGGCGTGGCTGACGATGGGTGGATTCATCATCCCCGCGTGGTCGACTGATGAGGAAGATGCCGTCGCACGCGCCGCGTTGTCGCGGGCCTTCTTGGCAATGGCCCTATTCCGCCGGTCGGTGGTGACTGCGTCGCGTCGCTGAACTTCCACCCTCCACTCGGCGCTCGACATGCCCGGTGGCTTCGATGGCGGCGCCCTCGGCTTCCTCTGCTTCGGCTGGGCCATGGTGCCAGTCGTGGTTGCCGCCGCGCGCGGCATTGCGTACTTCTTCGGTGGCATGGCGACGACTGGAAGGCGAGCTGGAGGGGGTTTGGCGGGAGAAAGGGAGGGAATGGCGGGAGGAAGGCGAGTGAGCGGAAGAGATGCGAGGGAAAAGCGTCAAGAAGCGGCGGGAAAAGGCCCTCAGGTCGCTGCCAGGGCGGGCCCATGCGCCTTTTTCGCTTGTGCCGGCTCCCCAAGCGCCCCCAGGGCGCCGGGTTCGGCCTGGGTCCGCCGGCACGAGTTTTGGCCCGAGCCGGCGAAAAACGGGCTTCTTGTTGGAAATATGCCCTAGAGGCAATAATAAAAGTATTATTATATTTCATTGTTCATGATAATTGTCTTTCATTCATGCTATAACTGTATTATCCGGAAATCGTAATACACGTGTGAATACTTAGACCACAATATGTCCCTGGTAAGCCTCTAGTTGACCAGCTCGTTGTGATCAACAGATAGTCATGGTTTCCTGACTATGGACATTGGATGTCGTTGATAACGGGATCACATCATTAGGAGAATGATGTGATGGACAAGACCCAATCCTAAGCATAGCATAAAAGATCGTGTAGTTCGTTTTGCTAGAGCTTTGCCAGTGTCAAGTATCTCTTCCTTCGACCATGAGATCGTGTAACTCTCGGATACCGTAAGAGTGCCTTGGGTGTATCAAACGTCACAACGTAACTGGGTGACTATAAAGGTGCATTACAGGTATCTCCGAAAGTAGCTGTTGGGTTGACACGGATCGAGACTGGGATTTGTCACTCCGTATGACGGAGAGGTATCTCTGGGCCCACTCGGTAATGCATCATCAAAATGAGCTCAATGTGACCAAGGTGTTGGACACGGGATCATGCATTACGGTACGAGTAAAGTGACTTGCCGGTAACGAGACTGAACAAGGTATTGGGATACCGGCGATCGAGTCTCGGGCAAGTAACGTACCGATTGACAAAGGGAATTGCATACAGGGTTTGATCGAATCCTCGACATCGTGGTTCATCCGATGACAACATCGAGGAGCATGTGGGAGCCATCATGGGTATCCAGATCCCGCTGATGGTTATTGACTGAGAGCGTCTCGGTCATGTCTGCATGTCTCCCGAACCCGTAGGGTCTACACACTTAAGGTTCGGTGACGCTAGGGTTATGAAGATATGTATATGCAGAAACCCGAATGTTGTTCGGAGTCCCGGATGAGATCCCAGACGTCACAAGGAGTTCCGGAATGGTCCGGAGGTAAAGAATTATATATAGGAAGTGCTATTTCGGGCATCGGGACAAGTTTCGGGGTTATCGGTATTGTACCGGGACCACCGGAAGGGTCCCGGGGGTCCACCGGGTGGGGCCACCTGTCCCGGGGGGCCACATGGGCTGTAGGGGGTGCGCCTTGGCCTTCATGGGCCAAGGGCACCAGCCCCTATAGGCCCATGCGCCTAGGGTTTCCCCCTAGGAGGAGTCCTAGTGCTGGAAGGCACCCCTAGGTGCCTTGGGGGGGGAGGGAAACCTCCCCTAGGCCGCCGCCCCCCCTAGTAGATCTCATCTACTAGGGCCGGCGCCCCCCCTTGGCACCCCTATATATAGTGGGGGAGAGGAGGGACTTCATACACCAGCCCCTGGCGCCTCCACCTCCCCCCGTTACGTCTCTCCCTCGTAGTCTCGGCGAAGCCCTGCTGCTGTGACGCCCTGCATCCACCACCACGCCGTCGTGCTGCTGGATCTTCATCAACCTCTCCTTCCCCCTTGCTGGATCAAGAAGGAGGAGACGTCTCTCGTCCCGTACGTGTGTTGAACGCGGAGGTGCCGTCCGTTCGGCGCTGGTCATCGGTGATTTGGATCACATCGAGTACGACTACATCATCACCTTGCAAGCTTCCGCACGCGATCTACAAGTGGTATGTAGATGCAAACTCTCTCCCTAGACTCGTTGCTTAGATGAACTCATAGATGGATCTTGGTGAAACCGTAGGAAAAATTTTAATTTTCTGCGACGTTCCCCAACAGTGGCATCATGAGCTAGGTCTATGCGTAGTTCTCTTTGCACGAGTAGAACACAACTTTGTTGTGGGCGTGGATTTTGTCATCTTACTTGCCTCTACTAGTCTTTTCTTGCTCAACGGTATTGTGGGATGAAGCGGCCCGGACCAACCTTACACGTACGCTTACGTGAGACCGGTTCCACCGATTGACATGCACTAGATGCATAAGGTGGCTGGCGGGTGTCTGTCTCTCCCACCTTAGTTGGAGCGGAATCGATGAACAGGGCCCTTATGAAGGGTAAATAGAAGTTGACAAAATCACATTGTGGTGATTCGTAGGTAAGAAAACATTCTTGCTAGAACCCAATTGCAGCCACGTAAAAGATGCAACAACAATTAGAGGACGTCTAACTTGTTTTTGCAGCGATTGATCATGTGATGTGATATGGCCAGAAGTTGTGATGAATGATGAATTGTGATGTATGAGATCATGTTCTTTGTAATAGGATTCACGACTTGCATGTCGATGAGTATGAAAACCGGCAGGAGCCATAGGAGTTGTCATTATTTTTTGTATGACCTGCGTGTCATTGAATAACGTCATGTAAACTACTTTACTTTATTGCTAAACGTTAGTCATAGAAGTAGAAGTAGTCGTTGGCGTGACAACTTCATGAAGACACGATGATGGAGATCATGATGATGGAGATCATGGTGTCAAGCCGGTGACAAGATGATCATGGAGCCCCGAAGATGAAGATCAATGGAGCTATATGATATTGGCCATATCATGTCACAACTATATAATTGCATGTGATGTTTATTATGTATTATGCATCTTGTTTACTTAGGACGACGGTAGTAAATAAGATGATCCCTTATAAAATTTCAAGAAGTGTTCTCCCCTAACTGTGCACCGTTGCTACAGTTCGTCGTTTCTAAGCACCACGTGATGATCGGGTGTGATGGATTCTTACGTTCACATACAACGGGTGTAAGACAGTTTTACACAGCGAAAACACTTAGGGTTAACTTGACGAGCCTAGCATGTGCAGACATGGCCTCGGAACACGAGACCGAAAGGTCGAACACGAGTCGTATGGAAGATACGATCAACATGAAAATGTTCACCGACGATGACTAGTCCGTCTCACGTGATGATCGGACACGGCCTAGTCGACTCGGATCGTGTAACACTTAGATGACTAAAGGGATGTCTAATCTAAGTGGGAGTTCATAATTTGATTAGAACTTTATTATCATGAACTTAGTCTAAAACCTTTGCAAATATGTCTTGTAGATCAATGGCCAACGCTAATGTCAACATGAACTTCAACGCGTTCCTAGAGAAAACCAAGCTGAAAGATGATGGCAGCAACTATACGGACTGGGTCCGGAACCTGAGGATCATCCTCATAGCTGCCAGGAAACAATATGTCCTAGAAGGACCGCTAGGTGACGCTCCCGTCCCAGAGAACCAAGACATTATGAATGCTTGGCAAACTCGCGCTGATGATTACTCCCTCGTTCAGTGCGGCATGCTTTACAGCTTAGAACCGGGGCTCCAAAAGCGTTTTGAGCATCACGGAGCATATGAGATGTTCGAAGAGCTGAAACTAGTTTTCCAAGCTCATGCCCGGGTCGAGAGATATGATGTCTCCGACAAGTTCTACAGTTGTAAGATGGAGGAAAACAGTTCTGTCAGTGAGCACATCCTGAAGATGTCTGGGTTGCACAACCGTATGACCCAGCTGAACATTAACCTCCCAGATGAGGCGGTCATTGACAGAATCCTCCAGTCGCTCCCACCAAGCTACAAGAGCTTTGTGATGAACTACAACATGCAGGGAATGGAAAAGACCATTCCTGAAGTGTTCTCGATGCTGAAGTCAGCAGAGGCTGAAATCAAGAAAGAACATCAAGTGTTGATGGTCAATAAGACCACTAAGTTCAAGAAGGGCAAGGGTAAGAAGAACTTCAAGAAGGACGGCAAAGATGTTGCCGCGCCTGGTAAGCCAGTTACCGGGAAGAAGTCAAGAATGGACCCAAGCCTGAGACTGAGTGCTTTTATTGCAAGGGGAAGGGTCACTGGAAGCGGAACTGCCCCAAATACTTAGCGGATAAGAAGGCCGGCAACACCAAAGGTATATTTGATATACATGTGATTGATGTGTACCTTACCAGTACTCGTAGTAACTCCTGGGTATTTGATACCGGTGCCGTTGCTCATATTTGTAACTCACAGCAGGAGCTGCGGAATAAACGGAGACTGGCGAAGGACGAGGTGACGATGCGCGTCGGGAATGGTTCCAGAGTCGATGTGATCGCCTTCGGCACGCTGCCTCTACATTTACCTACGGGATTAGTTTTAAACCTCAATCATTGTTATTTAGTGCCAAGTTTGAGCATGAACATTGTATCTGGATCTCGTTTAATACGAGATGGCTACTCATTTAAGTCTGAGAATAATGGTTGTTCGATTTATATGAGAGATATGTTTTATGGTCATGCTCCGATGGTCAATGGTTTATTCTTAATGAATCTCGAGCGTAATATTACACATGTTCATAGTGTAGATGCCAAAAGATTTAAAGTTGATAACGATAGTCCCACATACTTGTGGCACTGCCGCCTTGGTCACATTGGTGTCAAGCGCATGAAGAAGCTCCATGCCGATGGACTTTTAGAGTCTCTTGATTATGAATCGTTTGACACGTGCGAACCATGCCTCTTGGGCAAAATGACCAAGACTCCGTTCTCCGGAACAATGGAGCGAGCAACCAACTTGTTGGAAATCATACATACCGATGTGTGCGGTCCAATGAGCGTTGAGGCTCGCGGAGGATATCGTTATGTTCTCACTCTCACAGATGACTTGAGTAGATATGGGTATGTCTACTTAATGAAACACAAGTCTGAGACCTTTGAAAAGTTCAAGGAATTTCAGAATGAGGTAGAGAATCAACGTGACCGAAAGATAAAATTCTTACGATCAGATCGTGGAGGAGAATACTTAAGTCACGAATTTGGTACACACTTAAAGAAATGTGGAATCGTTTCACAGCTCACGCCGCCTGGAACACCTCAGCGAAACGGTGTGTCCGAACGTCGTAATCGCACTCTATTGGATATGGTGCGGTCTATGATGTCTCTTACCGATTTACCGCTATCATTTTGGGGATACGCTCTAGAGACAGCTACATTCACTTTAAATAGGGCACCGTCTAAATCCGTTGAGACGACACCGTATGAATTATGGTTTGGAAAGAAACCTAAGCTGTCGTTTCTAAAAGTTTGGGGATGCGAAGCTTATGTCAAGAAACTTCAACCTGAAAAGCTCGAACCCAAGTCGGAAAAATGCGTATTCATAGGATACCCTAAGGAAACTGTAGGGTATACCTTCTACTTAAGATCCGAAGGCAAGATCTTTGTTGCCAAGAACGGATGCTTTCTGGAAAAAGAGTTTCTCTCGAAAGAAGTAAGTGGGAGGAAAGTAGAACTCGATGAAGTACTACCTCTTGAGCGGGATAGTGACGCAGCACAGGAAACCGTTCCTGTGATGCCCACACCAACTGAAGAGGAAAACCATGATAATGATCAAGGTACTTCGGATCAAGTTACTGCTGAACTTCGTAGGTCCACAAGGACACGTTCCGCACCAGAGTGGTACGGCAACCCTGTCCTGGAAATCATGTTGTTAGACAACAATGAACCTTCGAACTATGAAGAAGCAATGGCGGGCCCGGATTCCAACAAATGGCTTGAAGCCATGAAATCCGAGATAGAATCCATGTATGAAAACAAAGTATGGACTTTGACAGACTTGCCCGATGATCGGCGAGCGATAGAAAACAAATGGATCTTTAAGAAGAAGACGGACGCGGATGGTAATGTTACCATCTATAAAGCTCGACTTGTCGCTAAGGGTTATCGACAGGTTCAAGGGATTGACTACGACGAGACATTCTCTCCCGTAGCGAAGCTAAAGTCCGTCCGAATCATGTTAGCAATTGCCGCATACTATGATTATGAGATATGGCAGATGGACGTCAAAACAGCATTCCTTAACGGGCATCTTAAGGAAGAACTGTATATGATGCAGCCGGAAGGTTTTGTCGATCCTCGGAACGCTAACAAAGTATGCAAGCTCCAGCGATCCATTTATGGACTGGTGCAAGCATCTCGGAGTTGGAACATTCGCTTTGATGAGATGATCAAAGCGTTTGGGTTTATGCAGACTTATGGAGAAGCCTGCGTTTACAAGAAAGTGAGTGGGAGCTCTGTAGCATTTCTCATATTATATGTAGATGACATACTCCTGATGGGAAATAATATAGAATTTCTGGACAGCATTAAGGCCTACTTGAATAAGTGTTTTTCAATGAAGGACCTTGGAGAAGCTGCTTATATATTAGGCATCAAGATCTATAGAGATAGATCGAGACGCCTCATAGGTCTTTCACAAAGCACATACCTTGATAAGATTTTGAAGAGATTCAGAATGGATCAGTCCAAGAAGGGGTTCTTGCCTATGTTACAAGGTATGAGACTAAGCTCAGCTCAGTCACCGACCACGGCAAAAGATAAAGAAGAGATGAGTGTCATCCCCTATGCTTCAGCCATAGGATCTATTATGTATGCCATGCTGTGTACCAGACCCGATGTAAACCTTGCCGTAAGTTTGGTAGCAAGATACCAAAGTAATCCCGGCAAGGAACACTGGACAGCGGTCAAGAATATCCTGAAGTACCTGAAAAGGACGAAGGACATGTTTCTCGTTTATGGAGGAGACGAAGAGCTCGTCGTAAAGGGTTACGTCGACGCTAGCTTCGACTCAGATCTGGATGACTCTAAGTCACAAACCGGATACGTGTATATGTTGAATGGTGGAGCAGTAAGCTGGTGCAGCTGCAAGCAGAGCGTCGTGGCGGGATCTACGTGTGAAGCGGAGTACATGGCAGCCTCGGAGGCAGCACATGAAGCGATTTGGGTGAAGGAGTTCATCACCGACCTAGGAGTCATACCCAATGCGTCGGGGCCGATCAAACTCTTCTGTGACAACACTGGAGCTATTGCCCTCGCCAAGGAGCCCAGGTTTCACAAGAAGACCAGGCACATCAAGCGTCGTTTCAACTCCATCCGTGAAAATGTTCAAGATGGAGACATAGAGATTTGCAAAGTGCACACGGATCTGAATGTCGCAGATCCGCTGACTAAACCTCTCTCGCGTGCAAAACATGATCAACACCAGAACTCTATGGGTGTTCGATTCATCACAATGTAACTAGATTGGTGACTCTAGTGCAAGTGGGAGACTGTTGGAAATATGCCCTAGAGGCAATAATAAAAGTATTATTATATTTCATTGTTCATGATAATTGTCTTTTATTCATGCTATAACTGTATTATCCGGAAATCGTAATACACGTGTGAATACTTAGACCACAATATGTCCCTGGTAAGCCTCTAGTTGACCAGCTCGTTGTGATCAACAGATAGTCATGGTTTCCTGACTATGGACATTGGATGTCGTTGATAACGGGATCACATCATTAGGAGAATGATGTGATGGACAAGACCCAATCCTAAGCATAGCATAAAAGATCGTGTAGTTCGTTTTGCTAGAGCTTTGCAAGTGTCAAGTATCTCTTCCTTCGACCATGAGATCGTGTAACTCCCGGATACCGTAAGAGTGCCTTGGGTGTATCAAACGTCACAACGTAACTGGGTGACTATAAAGGTGCATTACAGGTATCTCCGAAAGTAGCTGTTGGGTTGACACGGATCGAGACTGGGATTTGTCACTCCGTATGACGGAGAGGTATCTCTGGGCCCACTCGGTAATGCATCATCATAATGAGCTCAATGTGACCAAGGTGTTGGACACGGGATCATGCATTACGGTACGAGTAAAGTGACTTGCCGGTAACGAGACTGAACAAGGTATTGGGATACCGACGATCGAGTCTCGGGCAAGTAACGTACCGATTGACAAAGGGAATTGCATACAGGGTTTGATCGAATCCTCGACATCGTGGTTCATCCGATGACAACATCGAGGAGCATGTGGGAGCCATCATGGGTATCCAGATCCCGCTGATGGTTATTGACTGAGAGCGTCTCGGTCATGTCTGCATGTCTCCCGAACCCGTAGGGTCTACACACTTAAGGTTCGGTGACGCTAGGGTTATGAAGATATGTATATGCAGAAACCCGAATGTTGTTCGGAGTCCCGGATGAGATCCCGGACGTCACGAGGAGTTCCGGAATGGTCCGGAGGTAAAGAATTATATATAGGAAGTGCTATTTCGGGCATCGGGACAAGTTTCGGGGTTATCGGTATTGTACCGGGACCACCGGAAGGGTCCCGGGGGTCCACCGGGTGGGGCCACCTGTCCCGGGGGGCCACATGGGCTGTAGGGGGTGCGCCTTGGCCTTCATGGGCCAAGGGCACCAGCCCCTATAGGCCCATGCGCCTAGGGTTCCCCCCTAGGAGGAGTCCTAGTGGTGGAAGGCACCCCTAGGTGCCTTGGGGGGAGGGAAACCTCCCCTAGGCCGCCGCCCCCCCTAGTAGATCTCATCTACTAGGGCCGGCGCCCCCCCTTGGCACCCCTATATATAGTGGGGGAGAGGAGGGACTTCATACACCAGCCCCTGGCGCCTCCACCTCCCCCCGTTACGTCTCTCCCTCGTAGTCTCGGCGAAGCCCTGCTGCTGTGACGCCCTGCATCCACCACCACGCCGTCGTGCTGCTGGATCTTCATCAACCTCTCCTTCCCCCTTGCTGGATCAAGAAGGAGGAGACGTCTCCCGTCCCATACGTGTGTTGAACGCGGAGGTGCCGTCCGTTCGGCGCTGGTCATCGGTGATTTGGATCACGTCGAGTACGACTACATCATCACCTTGCAAGCTTCCGCACGCGATCTACAAGTGGTATGTAGATGCAAACTCTCTCCCTAGACTCGTTGCTTAGATGAACTCATAGATGGATCTTGGTGAAACCGTAGGAAAAATTTTAATTTTCTGCAACGTTCCCCAACACTTCTGGGGGCGCGACTGGGCCATTTTTTTGGCGCCGGCGTGGCAAAATCGCCTGGGGAGGGCCTGTTGGGGGCGCAGCTGGAGATGCCCTCAACAGCTCAAGCCACAAGACGTGGAAGAAGACCGATTCAACTCATGGGCCTCGAATTCGCCCACTCATCACACTAAGCTTCTCCAGTGTCTAACAGGCCTAAACTAGGTCTATTAAGGGATGTATACTGTGTAGGTCATTAGTTATATACTCCCTTCGTTCCTTAATGTAAGGTGTATTAGTTTTTTCAAAAAGTCAAACATTGTCTATGTTTGACCAACTTTATAGAAAAATCTATAAAGATTTACAATATCGAATATGTAAAATATAAAAATATATTTCATGGTGAGTGTAGTGACAATGATTTGGTATTCTATACATTGATATTTTTGTCTAAAATTTTGGTTAAATTTAGAGATGTTTGACCTTTTGAAAAATAATACATCTTATATTTAGGAACGGAGAGAGTACTACCTTAGACTAAAAAAGTTATATGCTGCCTCCATCCTCGTTTTTTAGTCGCCCTTGTATTTTGGATCATATTTTTACCATGATTTTTATTAACAAAATATAAGTCATACGTCGCAAAAATGATATCATTGCAAACTACATTGAAATAAGAATCCAAACTATAATTTTTTGTGACATGCATTAATACTTTGCTAGTCAAATATGGGGCCAAAGTTTGATCACAAACACGATGAGGACTGATAAACCAGGACGGGGTAGTACATGGTAGTGTATTCTTTTCATTTCTTTGGCCTGAACTAGCTTTGCCTTTGTGGTTCGAAATGATGCAAGTGAGTTTGGGAGGAATACAATGACAACACCATTTCCGGGTAGATCATGTGAGTGAATTATCCGAGTTCCTTGTATAGTTGGTATCAGAGTTGTTTGTCCTCATCTTCCAAAGCATCTGCATCACACCAGGTTCAAGGATTGGCGTAGGGAGTAGACGATGGAGGAGCTCACGCCTGATACCATCAACAACCACCTCTAGGAGCAGCGTGATGACATGATCAAGGTATTACAAAAGATGCTCAATGAAACGTCCGCGGAGCCGGAGTCCGTCATCACCATTTTTTGTGGCATAAAAAAGTAACACCGGTGGAAGGCACATGAAATTCCCGCCCCTCCTTAGATGAGGGGTGCGTTTACTCTAAAATCCCACCCTTCCTCTTAGCAATTGCGTGAATTGTCTCAACCTGAATTTTGTGATTTGAGGGGTATTGGATTTCACGTGGAACTTCCTTGTTTCGATGGATCCAACCCGAGGTTGTGGAAAACTCATTGTGAGGACCATTTTAAGTTTGTGGAATATAATACATCACCGAACATGTGGATCTTATTAGCCTCAGAACAACTTTAAGGACAAATGGCAAGGTGGTTGGAATCATTGCAACACAAGATGCCCAGACGTCATGGAAAAATCCTGCTCCTTACTGCAGAGCAGTTTTGACCGAAACGAACACCAACAGCTAGTTTAGTGGTCAATTCACAGTTGTCAACCAAGTATAGTAGAAGATTATGTGGATATGTCCTCATAATTGTACGATCAGTGAACGTCCTATAAAACAACCCCCGATCCACTGCACTATGTCACATTACTACAGATCTGAATAACACTGTAACGCCCTCAATGCGGCTATATCTCCTACGTGTCGAAGCACGACTTAGAGGCATAACCGCATTAAAAGCAATGTCGCAAGTTAGGCAATCTTCACAACATCCCATGTAATATAAATAATAAAAGGGGAAGTTACATAGTTGGCTTACACTCTCCACGTCAAACAAAGTACATAAATAGCATTACATCATCCAATCACTCATGTTGGGGAACGTAGTAATTTCAAAAAATTTCCTACGCACACGCAAGATCATGGTGATGATATAGCAACGAGGGGAGAGTGTTGTCTACGTACCCTCGTAGACCGAAGCGGAAGCGTTGACGCAACGTAGAGGAAGTAGTCGTACGTCCTCCGGTTCAACCGATCCAAGTACCGTTACTCCGGCACCTCCGAGTTCTTGACACGCGTACAGCTCGATGACGCACCCTCGATCTCCGATCCAGCAGAGGCGCCGAGGGGGAGTTCCGTCAGCACGACGGCGTGGTGACGATCTTGATGTTCTCCTGTTGCAGGGCTTCGCCTAAGCACCGCTACAATATGACCGAGGTGTAATATCGTGGAGGGGGGCACCGCACACGGCTAAGGAACGATCAATGATCAACTTGTGTGTTCTAGGGTGCCCCCTACCCCCGTATATAAAGGAGGGAGGGAGGAGGTGGCCGGCCCTAGGGGGGCGCGCCATGAGGAGGGGGAAACCTACTCCAAGTAGGTTTCCCTCTCTTTTCCTTATCTTATTTGGAGGGGGAAGGAAAGAGTACTAGTATTAGGAAGTAGTACTAGTAGTAGTAATAGGAAGAGGGGGAAGGAGAAAGGAAAGGGGGGGCCGGCCCCCCTCCCCAATTCGGATTGGGCTTGGGGGGCGCGCCCCCTTCCCTTGCTCCTTCTCTCTTCCTCCTACATGGGCCCAATAAGGCCCATATACCTCCCGGGGGGTTCCGGTAACCTCCCGGGGCTCCAAACTTCTCCGGAACCTTTCCGGTGTCCAAATATATCCGTCCAATATATCAATCTTTATGTCTCGACCATTTCGAGACTCCTCGTCATGTCCGTAATCATATCCGGGACTCCGAACAACCTTCGGTACATCAAAATACATAAACTCATAATATAACTGTCATCGAAACCTTAAGCGTGCGGACCCTACGGTTCGAGAACGATGTAGACATGACTGAGACACATCTCTGGTCAATAACCAATAGCGGGACCTGGATGCCCATATTGGTTCCTACATATTCTACGAAGATCTTTATCGGTCAAACCGCATAACAACATACGTTGTTCCCTTTGTCATCGGTATGTTACTTGTCCGAGATTCGATCGTCGGTATCCAATACCTAGTTCAATCTCGTTATCGACAAGTCTCTTTACTCGTTCTGTAATACTTCATCTTATAACTAACTCATTAGTTACATGCTTGCAAGGCTTAGGTGATGAGCATTGCCGAGAGGGCCCAGAGATACCTCTCCGACAATCGGAGTGACAAAACCTAATCTCGAATTATGCTAACTCAACATGTACCTTCGGAGACACCTGTAGTACTCCTTTATAATCACCCAGTTACGTTGTGACGTTTGGTAGTACCCAAAGTGTTCCTCCGGTAAACGGGAGTTACACAATTCTCATAGTTACAGGAACATGTATAAGTCATGAAGGAAGCAATAGCAGAATACTAAACGATCAAGTGCTAAGCTAACGGGATGGGTCATGTCAATCACCTCATTCTCCTAATGATGTGATCCCATTAATCAAATGACAACACATGTCAATGGTTAGGAAACATAACCATCTTTGATTAATGAGCTAGTCAAGTAGAGGCATACTAGTGACTATATGTTTGTCTATGTATTCACACATGTATCATGTTTCCGGTTAATACAATTCTAGCATGAATAATAAACATTTATCATGATATGAGGAAATAAATAATAACTTTATTATTGCCTCTAGGGCATATTTCCTTCAGTCTCCCACTTGCACTAGAGTCAATAATCTAGATTACATAGTAATGATTCTAACACCCATGGAGTCTTGGTGCTGATCATGTTTTGCTCGTGAGAGAGGCTTAGTCAACGGGTCTGCAACATTCAGATCCGTATGTATCTTGCAAATCTCTATGTCTCCCACTTGGACTTGGTCCCGAATGGAATTGAAGCGTCTCTTGATGTGCTTGGTCCTCTTGTGAAATCTGGATTCCTTTGCCAAGGCAATTGCACCAGTATTGTCACAGAAGATCTTCATTGGTCCCGATGCACTAGGTATGACACCTAGATCGGAAATGAACTCCTTCATCCAGACTCCTTCATTTGCTGCTTCAGAAGCAGCTATGTACTCCGCTTCACATGTAGATCCCGCCACGACGCTTTGTTTAGAACTGCACCAACTTACAGCTCCACCGTTTAATAAAAACACGTATCCGGTCTGCGATTTAGAATCGTCCGGATCAGTGTCAAAGCTTGCATCGACGTAACCATTTACGACTAGCTCTTTGTCACCTCCATATACGAGAAACATATCCTTAGTCCTTTTCAGGTATTTCAGGATGTTCTTGACCGCTGTCCAGTGATCCACTCCTGGATTACTTTGGTACCTACCTGCCAAGCTTATTGCTAAGCATACGTCAGGTCTGGTACACAGCATTGCATACATGATAGAGCCTATGGCTGAAGCATAGGGAACATCTTTCATTTTCTCTCTATCTTCTGCTGTGGTCGGGCATTGAGTTTGACTCAACTTCACACCTTGTAGCACAGGCAAGAATCCTTTCTTTGCCTGATCCATTTTGAACTTTTTCAAAATTTTGTCAAGGTATGTACTTTGTGAAAGTCCTATTAAGCGTCTTGATCTATCTCTATAGATCTTGATGCCCAATATGTAAGCAGCTTCACCGAGGTCTTTCATAGAAAAACTTTTATTCAAGTATCCCTTTATGCTATCCAGAAATTCTATATCATTTCCAATTAATAATATGTCATCAACATATAAAACTAGAAATGCTACAGAGCTCCCACTCACTTTCTTGTAAATACAGGCTTCTCCAAAAGTCTGTATAAAGCCATATGCTTTGATCACACTATCAAAACGTTTATTCCAACTCCGAGATGCTTGCACCAGTCCATAAATGGAACGTTGGAGCTTGCACACTTTGTCAGCACCTTTTGGATCAACAAAACCTTCAGGTTGCATCATATACAACTCTTCTTCTAGAAATCCATTCAAGAATGCAGTCTTGACATCCATTTGCCAAATTTCATAATCATGAAATGCAGCAATAGCCAACATGATTCGGACAGACTTAAGCATCGCTACGGGTGAGAAAGTCTCATCGTAGTCAACCCCTTGAACTTGTCGAAAACCTTTTGCAACAAGTCGAGCTTTGTAGACAGTAACATTACCATCAGCGTCAGTCTTCTTCTTAAAGATCCATTTATTCTCAATGGCTTGCCGATCATCGGGCAAGTCAACCAAAGTCCATACTTTGTTTTCATACATGGATCCTATCTCAGATTTCATGGCCTCTAGCCATTTTGCGGAATCTGGGCTCATCATCGCTTCCTCATAGTTCGTAGGTTCATCATGGTCTAGTAACATGACTTCCAGAATAGGATTTCCGTACCACTCTGGTGCGGATCTTACTCTGGTAGACCTACGAGGTTCAGTAGAAACTTGATCTGAAGTTTCATGATCAATATCATTAGCTTCCTCACTAATTGGTGTAGTTGTCACAGGAACCGGTTCTTGTGATGAACTACTTTCCAATAAGGGAGTAGATACAGTTATCTCATCAAGTTCTACTTTCCTCCCACTCACTTCTTTCGAGAGAAACTCCTTCTCTAGAAAGGATCCGATTTTAGCAACGAAAATCTTGCCTTCAGATCTGTGATAGAAGGTGTACCCAATTGTCTCCTTTGGGTATCCTATGAAGACACATTTCTCCGATTTGGGTTCGAGCTTATCTGGTTGAAGTTTCTTCACATAAGCATCGCAGCCCCAAACTTTGAGAAACGACAACTTTGGTTTCTTGCCAAACCACAGTTCATAAGGCGTCGTCTCAACGGATTTTGATGGTGCCCTATTTAACGTGAATGCGGCCGTCTCTAAAGCATAACCCCAAAACGATAGCGGTAAATCGGTAAGAGACATCATAGATCGCACCATATCAAGTAAAGTACGATTACGACGTTCGGACACACCATTTCGCTGTGGTGTTCCAGGTGGCGTGAGTTGCGAAACTATTCCACATTGTTTCAAATGTAAACCAAACTCGTAACTCAAATATTCTCCTCCACGATCAGATCGTAGAAACTTTATTTTCTTGTTACGATGATTTTCTACTTCACTCTGAAATTCTTTGAACTTTTCAAATGTTTCAGACTTGTGCTTCATCAAGTAGATATACCCATATCTGCTCAAATCATCTGTGAAGGTGAGGAAATAACGATATCCGCCACGAGCCTCAACATTCATCGGACCACATACATCTGTATGTATGATTTCCAACAAATCTGTTGCTCTCTCCATAGATCCGGAGAACGGTGTTTTGGTCATCTTGCCCATGAGGCACGGTTCGCAAGTACCAAGTGATTCATAATCAAGTGATTCCAGAAGTCCATCAGTATGGAGTTTCTTCATGCGTTTTACACCGATATGACCTAAACGGCAGTGCCACAAATATGTTGCACTATCATTATCAACTCTGCATCTTTTGGCTTCAACATTATGAATATGTGTATCACTACTATCGAGATTTAATAAAAATAGACCACTCTTCAAGGGTGCATGACCATAAAAGATATTACTCATATAAATAGAACAACCATTATTCTCTGATTTAAATGAATAACCGTCTCGCATCAAACAAGATCCAGATATAATGTTCATGCTCAACGCAGGCACCAAATAACAATTATTCAGGTCTAAAACTAATCCCGATGGTAGATGTAGAGGTAGCGTGCCGACCGCGATCACATCGACTTTGGAACCATTTCCCACGCGCATCGTCACCTCGTCCTTAGCTAATCTTCGCTTAATCCGTAGTCCCTGTTTCGAGTTGCAAATGTTAGCAACAGAACCAGTATCAAATACCCAGGTGCTACTGCGAGCATTAGTAAGGTACACATCAATAACATGTATATCACATATACCTTTGTTCACTTTGCCATCCTTCTTATCCGCCAAATACTTGGGGCAGTTCCGCTTCCAGTGTCCAGTCTGCTTGCAGTAGAAGCACTCAGTTTCAGGCTTAGGTCCAGACTTGGGTTTCTTCACTTGAGCAGCAACTTGTTTGCCGTTCCTTTTGAAGTTCCCCTTCTTCTTCCCTTTGCCCCTTTTCTTGAAACCAGTGGTCTTGTTGACCATCAACACTTGATGCTCCTTTTTGATTTCTACCTCCGCGGCTTTCAGCATCGCGAAGAGCTCGGGAATAGTCTTGTTCATCCCTTGCATATTATAGTTCATCACAAAGCTCTTGTAGCTTGGTGGCAGTGATTGGAGAATTCTGTCAATGACGCTATCATCCGGAAGATTAACTCCCAGTTGAATCAAGTGATTATTATACCCAGACATTTTGAGTATATGCTCACTGACAGAACTGTTCTCCTCCATCTTGCAGCTGTAGAACTTATTGGAGACTTCATATCTCTCAATCCGGGCATTTGCTTGAAATATTAACTTCAACTCCTGGAACATCTCATATGCCCCATGACGTTCAAAACGTCGTTGAAGACCCGGTTCTAAGCCGTAAAGCATGGCACACTGAACTATAGAGTAGTCATCAGCTTTGCTCTGCCAGACGTTCTTAACGTCGTCAGTTGCATCAGCAGCAGGCCTGGCACCCAGCGGTGCTTCCAGGACGTAACTCTTCTGTGCAGCAATGAGGATAATCCTCAGGTTACGGACCCAGTCCGTGTAATTGCTACCATCATCTTTCAACTTTGCTTTCTCAAGGAACGCATTAAAATTCAACGGAACAACAGCACGAGCCATCTATCTACAAACAAACATAGACAAGCAAAATACTATCAGGTACTAAGTTCATGATAAATTTAAGTTCAATTAATCATATTACTAAAGAACTCCCACTTAGACAGACATCTCTCTAGTCATCTAAGTGATTACGTGATCCAAATCAACTAAACCATGTCCGATCATCACGTGAGATGGAGTAGTTTCAATGGTGAACATCTCTATGTTGATCATATCTACTATATGATTCACGCTCGACCTTTCGGTCCCCGTGTTCCGAGGCCATATCTGTATATGCTAGGCTCGTCAAGTATAACCTGAGTATTCCGCGTGTGCAACTGTTTTGCACCCGTTGTATTTGAACGTAGAGCCTATCACACCCGATCATCACGTGGTGTCTCAGCACGAAGAACTTTCGCAACGGTGCATACTCAGGGAGAACACTTCTTGATAATTAGTGAGAGATCATCTTAAAATGCTACCGTCAATCAAAGCAAGATAAGATGCATAAAGGATAAACATCACATGCAATCAATATAAGTGATATGATATGGCCATCATCATCTTGTGCTTGTGATCTCCATCTTCGAAGCACCGTCGTGATCACCATCGTCACCGGCGCGACACCTTGATCTCCATCGTAGCATCGTTGTCGTTACGCCATCTATTGCTTCTACGACTATCGCTACCGCTTAGTGATAAAGTAAAGCAATTACAGGGCGTTTGCATTTCATACAATAAAGCGACAACCATATGGCTCCTGCCAGTTGCCGATAACTTCGGTTACAAAACATGATCATCTCATAC
This sequence comes from Triticum aestivum, assembly GCF_018294505.1. NCBI lineage: Eukaryota > Viridiplantae > Streptophyta > Magnoliopsida > Poales > Poaceae > Triticum > Triticum aestivum. Next base: position 112,954,561 of record NC_057800.1, read on the forward strand.
AATAAAATATAGCATCATGTCTTGGCCATATCACATCACAACATGCCCTGCAAAAACAAGTTAGACGTCCTCTACTTTGTTGTTGCAAATTTTACGTGGCTGCTACGGGCTTAAGCAAGAACCAATCTCACCTACGCATCAAAACCACAACGATAGTTTGTCAAATAGACTCCGTTTTAACCTTCACAAGGACCGGGCGTAGCCACACTCGGTTCAACTAAAGTGAGAGAGACAGACACCCGCCAGCCACCTTTAAGCACGAGTGCTCGTAACGGTGAAACCAGTCTCGCGTAAGCGTACGCGTAATGTCGGTCCGGGCCGCTTCATCTCACAATACCGCTGAACCAAAGTATGACATGCTGGTAGGCAGTATGACTTATATCGTCCACAACTCACTTGTGTTCTACTCGTGCATATAACATCAACGCATAAAACCTAGGCTCGGATGCCACTGTTGGGGAACGTAGTAATTTCAAAAAATTTCCTACGCACACGCAAGATCATGGTGATGATATAGCAACGAGGGGAGAGTGTTGTCTACGTACCCTCGTAGACCGAAGCGGAAGCGTTGACGCAACGTAGAGGAAGTAGTCGTACGTCCTCCGGTTCAACCGATCCAAGTACCGTTACTCCGGCACCTCCGAGTTCTTGACACGCGTACAGCTCGATGACGCACCCTCGATCTCCGATCCAGCAGAGGCGCCGAGGGGGAGTTCCGTCAGCACGACGGCGTGGTGACGATCTTGATGTTCTCCTGTTGCAGGGCTTCGCCTAAGCACCGCTACAATATGACCGAGGTGTAATATCGTGGAGGGGGGCACCGCACACGGCTAAGGAACGATCAATGATCAACTTGTGTGTTCTAGGGTGCCCCCTACCCCCGTATATAAAGGAGGGAGGGAGGAGGTGGCCGGCCCTAGGGGGGCGCGCCATGAGGAGGGGGAAACCTACTCCAAGTAGGTTTCCCTCTCTTTTCCTTATCTTATTTGGAGGGGGAAGGAAAGAGTACTAGTATTAGGAAGTAGTACTAGTAGTAGTAATAGGAAGAGGGGGAAGGAGAAAGGAAAGGGGGGGCCGGCCCCCCTCCCCAATTCGGATTGGGCTTGGGGGGGCGCGCCCCCTTCCCTTGCTCCTTCTCTCTTCCTCCTACATGGGCCCAATAAGGCCCATATACCTCCCGGGGGGTTCCGGTAACCTCCCGGGGCTCCAAACTTCTCCGGAACCTTTCCGGTGTCCAAATATATCCGTCCAATATATCAATCTTTATGTCTCGACCATTTCAAGACTCCTCGTCATGTCCGTAATCATATCCGGGACTCCGAACAACATTCGGTACATCAAAATACATAAACTCATAATATAACTGTCATCGAAACCTTAAGCGTGCGGACCCTACGGTTCAAGAACGATGTAGACATGACTGAGACACATCTTTGGTCAATAACCAATAGCGGGACCTGGATGCCCATATTGGTTCCTACATATTCTACGAAGATCTTTATCGGTCAAACCGCATAACAACATACATTGTTCCCTTTGTCATCGGTATGTTACTGGTCCAAGATTCGATCGTCGGTATCTAATACCTAGTTCAATCTCGTTATCGACAAGTCTCTTTACTCGTTCTGTAATACTTCATCTTATAACTAACTCATTAGTTACATGCTTGCAAGGCTTAGGTGATGAGCATTGCCGAGAGGGCCCAGAGATACCTCTCCGACAATCGGAGTGACAAAACCTAATCTCGAATTATGCTAACTCAACATGTACCTTCGGAGACACCTGTAGTACTCCTTTATAATCACCCAGTTATGTTGTGACGTTTGGTAGTACCCAAAGTGTTCCTCCGGTAAACGGGAGTTACACAATTCTCATAGTTAGAGGAACATGTATAAGTCATGAAGGAAGCAATAGCAGAATACTAAACGATCAAGTGCTAAGCTAACAGGATGGGTCATGTCAATCACCTCATTCTCCTAATGATGTGATCCCATTAATCAAATGACAACACATGTCAATGGTTAGGAAACATAACCATCTTTGATTAATGAGCTAGTCAAGTAGAGGCATACTAGTGACTATATGTTTGTCTATGTATTCACACATGTATCATGTTTCCGGTTAATACAATTCTAGCATGAATAATAAACATTTATCATGATATGAGGAAATAAATAATAACTTTATTATTGCCTCTAGGGCATATTTCCTTCAAACCCAACATGCGACACGGTCCCGATCGCCCCTCTGGGCACCACTACTGATCATCAGGGAACGACACATAGTAACGGCGTGAGTCCTCGTCGAACTCCCATTTGAGCTCAAGCGCGTCATCTGGAACGGATTCATCCGACCCTGCATCTGGTTTGGAAGTAATCTGTGAGCCACAGGGACTCAGCAATCTCGCACCCTCGTGATCAAGACTATTTAAGCTTATAGGTAAGGCAAGGTAAATATGTGGAGCTACAGCAAGCGACTAGCATATATGGTGGCTAACCTGTTCACAAAAGAGAGCGAGAAGAGAAGGCAAAGCGCGAACGAATAACTAGAGAACAACCTGCGGCAAGCATTACTCCAACACCGTGTTCACTACCCGGACTCCGCTGAGAAGGGAACATCACGGTAACTCACACAGTTGATTCATTTTAATTAAGTTAAGGTTCAAGTTGTCTACAACCGGACATTAACAAATTCCCATCTGCCCATAACCGTGGGCACGACTTTCGAAAGTTCAAATCCCTGCAGGGGAATCCCAACTTAGCCCATGACAAGCTCTCACGGTCAACGAAGGAATATACCTTCTCCCGGATCAGACTCGGTATCCCGGTTATACAAGACACTTCGACAAGTTAAAACAAATCCAGCAACACCGCCCAAATGTGCCGACAAATCCCGATAGGAGCTGCACATATCTCGTTCTCAGGGCACACTCAGATTGTCTTAGGTACGGGTAGGCCAGCCGAGAGTTTCCCCTGGTGGCCACGGACAGCTGACAGGTGGACCAACACTCAGAGGAGCACTGGCCCGGGGGGGGGGGGGTTTAAAATAAGATGACCCTCGAGCTCCGGAAACCCAAGGGGAAAAGAGGCTAGGTGGCAAATGGTAAAACCAAGGTTGGGCAGTGCTGGAGAAGCTTTATTCAAGGCGAACTATCAAGGGGTTCCCATTATCACCCAACCGCGTAAGGAACGCAAAATCCGGGAACATAACACCGATATGACGGAAACTAGGGCGGCAAGAGTGGAACAAAACACTAGGCAAAAGGCCGAGCCTTCCACCCTTTACCAAGTATATAAATGCATTAAGGTAACAAGATAATATAATGATATCCCAGCTAGTAAAATAATGTTCCAACAAGGAACGGTCTCCAATCTTCACCTGCAACTAGCAACGCTATAAGAGGGGCTGAGCAAAGCGGTAACATAGCCAATCAACGGTTTGCTAGGACATGGTGGGTTAGGGTTTGACATGGCAATTTGGGAGGCATGATAAGCAAGTGGTAGGCATCGAAGCATAGGCATAGCAAAAGAGCGAGCATCTAGCAAAGCAAAGATATAAGTGATTTTGAGGGTATGATCATCTTGCCTGCAAAGTTGTCAGAGTTGACTGGATCCTCGAAAGCAAACTCAACGGGCTCCTCGTTAGCGATCTTGTCTCCCGGCTCTACCCAAACAAGACAAACAAGCAATAAGGACACAATCAACCACGTGCAAGGCTCAAACAACATGATGCAAACATGGTATGCTAAGCGGGATGCGATATGTGATGCGTAAGCAAGATTTTACAAAGGATGAATGAACCTGGCCTCAACTTGGAAATCCAAGTGTGCCACTGGAAAGGTGGGATGATTTCGCTTGAAAACGATACAAAGAACGCCGGAATCAGAGTCACGGTTTGGAAATGGCAAGACATTCAAATATGGCACCGGTCTGCGATATACAACAAGTAGCCATCTAAATGCAACAAGATGAACATGCTAAAGCACCCAAACATGACAAAAAAATACATGGCAGGGATCCATTCATGATGCTTAACAAAAGATGAACACTGAGCTACGGCCAATTCATCCATTAACAGGTTCAGACAAGCATGGCAAAAATGCATTTGGTAAACAGATTTCAGACTTGGTGAAATTAACACTTGTCTGGAATTTCCGATCAGATAGGACATTTTGGAGCATGAAAACTATATGCTACAAGGCCTGAACATGGCAAAGTAAAGCATGGCATGGAGCTACTCAAAGAGCTTAACAAAAGTCCCTCAGTGACCTTGAGCCAAAAGGGATCAGAAAATACATTTGCAAGCATGTGAACATGGCAAAAACATAATCAGATCATAGACTTAGAGAAAAACTGGAGCATGCAAATCAGATATCAAGTAGGCATGTTTACGAGCTCGATGCACTCACTACAGAGCAAGTCATGACAATATAAGCATACACCCATCAAGAATACACATTATAAAAGCTAGACATGGCAAGAAAAATGACATAGCATGCACGGATCAACTACAACATCCTCGGCAAAATCGCTAACAAGTAGACAATCTGCCCAGATTCACGAAATAGCAAAAGTAGAGCTCGAATGACTCAAGCTAGGGTGCTCCATAATTGCAAATAAAGACATGGATGGATAGAGCACTACAAGATTAACAAAAACATCCTTACTGATCATCCTCAAAAGAGGCCCGGATCACTAGGGAACAATATGAACATATGGCATATTGATATAAACAGATCAATGACTTAGTGGAATTGCTAAGTCCCTGAAATCAGTATTAACAAATGCACCACTTTGCAAGCTTGTGCTAGTCACCACACAAATCACGAAAATACATGGGTTGAACCTCTGGATAGATGGCAAAGCATATAACAAAACACATGTAGATCTCAGGGGCATATCATGCACACATTAATCATGGCAAAAATGACAAATATCTAATTGGAGCAGCAGATCTGACAATTATCTCAAATAGCACTCTTCCAACAGCATTTCGGGCATCCAGATGAACTCAAATGAAAATGATGCAATGAGATGAAATGATGTACTCTCTGAGATGAACATTTTGATATTCTATACGCCCAAAATGGAGCTACGGATGCAAAGTTACGACGCGTCAAAGTATGCAAAAAATTACTGGAAGAGGGGGGAAAAGTCAACCTGATCTAGGGTTTACTGTAGCAACCCGGACCGGATCTAGATCGGGCGCGCACTGTAGTAGATCGACGCCGGAGTTCGTGCTCGCCGGAGGAGGACGCCGGAGATGAGGAGGAGCTCGCCGGTGGAGGGGGAGGCCGGCGATGGCGCCGCGGCGGCCGGTGCGCTCCCCGGGCCGCGGCGCGAAGCAAGGACGGTGGCGGGGCGCGCCTCGGCTCGGCGGAG